>NC_142019.1:2932500-3232500 GCF_049901735.1 Notechis scutatus | reverse complement strand
TTGACTCATCCTTCCATCCTTCCGAGGTGGGTAAAATGAGGACCCAGTTTGTTGGGGGAAAATATGCTGACTCTGTAAAATGCTTCGAGAGGGCTGTAGAGCACTGTGAAGCGGTATATAAGTCTACATGCTATTGCCCTTCCTTTTCTCTCTCTATCCTCCCTCCCACCCTTCCATGGTGCACAATGGTTAGAAGGCAGCATCGCAGGCTAACTCTGTCCAGCAGTTCCATCCTGACTGGCTCAAGGTTGACTCAGACTTCCATCCTTCTGAAATTGGTGAAATGAGGACCCAGATGGTTGGGGGCAAGAGGCTGACTCTGCAAACCACTTAAAAAGGGCAGTAAAGCGGTATATAAGTCTAAGTGCTATTGCTATTCCTTCCTTCCTTCCTTCCTTCCTTCCTTCCTTCCTTCCTTCCTTCCTTCCCTTCCCTTCCCTTCCTTCCCTTCCTTCCCTTCCTTCCCTTCCAATGGTTACAATGCAGCAGGCAAACTCTGCCACTCTGATGTGGCTCAAGGTTGACTCAGCCTTCCATCCTTCCAAAGTGGGTAAAATGAGGATGCAGATTGTTGGGGGCAAGAGGTGACTCTGCAAACCACTTAGAGAGGGCTGTAAAGTGGTATATAAGTCTAAGTGCTATTGCTATTCCTTCCTTCCTTCCTTCCTTCCTTCCTTCCTTCCTTCCTTCCTTCCTTCCTTCCTTCCTTCCTTCCTTCCTTCCTTCCCTTCCTTCCTTCCTTCCTTCCCTTCCCTTCCTTCCTTCCTTCCTTCCCTTCCCTTCCTTCCCTTCCCTTCCTTCCCTTCCAATGGTTACAATGCAGCAGGCAAACTCTGCCACTCTGATGTGGCTCAAGGTTGACTCAGCCTTCCGTCCTTCCAAAGTGGGTAAAAGGAGGACCCAGATTGTTGGGGGGCAAGAGGTTGACTCCGTAAACCACTCAGAGAGGGATGTAAAGCACTGTAAAGCGGTATATAAGTGCTATTGCTAAAATTAAACAAGAGAGCTTCACTGGAGGCTAAAGGGCCAGAGAAATCCACCTTGGGCACTCAACGTCCCTGATGGGAAGATGCTGATGTAGGATATCTACTGTGGAGGAAGCTCTGAAGCTTATTGGACTTCCACCTGGCTCTTCCTCCTGGCTACCCCAAGAAGACCGTGCAGGAAGGCTCATACCTGACGAGGGTGTCATAGGAGCTGCCACCAAGCCGCTCACGTTGAAAGCGGCCATCTGCTGCATCTGTGCTGCCGCAATGGCTGCCATGGGGTTGAGACAACTTCCTTGTGCGGCAGCCATGAGTGCTGCCTGCTGCTGCATTATCTTAAGGAAAGAAGGACACACGTGGGGAGTGAGGAGGGAAGGAGGACAGCCAGAGAAAGAAAATGGAGGACAGGAGAAAAGGAAGAGGAGAAGAAGGGCAACGTTAGCTTGGACTTCACTGGTGAAGATTGATCTTCTTCTTCTAGTGAGGGACAACCTGCAAGGAACGTTCTCCCACCCCGAGATGGAGACTGGCCTTTTTGGCCTTCTTGAGGTAGTTCTAGGCCTGTGAAGACAAACATCAAGAGACACTGAAATGATGCCTTCAGATGGACAACAGCTTTGATATAGCTTCCTTCATTGACATCTATGGAGATTCTCAATCATCCAGGTCATGGGTGTCCCAAAGGTGCTTTTTGAAAGGCAGATGAACTTTCTTCATTTTTTTTCTTGACGACATGTCGCTTCTCATCCAAGAACCTTCTACAGTTCTACGGAAGAAGCTTCTTGGGTGAGAAGCGAAATGCTTCCAAGGGAAGAACTAAGGAAGTCTAGCTTCCTTTTGAAAAGCACCTATGGGATAACTTCCTTCACCAACCCTCACAGTGAGCTATGTAAAGAAAGTCCATCCTGGCCAATTAAGGATGCTAAGACTAGGATGGAGAACCAGTGTTCCTCCAGATATTCCAGAACTTCTGGCATCTTGGTTTCTCAGCCATCACAGCTGTCTTGGGCTGATGGGGATGGAGTGGAGAACAGATGAAGGCTATCTAATTTTTGTGCCTTTCCTTCTAAAACCATCACAGCTGAGGTGAGATTTGAACCAACTTTTCTGGCCTTTTTATGTATCAACGCACATACTGCTTGTTCTATCTCCTGGAGAAGACCATCCATGTTTGTCTCCTCCCAGTAAGCAATGCAGCAACTTGCATTGGCCAGTGGAGGGCAGTGCTCGCCACTGTCATCTCCAGAAAGGATGTATGGCATCTCTGATGATGAAAATCTCCTTCCAGCTGAGGTGGTAGGTTTGGGGGAATCTCCTATACCCGTGATGGCGAACCTATGGCACACGTGCCACAGGAGGCATACAGAGCCCTCTCTGCGGGCTTGCGAGCCGTCACCCCAGCTCAGCTCCACCACACATGCATGTGTGCCTCCCACCGGCTAGCTGATTTTCAGGTCTCTGCCACACATGCAGAGGAGATGTGTGCACATGTGCAGGGGTGGGTGGAGGGGGATTGCATGCACATGCACGGTGGGCAGGTGGAGTGCCGGGGGGTGTAGCACGGCCCTCCACACTCTCCATTTTGAGCATAGTAGGCCTCCCTGCGGCTTCCTGAGAGCAAAAATGGGCCACTCCCAGGAGGCTGCAGGGAGGCCTACTTGTTGTGGTTAGCTGGCAGCAGGTGCGGATGGCTGAGGAGAGCGAGGACTCAGATGAGGGGCCAGGACCATCAGGGAGTGGACTGCTGCCTTCAGAGATTGTGGGGGCTGGCAGCAGCGATGAGGAGGTTCCCGAGGAGCCTGTGCTAAGTGCGCATGTGTGTAGGATTGCTCGGAGGAAAGAGCAGCTACAACAGCATGGGCGACTCGGGAGTAAGGCTGCAAGGTAATGGCCCCTCCTTCAAGAAAATAAAAGCCAGCTGTGAAACAAATATACTTTGCAGAAGGCAAAGACGTTTTGACTCTCCAGCCTCGTGGACATTCCAGTATCCTGAGTTTGTATTTGAAGATTCTTATTTTGCAAATTATTTCTTGTCTGTTATCTTTTGGCAAGTCTCACACAGTTTGGCAAGGCTTGTGTTTATCACAGCTAATTATTTGGTAAAAGCATTACAAGGTTTCTGTTCCTTTTGGATTGTGTTTGATTTGTTGGAAAAGGGCGTGGGTCAGAACACTGCTAGGCCCAAAAGTGGAGCAGGGGAGGGGATCGTGCCCGCATGAGCAGGGGGGCGTGGCAAATGGAAGGGGTTGCACATGCATTGCATTAGGAATGCAGGCACACGCACATGCTTTCACATGAATAGGTGTGCACTTTCGGCATGTGACAACAAATAGGTTAGCCATCACCGTCCTATATGACAGCTGTCCTGCTTAGCTTTTCCACCCTTAGCCCAAATCATCTACGGCCAAATGGTGTCTCCCTTCAGGTCAAGGAGAAAGAACGGAGAACCAGGGAGCCTTGGGTCATTCCTCACCCAACTAGCCCCTTCTGGCTTGTCCAAATGTTCCTCGATGGGGAAATAATGGTGCCCTATGGTCAGGGCATCCAGCATCTCCTACCGCTTGTGTGTAGGCTCCGTAGGCTCCAAACTGGATCGTCATGGGATTGAAGATGCCCAGCTGTCCCGCCATTTGATGCATCCGCCGCAGAGTTCGCTCCTTGTCTGTGTCGGCAAACTTCACAACTAAACTGGAGGATGCACCCTAGCAGAGGGAAGAGAGAAGCAGAGACAGAAACAGAGAGAGTGGGGCAGATTGTATCCGGCACTTGTGTGTTGGTTTGAATGGAGGAGTCTCGCAAGCGAATCTTACGGGGAAAAGGCAGTTGCAACAGAGAGGAGCAATGTTGAAGATCAGGGCGGGACCTTTATTTGGGAGTTTCCCTTCCCTTTGGTATCTGCTAGAGCAGGAGTCGCCAACCTTTTGGACCGCAGGGACCACCAAACTCATCATTTTAAATCCCGTGGACGAGAGACCCTGGGAAAATCCCCCCAAAAATGCCTGCAGGAAAATTCCCCACCCCGTTTTCCTACTGATCAATCATTCTTTATTTGGGATCACAGGACACCACCTCCAGCTCTGTTCTCAGAGGGAGGGAGGGAGAGAGAGACTTTTGGCTTCATGCAAGGAAAGCAGCAGAAGCAGCAGAAGTCTTTCTTTCTCTCCCCCAAACTCCGCCAGAAATGAGTCTTTGCTGGCGCAGCCTCTTGGAGCAGGAGGCCTTGCAGGGTCCCAAAGACTCATTTCTGATGGAGTTTGGGGGAGAGAAAGAAAGACTTTGGCTGCTTTCCTTGCATGCAGTCAAAAGCAGAAGAAGAAAGAAGCGGAAAGAAGTAGCCCAGTGGCCAGGCCAGGCGCATGGGGCGAGGAGGGAAAGTTCCCTCCCTCCACCCTTTCCCTCCTCCCCTCACTACGTGTTGTTCACAATGCAAGTGATGCAAGCCTTGTGTTCCCATGGGCCATGTGGGCAGCTCAGCCTTGTGTTTTTGCACAGCCTGGATTAATTGCTTTGGGGGGTGACATTTCTCTACTGACCACCAAAATTTTCTTGTGGACCACCAGTGGTCCCCGGCCCACCGGTTGGCGACCACTGTGCTAGAGCAGAGGCCTCCAAACTTGGCAACTTCAAGACTTGTAGACGTCAACTCCCAGAATTCTGGGAGTTGACGTCTACAAGTCTTGAAGTTGCCAAGTTTGGAGACCTCTGTACTAGAGGTAGTTCTTGACTTACAACCACTCATTCAGCGACCGTTCGAAGTCACCACGGCACTGAAAAAAGTGATTTGATTACTGATCCTTGCACTTACAACTGTCCCAGCATGCCTCATGGTTACGCGATCAGAATTTGGGCTCTGGGCAACCAACATGGGTTTAGGACAGTTGCAATGTCCCCAGGGTCATGGGATCAACGCTTTGTGACCTTCCTAGCCAATGCCCGATAAGCAGTGGGGGGGAGCCACCCCACGAGTCATCTAACCACTGCCGTGATTTGCTTAACCACCGTGGTAAAGAGGGTTGAAAAATATCTTAACAACCACCTTGTTTAGCGATAGAAATTCTGATTCCAATGGTGAGTTCGTTTACTTTCTTGTCATTGCACCTCATACAATGAAATGAAACACCATCTTCAGTGCACATCATGACCATGAAAATAAACACAAACACGCATCCTTCACACTCCACACATCGAACTGAAAACCCCTGACACCGCACCAACACTGCGCTATACAGTAGAAATGGTGGTTGTATGTTGAGGGCTACTTGGAGCAAATTTCACCCATGTTCTAAACTAGCAGAATAATAAAGTTGGAAGGTACCTTGGAGGTCTTCTAGTCCAACCCCCTGCTCAGGCAGGAAGCCCTAGACCATTTCAAATAAATGTTGTCCAATCTCTTCTTAAAAACTTCCAGTGTTGGAGCAATTGGAACTTCTAGAGGCAAGTCATTCCATTGGTTAATTGTTCTAACAGTCAGGAAATTTCTCCTTAGTTCCAGATTGCCTCTCTCCTTGATTAGTTTCCATCCATTGCTTCTTGTCCTGCCCTCAGGTGTTTTGGAGAATAGCTTGACTCCCTCTTCTTTGGGGCAGCCGCTGAGATATTGGAAGGCTGCTATCCTGTCTCCCCTTAATCCTTCTTTTGATTAAACTAGACCTACCCAATTCTAGCAACCGTTCTTTATGTGTTTTAGCCTCCAGCCCCCTAATCATCTGTGTTGCTTTTCTCTGCACTCTTTCTAGAGTCTCCACTTCCTCTTTTTTTAATATCGCGGTGACCAAACTGCCTTCCTTGAACAGGGCTTTAAGTTCTTGAACCTACAATTCTACTCTTGTCTTTTCCTGAAAAATACCGCATTCACTGAGCACAACAGTTGAAGTGGATCGTTTCGGCTCCCTGTTTTTCACCGCCCTGTGAAAACGGCGACCCAAAGTGGGGCTTATAATAAAAGCATGAAGTAAATACACCGCGTCTCAGTTGCTACATCATACTAAGCTCTTGTGCAAGCTGGTTTACTGGTAAACAAACCACACTGTGGTTTAATGTGCAGATCCAGAGCGGGCCAGCTTTTCCTGACCCACCTCTTCAATTTACAGAGCCCTGTGTAAACATGTAGACTTACTTATCCCTGGATGAAATGACTTAACGCTCATATTCAGGTTTTTGCTTCCATTGGGGGGGTCAAAGCCATTGGGCTGGTGGACGTCTAGCCAATGAATTAGAATAACAGAAGAGCAACAGAGTTGGAAGGGATCTTCTAATCTAACCCCCTGCTCAAACAGGAGACTGCACCACTCCAGACAAGTGGCTGTCCAGTCTCTTCTTAAAAGCAGGGATGGGATTCTACCAGTTCGCACCTATTCGCTAGAACCAGTTGTTAACATTCTAAGCAGTTCGGAGAACCGGTTGTTAGAAGAAATTTTTACTGGCCTAATCCTGTAAGGAAGGCAGGAAGGAAACATTCTGGTGTTGCTTACAGAAACTGCCTCTCCGTTAACCCTTATTACATTCTTGGCAGGACTAAATTTCCTGTCTCAGGAACCTCTCTGGAGTTTTTTCCCCCCTGCTTTGCTGGTACTTTGCTTGTGTAGAGTGACCATTCAAAGTTACAATGGCACTTAAAAAAGTGACTTATGATCCCTTTTCACACTTACAACTGCTGCAGCATCCCCACAGTCATGAGAAGCCAGGCGAGGAGATGCATGCTTCAATGTTGAGTTGGCCATGTCCAGCCAGTCACATGACCACCAAGCCACACCCATCAACTAAGCCACACCCACAGAACCAGTTGTTAAAAAATTTGAATCCCACCCCTGCTTAAAAATGATGGAGCACCACAACTTCTGGAGACAAGTCGTTCTGCTGATTAATTGTTCTAGCTGTCAATAAATTTCTCCTTAATTCCAGGTTGCTTCTCTCCTTGTTTAATTTCCATCTGTTGTCTCTTGTCCTGCCTTCAGGTGCTTTGTAAAAATAGGTTGACCCCCTCCCCTCTTCTTTGGGGCAGACCCTCAAATATTGCAACACTGCTATCATATTGCCCTTGGTCCTTTTTTTTTTCACCCAGATTTTACTGAAAAAAAAATGGGCTGCCTCTATCAAGAGAGACTTCTAGACCTACCATCGCTCAGCTAACCCCGCCAAAAGCAACTCTCGCCTAGCCAGCACTCCTTTCCATCAACTCGAAAACACCTGTCCTAAACCATCCCTGGTCACCCTATTCTACTGCCCATAATAGACTAGTCCACCCCGCCACGGATCTGACATTTGCAAAAAGGCCCGGGATTCTGAGGTATTCTGCCCGCGGTGTCCATGGAAACAATTGATGGGAGACTTCTGCTATCTCAACCGGAATTGACTCTCCATGGGTTCCAGCTAACTAGCCTTATTTAAGAAAACAACCCTTATCTTTATTTACATGAAACGGGATTGATTTTGTCCCTGTAATGAAACAGCCACAGTCTGTTTGGGGGGCTGAGAGAAGCTTGGGAGATAAACGTGCTAATCCTTGCAGTGACCATTTCCCGAAATGCATTTTTAATCCCAGGATCCAAGCGTGCTATTTTTCCCCAAGGCCAGGATTGATTTTTAAAAAAAATTATATATACATACACATACACACACACACACACTTCAGTTTCATGACTAACAATGATCCTGATTATGCTTTGGTCATGTATTTCACAGTTCCCCACTTTCTACCACCTTAGAATTGGGGGTTATAATCTTCAGGTCACTCAGAAGATGCTTGGGCATTTCAGCTTTGGGATGGGGTCCTCTAAGAAGAATGGGTGATTTTGGAACGGAGGTTTTTTTTTGTGCCTTTGGAAATTTGTCTTCTCCTTTTGATGGCAACAGTCAACAGTCAATAGATGAAGCTTTCCTTCCACCTTCCCTTCCTCCCTTCCCTTCCCTCCCTCCCTCCTTTTCCTTCCTTCCCTTCCTCCCTCCTTCTTCCCTCCCTCCCTCCTTCTTTTCCTTCCTTCCTTCCTTCCTTCCTTCCTTCCTTCCTTCCTTCCTTCCTTCCTTCCTTCCTTCCTTCTTCCTCCCTCCTTCCTACCTACCTTCCTTCTTTTTCCTTCCTCCCTTTCCTTTCCTTTCCTCCCTCCCTCCTTTTCCTTCCTTCCCTCCCTCCTTCTTCATCCTACCTACCTTCCTTCCCTCCTCCTTCCTTCTTTTTCCTTCCTTCCTTCCTTGCTTCCTTCCTCCTTTCCTCCCTCCCTCCTTTTCCTTCCTTCCCTCCCTCCCTCCTTCCTTCTTCCCTTCCTTCCTCCCTCCTTCCTTCTTCCCTCCTTCCTTCCTTCTTCCCTCCCTCCCCTCCCTCCCTCCCTCCCTCCAATCTACCTACCTTCTTTCCTTCCTTCCTTCCTTCCTTCCTTCCTTCCTTCCTTCCTTCCTTCCTTCCTTCCTTCCTTCCTTCCTTCCTTTTTCCTTCCTTCCTTCCTTCTTCCCTCCTTCCTTCTTTTTCCTTCCTTCCTTCCTTCCTTCCTTCCTTCCTTCCTTCCTTCCTTCCTTCCTTCCTTCCTTCCTTCCTTCCTTCCTCCTTCCTTCCTTTCCTTCCTTCCTCCCTTCCTCCCTCTCCACCTCTATTTGTTTTTTGTTCCTTTTTTTCTTCTGTCCTTCCACCCTCCCTCCCTTCCTCCATTTACTTCCTTCCTTCCCCTCTACCTCTTTTCTTCTGCCCCTCCTCCCTCCAAACTCTTCTGGGGTGGTTGGAGCTCACTGTCAGCCCAACCTCCTTGTAACTGCTGATCATTTCAATCCTGTTCTACAATCACCACGGCTCCTGGGGCTTCCCTGCTCCCTCCTTTCCCCTCTCACTCTCATTTAGAACTATGACCTTCATTGTTAATTAAATGACAGTTTTCTCCAGCCGGTGATTCAATTACCTCCTGACACCTGCTTGGAGAACACAGCTGCTGATCAGAATAAACAGCAAAGAGTTATTTTTTGCAACAAGTGATTTGATCCCCAAGAATCTGATCCAATCATCGAGATGATAAATTAGCAGCCGATGGAACAAAGGGGGAGAAAATGTGTGTTTGGGTGAGAGAGGGAACGTGAGGACAAGAAAAGAAGGAAGGAAGGAAGTATGTAAATGTAGAGGGAGGGTGAGAGGATGGAAGAAAAGAGGTAGAGGTAGAGGGGAGGGAAGGAAGGAAGGAAGGAAGGAGAGGTAGATTAAGGGACTGCCAACTGTCTTGTTGAACTAAGGAAGTTCTGGTCCCGTCAAGAACTATCGGTATTGCACAGTGGGTAACAATGCCTTTGGCCCTTTCCCTTCCAAGTGCATGAAGTTGTACACTACTGTGTTCCTCTCTCTGGATGTAGGCTTTGGCCCACACTTACCGGCATGGTCTGACTCCCATGGAGAGTGCTAATGGCGGCTTGAGCTTCTGCATGGCTTCCATATTTGACAAAGGCACATCCTAGAGGCAGAGAAAGAACTCAGTTCGATTCAGTTCAACTCCGTTCAGGTTTCAATTCGGTTTGAACGAAAGGCCGAGCAACCAACGTTGGCTGTTCAGTGGTCCCGTGTATCATGAAAACCCAGAAATGGGGTTCAATCCATAAATGGATTAGACACAGTAGATCAGATGGATCCAAGTTGGATGCTTCTTTAGACATCCCATCAATACCCATCAACCCTTCTAGATTGGTCCTCCCTGCCTAGTGTCTGCCATGTAGACTCCTAGTTGACATACATATGGATCCTACCTCTCCTGCCTTCTTTCCATTTTAGACCCACCCTCCCATTTCATCTGCCCCCCTCACCTTTACTGGCTCCATCGGGGCCTCGGAGGATGGTGCATTCTTCAATCTGTCCGAAGGGTTCGAAGAGTCGCCGGACGTCGTCTTCGCTTTGTTGCTTCCCCAACATGCCTACAAAGAGCTTCCTGTCTTCTAAAAACAAGCCACCTCTCATTAGTCGGAGTTACAGAAAAAATGCAATGATCAGAACCACCTGGAAGTAAACTGGGGGTGGGGTGGCTTTGATGACCAGGCCTGCCCTAGAAGTGAGGATCAGAGGCATTGTCCAGCCAGAGGACCTCTGGATCTTCAAAAGGAGCCAAAGCCAGTCATGTTAGGAAGAACTAGAATTGGTCTCATTATGTCAAGAGCTCAATGTTTCACTGTAAGAAATTGCATCTCCAGTTCTGCATTTGTTTTCTTAACTAACCCATGGAGGACATTGTTGTCCTACACTCTTCCATCAGCTAGCAGAGTCTGACATGGCAATGACACACTTCATTCTGCTTTAATGGTCAAGTAGAAACCACATGGGTGTAGTCTAGAGATAATGGCCGCCAAGAAGTCCTTGGTACTTTCTGGCCTCTGTTGTTTGCTTGCTCAGAGAGTACCAAGAACCCCACAATTCAACCCTGAGCTACATATCTTCTCTTCTATCGATGGTCACCTCATGATGGGACTATTGCAACATGGTCTACATGGGGTTGCCCTCGAAAACCACCCAGAAGTCACAGCTGGCTCAAAATGCAGTGGTGTGAGTAGTGATGGTCACTTCTTGTTGTGCCCATGCAATCTACATTGATTTCCAGTTGGCTTCTGGGTACAATTCAAGATACTACCTGTCACCTACAAAGCTTTCAGGGCATAGGTCCTGGTTATCTGATAGATCACCTATCCCCCCTCTATTTTTTGCCTACCTGGTGTGCCCTCCAGAACCAATGTGGAGGAAGAATGCCATGTGGCCATGGAACCTGGAATATGGGCTTATCCAGAATTAAGCTCTGATTTATGTGGCAATGGTTTTCTGAATACACCAACCCTGTGAGAATTCCCACAACCCATTAAACATAAAATTTGGTTTACAAATCACAGTAGCTGCATTTGCATCAAATGTGAAGTAGAAATTCACACAACGCCTGAGCATGAGACAGGAAGGGAATTTGGGAAAAGCCAAAGGAGGAATGAGAATATCCTGGATATCTGGAGTCCCAACCATAAGCATGAGATGGCAACAGGTTGTGGCATGGCCCAACATAGGAAGAAGAATAGAATAGAATAGAATAGAATAGAATAGAATAGAACAGAACAGAATAAGGAATAAGAATAGAATAGAATAGAATAGAATAGAATGGAATGGAATGGAATGGAATGGAATAAGGAATAAGAATAGAATAGAATAGAATAGAATAGAATAGAATAGAATAGAATAGAATAGAATAGAATAGAATAGAATTCTTTATTGGCCAAGTGTGATTGGATACAAAAGGAATTTGTCTTGGTGCAAATGCTCTCAGTGTACATAAAAGAAAAGATACATTCGCCAAGAGTGAAGAATCATAAGGTACAACACTTAATGATAGACATAGGGTACAATAGGAATAAAAATAGGAATAGAAATGAAATACAATAGAATAGAATAGAACAGAACAGAACAGAATAGAATAGATTTATTGGACGTGTGATTGGCCACACAAGGAATTTGTCTTGGTGCAAATGCTCTCAGTGTACATAAAAGAAAAGATACATTTGTCAAGACTCAAGAATCATCGGGTACAACATAATAGTCGTAAAGTATAATGAACAATTGAATCAAACTAGGAAACAGTCAATAAAAATTGTTAGAAGAAGAGTGGATTGGCCTCTTCTCCAAAGTATCTGAAGGCAGGATGAGAAGCAACTGGTGGCAGATCATTCAAGAGAGATCCAACCTGGAGCTAAAGAGGAATTTCTTGACAATGAATCAGTGGCATGGCTTGCCTTCAGACGTTATGGGTACTCCATCACTGGAGGTTTTCAAGAAGAGGCTGGAGAACCATTTGACTGGGTTAGTACGCCTTGAGCAGGGTGTGTGTGTTGGATTAGGAGACCTCTGAAGTCCCTTGCAACCCTATGATTCTACATTCTAGGCAAGCTAGCAACAGGTAAAGCTCTGAGGTCATGTTCTGAATTGACTCACGGTGGAGCAATAAATAGGACAGATACAGAAAGACTTGGCAGATCTGAAGGTTACGGGAAGCACGTCTTCCATATGTGCGCACGCCAGAGGAAGAGACTATTAAATAACGTAACAAGCTCCTACGTGGTTATGATTGACTTCCCCAATAACCTACCATTCCTGGCTTTCTCAAGGGTCATAAATAACCAAAACCTCATTGGAGTCTCTGTAAATAATGATCCGTTCATCATTATTACCAGCATCTGTCTCTTCTAGCGCTTTCCGCAGCATTCGGCTTTAATGGCATTTGACACAAGAGATAAGGTGGCCACTCTTTGCAGCCTTGGAAATAAATAAATAAATAACAGCCTGGCATGGCAGACTCTTTGTCCGTGGAGAGGCTGAGAAAATTAGTTAAGGGATCGGGTTTCATCCATTCTCTCCTTAAATATAAAGCCGCTCTCTTCGGAACCAGAGCCAGCCGCAGGAGCAACAATTGTGTTTTCTTGGACTGTGGGACTGAGAGCTAGCTTCAATTTCCTTGACCCGCTTTCTTGTGGAAATCTGTAAGTCGAAAACATCAAAGAGGATCTGCAACTGTGCAATCCGAGGCCAACCCCCTACTTTTAATGCTGCATCCATGTACAAAGGGGGCACTGCAACTACACAGTTGCAGATGCCTTCTGGAATGTTTTTACACACATACACACCCTCTAGAGCAGTGGTCCCCAACCTTTTTTATGCCGCGCCCGGTACCGGCATCAGCTGGGCGCCGCGCCGCCATCTTGTTTTGATGAAAAGTGCTTCCGGTGAGCTCACCGGAAGCACTTTTCATCAAAACAAGATGGCGGCGCTAGTGCTTTCAGTGAGCTTTTCCGGGTAGAAATGGCTTTCACCCGGAAAAGCTCACGAGCACTGGTGCCGCCATCTTGTTTTGATGAAAAGTGCTTCCGGTGAGCTTTCTACCCGGAAAAGCTCACCGGAAGCACTTTTTCATCAAAACAAGATGGTGGCACCCAGCAAACCAGCAGCCCGGTAGGATTTGTTCCACGGACCAGTACTGGTCCACGGACTGGTGGTTGGGGACCCCTGCTCTAGAGATGTCCTGCTTTTGTGGGGGGAGGTTGGCCTGACTTGCTTAATAAGTCTTAACTTTACTGCCAGGGTTCCAAGAAATACACCTGTAGGAAACAGAACTTGGAGGCAGGTAGGTTCCTCAAAGATTTTGAGGCTCCAAGGTCGCCATTTAGTTTGTTTCTACGCGGCTTAATGAACTGTACAAACCCATCCCAACCGTACGAGGTTGCGTGTCTGAAACTCGGAAAATAGGCTGGTTGAATCACCGATGAAATGTGTCTCATGGGCTCACATAAAACCCGTGGCCTTCAAAAAGAACAATACCCATGTCATGGTGTCATCCTATAACTGCTGCCTGTGTGGGCTTGCGCCTTGATGCCTGACGCAAGTATGTATGTCAAATGCTACAATTATTGTTCACCATCCAGAGTCACTTCACATGCAAGGGGCAGCTATTGCCAGGAAATCAGGAATCCAGGCAGCTCAAAAGAAGTCAAGGGTTTATCGCAAGCTTAAGCTCTCTACAAGAATCTGAACTACTGACAATCAAAACAAGTTGGCAGCAGATAGACTCGAAAGCAGGGTTTTCCCCAGTCTGGGTAAGTTTAAGACATGTGGACCTCAACTCCCAGAATTCCCCAGTTGAACTCCACACGTTGTAAAGTTACCCAGGTTGGGAAAACCCTGGGTCAGGTGTAAGAAATAAGGAACCAAGAGTGTTCAAACAAGTACAGGTTTATTCCATGCTAGTGTTCTACAAGAATCTGAACTACTAACACCCAAGGCAAATTGGCGGTAGATAAGAATCAACAGAATTCAAAAAGGGCTGGACTTAGATCTCTTATGGATGTGAAGGGACTCAAGGCTGATGTTGCATTTGATCCCTCCTTCGGGTTCAACCTGGTCATCGCCTACAGCTATATAGATTTGTTGAATGGAGGAACAAATACAAAGAAATGTGCTTACTTGCATCAGGCATCGAGACACAAATGCAACGAAGGCAACAGTTACACGGCAACGTCATCATGCATGTAGTGACACCATTGTGGCTTGTAGACCTTTGTGTTGAGTGTGAAGTGCTTAAATATGGTCTGACAATGTTTAATCTACCTCTCCTTGTCCCCAACCCTATGGAGAATCCCATAGAGGTCTAGAAATAATACAAGTTGTGTGAATGGAGATGCAACCTACTGTCTCTTCTCAGCATAGAGACGGTTACTACCAGGAGATCATCTGCTCAATCAGCTACTCTGGGACTCTCTGCTCACAACAGCTTCACAACCACGCGGCTGTTCTTTTTCAGGAATCTCTATTTTTAAAACACACGTGAGTTGGGCAGTTTTTCAGCCAAGCTACTTTGAAATGGACAGCAATCCTTTGAAACAGCTCTTCAAACAGATCTCGGTCTATTGTTACACTGAGTGTATTCCATGCTCCCCCTCCATTTCGTATGTTAGTTTCTTATTTCTGTGCCTGCTCTCTCTTTTTAAGTATGAAGAACTGTTGGTTCTTCAGTGGACAAAGCCAATTGCAAGAAGATTGTATCGGCTGCAATGGGAAACATTTGAGTTGCCAACTCTTGGTTTGATTTCTCTCCTGCCTTTCTGATTTATATTGTTGTACAGAATTTATATATTATAAATTTAGAAATCAAGAAACTACATTTTTTCCCAAATAGCGTTCATCGTTATTCTCATTTTAGTGTCATGCCTGTAACTCTGCAAGGAAAGCCAGGCTCAAAAGACATAGAATCGTTGAGATGGAAGGGAGTTTGGAGGTCTTTTAGTTCAATTCCTTGCTTAAGGCTGGAGACCTTATACTATCCTGGTCAAATGGTTGTGCAGTGTATTTCTGAAAACCTCCAGTGATGGAGCACCCACAACTCATTGTTCTATTGCTTCATAGTACTTAACTGTCAGGAAAACCCTTCTTATTTCCAAGTTGGATGTCTCTCTGACTAGCTTCCACCTGTTACTTCTTGGCCTGCCCTCAGATGCTTTGGAGAATAAGTCTTCTCTGTGAAAGTCCCTCAAATACCGGAAGACAGTTATGTCCCGTCATGACTGGTTGAAAATCTTCAAATACTCTGAATGGAGATTTCATCCCAACTTTCTCCTCTTGATCCAACAGTCTGATAATTGTACCACATAGCTATGATCGCTATCAACCTTTTCAACAAACACCCACCCACAAAAAAAACACCTTTTCTTGAAAATCTTGAAAGAAGACAAGGATTTGGCTATTGAGGTTCTGGAGCCTTCATTGATGTTCCTCACCTCTACATCCACTGTCTGATCTTACCACACTTGCAGAACTGGTTATTCCTGATTACCTTTGGGGTTAGCTATCACCCCACGAGTTGGAAACTCATGAAATGTCTTCCTGATATTTCTCCAGGAAGAAAAAAAACAAAACTCTGCAGGATGATGGCTCATGTCCAATCATTGGCAAGCATGGGCTGAAAGATGGAGAGGGTTGTCTCCCCGGGAAGGATTTTATTTTTCTCCTCCTTCTCCGAAGAATCTGGCCAAAACTGCTATCTTGTTTTAGCCATTGATTTTTAATCCCTCACCAATTACATTCTGTAAGTGGGTAATTTATTTCCTGGTTCCCTCTGGGATACCTGGAGCTTTTGCTGGCACTAGCTGAATTGTGTTTAATAACTACATCTCTTTTGGAATAGATCGTTATTTACCCTGCTCGGGCCTGAGGACCTGGGAATAAAAGACCAATCCTTGTATACATGCGACTGTAGGCAGAACCCTGGGGAACAAGGTGCAAAGACCGAGGAGGAGAGAGGGGAGAAATTTCAGATGAGAAGTCAACCAAGGTACACCTTGGATACAAGCCATTCAAGTAGCAAGAGTAGCCAGGAAACTGGGACTCTCCACTTTGTTGATCAAAACTATAACTCCCAGGAGCTCTAACCAGCTCAGCTGCGGTTGAACAATGCCAGGAATATGTATTTAGTGAGACCTAGAGCAGAGGTCTCCAAACTTCAACTCCCAGATTTCTGGAAGTCCACAAGTCTTAAAGTTCCCAAGTTTGGAGGCCCTTGATCTAGAGGCCAAGAGATTCCTCAACTAAGAGACGATTTTCTTCAAAAGAAAGAGGTTGAACTTCAGAAATTCAACAAGAAGAGATGGTTGCAAATAGACCTCGGATGTGTAATTGG
This sequence comes from Notechis scutatus, assembly GCF_049901735.1. Lineage (NCBI taxonomy): Eukaryota > Metazoa > Chordata > Lepidosauria > Squamata > Elapidae > Notechis > Notechis scutatus. The sequence goes on along the minus strand of NC_142019.1, from coordinate 3,216,362 downwards.
GAGGTGTTCTACTCTGGGATTTTGTAATCCCCCTCCTCATTATTAGGCAAACTTTTGGAAGAGTGGACAGACTGTGCTAAGTCATCTCCAATAAAACTCATCTTAAATAGCCACACATCATGTACCGTGCCAATACATTGCAACATCCTATTTGTAAAGAAGTGTGTGAAGGCCAGCACCAGCTAAAGAACTGTCAGCTGTGATTTCACATTGTTGCACAGATAATGCTATCGCTAATAATATCATCAAACAACATCTGTCTCTCCTAGGTCCTTAGGAAGGACTCGGTGGGTGAATAAAAATGCCAAATCCGATCCCAACATCTGGCTGACTCTGGGCTCACCCGCTATCATAATAATATCAACAATAATCTTTCAAGAGATCCATGCAAAATCAGGCCAATTTGAATTTCCTTTTGCTAACACTGATTGCTTTGTTCTAATTGAAAATGGAAATGATCTTACTGAGGGTTTGGAAGGCTGTTATTTTTGGCAAGGAGAAGAGAATTGTTACCTCAAATGAGGGTAAGGTAGTGGTATTTATTTAAGTAGATAGCTTAGGGGAGCATTAACAATTCACCCTCCTCGTGATTTGTGATGTTGAGAATTTTCTATCAGTTCTCCAAGTCCTGAAGCTTCTGGCAAAACTTCAATCTGGTTGTAAACGCTACTACAGTATTTGGGATTCCAGCTTGCTTTTTTTTATTATTCAAGCACATTCCCCTAGAGGGCGCCGGTCAGCCACGAACAGCTATTCTGAGGCCTTTAAAATGTTCTCTACAGAGTGGGCGGGTGTCACTGTCCGCTAAGTTTAGATGTTATGCCCAAAGTATCGTGGCCAAATTACAGCAAACCAAGATGGAATTTGGTTCAGGTGTGTCCAGAATGCCTCGTTATTTTTTACTGTCAAATCTCCATTCTCGTGCAAATGTCTACTTGAATAAAATGCAGACTTGTACATATTTCTAGGCATCGAACCAAAATAAAAATGCAGCCACTGAATGTTTTTAAGTAAATGGTAAATCCCTCACCATCTTGGATCCAAGGCTAATGTGTAGCTTTGGTGAAACCTTTAAAACTTCCAGAAATGGGTGGGGTAAGGGGGAAAAAAAAAAAGCAAAATCTCGTTTAAATTTAATTAAAATTCAGTGTGTCGGCGTGCGTGGGAAGTGGGCACAGCTCTATAATAGAGTTCAGCTTTTGTGTTCCTCAGTGCCTGCAAAGTTAAAGGATCAAATTGTCCTTTTCTAGTTCCGTTTTTGCTTTTTATTGCAATCACATCAAAAATAGGGATGGGGAGGTAGCAGTTGTTCAGAGCTCAACCTGATGGGTTTCAGCCACATCACTGTGCCTCCTGCCTCTAAACTAGGTTTTTTTTTCTCTCCCCTACATGGGTTGGCTTAATTGCTCAAATGCTCACTGCTGTGTAAACCACAAACTGTGTTCTTGCCTCTAAGGTCAACGGCCAAGTATCAAAAGTGCCAATTTAAATGTAGCCAGTGGAGAGATTGCTATTTTTTAAAAAATGCCACCGGTCTGAAACAGATGCACGAAAAAGCAGTCCAAGCTCCACCAACCCTTGTGTTACAAGGGAGAAGAGCTTGTCAGATCCCAAGCTTGGACTTCCAAAGGATTTTTTTAAAGGTTTGCCATAAGCTAGGATTCTGCATCTCTATTAGTTAAACTGTCTCCTCCTCTGGACCCTTCTTACTCAAACAATCTGCAACGATCTGCAAATTGCAAAGATTTGCACGGTTCCTATTTTACTCGGAATCCTACAATTGGAGACTTGAAGGCTCCACTAAAGTCATCAACTCTACTTTCCTACTAGAGCTGGTGGCCAAACACAAGCCTTCCTCCAAAGGGATCGCCACTGTTTCTCGGTGGATTTAAACCCAGAGTAGAATGACCTTCACCATTAGGAGGTTCTTCCTGAAGTTCTAATGGAATTTGTCTTCTGGGAAACAAAGGGCATCATTCCAAGAGCCTTCCAATTAATTATTTCCAATTTGATTTTGCTTTGTTTTCTTTTAAGGGGAGAGTAGCTACTTAAAAAACAGGAGGACTTGAGTGGCACAGAACGGAGAACCGAGATCTTAATTTGATTTGAGGGGCTCAGGCATGATGATATTAAGAGAATATGGTTCCTCTCGGTCTGATTCAACATTGTAATGGAACGGAGACCTGGGGAGAAGAAGGGAAGAGATGCTGCCTAGGGAAGGATCAAACAAGGGAAGGAAGAGCCCACAGCTGTAACACAGTCACAGGAAGAGATTTGGGGTTTGTCCTAATTAGTCAGGTGGTTAAAAGTGGTGGCGGGAAGTTTGTACCTTCAAACATGCAAGATTCTGGTGTATCCTGTAGCCTAAAGTAGATTTAGCTCCTCTAATTGTGTTTCTTGCCTGAGAAGGATGAGGCAGGCTCAACCCAAGAATGACATAGAACAATCCAGGCAAAGTCTAGTTCTTTATTTGCTCACACCATGAAGACAGAATCTTGCCAGGCCAAACCTAGAGTACTCTAACCCTAACAGATACACCCTGGGAGATTCTATGGAATAGCTCTTCCTTCTCCGATCTAACTCTGGGCTGGGTTGGCTCTTGTCTCAACCCCCCACCCACCCACCTAACCCCCTCTTTGGAATATGCTCCCTTCTTCCTGAGAAACATCCATTTCACTAGGGTTTATTACACTCCTCCCCTTCCATAGGGATCGTCCCTCACCAATCATCTCTAAACCAGAGGTCTCCAACCATGGCAACTTTAAAGCCTGGTGGACTTCAACTCCCAGAATTCCCCAGCCAGCTTTGCTGGGAGTTGAAATCCGCAAAGCTGGCTGGGGAATTATGGGAGTTGAAGTCCACAAAGCTGGCTGGGGAATTCTGGGAGTTGAAGTCCGCAAAGCTGGTTGGCTGAATTCTGAGAGTTGAAGTCCGCCAGGCTTAAAGTTGCCAAGGTTGGAGACCTCTGTTCTAAACCACATCAAGAGCGCATCAACCGCATCACAGATGATCTAAACCAACATGGAGTGTTGCCTGCACCACCCATTGGAGAAACTGTCTTGAGCATACAAAGAATGTTTTAAACAAAAACAACAACAACGCCACCTACCTCCCCGGCCTTCGCTATCTGCTGGTTTCACTTGGATTGGGCGGTTCATCTGCCAAAGGAAACAGAGGAAGGATTGGTGAGATTCTAGGGTTTGTATAGAGTCATTCCATGTTCTAATATGGATCGTTTTTCTGAACTGGGGCTCCAGATTTAGATGAGATTCTCAGTCATCCAGGTCACGGTTGTCCCAAAGGTGCTTTTTAAGAAGGCAACTAGACTGTCTCGTTTTTCTTTGAAGACACTTCACTTCTCCTCCAGGAAGCTTCTTCACTTCAATGTCCTGGATGAGAAGCGAAATATCTTCAAGGAAGAACAAAGGAAGTCTAGTTGCGTCCTGAAAAAGCACATTTGGGACAGAGGCATCTATGTGTCTTCACCTCATTTTCTTGGCAAAACATTTGTTGAAAGGGAAATAGACTGAGCACCATGATGGGAGGGGAAAAAAACACAACAATTTAATTTGGTTTGGTAGTTCCACGCTAGGACCCATAGTGACTAGGTAGTGGCACCACAAAACGAACACTTGGCGAAGATCAACAATAAAATAAATCAGACTACCATCATGAAAGAAAGAAGGACCAGTAGAAAAAAAAGTCAGGTTCGTCCAGTTTAGGAAAGAAAGACCACATATTACATTTTAGGAGGGTAACTCGTAAGAATCTTTGTAACGCTCTGAATTGGTCCTTTTCCCCTAAGTCCTGCATCAAGGAATTGGATTCCACATATTTTCAGTCTACCCAAGCAATTATTCTAAATCTGCCCCAGTTTTTAGCTTTTCTATCAAGGTTCACGCATGCAACATAATTTCAGAAGGATGACCCACTGACCTTAATTTTCTCAATGGAAGGTAAAACTGTTTGCTACTCGTCTCACAAGTAGTATTGTCTCGATTGCCAAACTTACTCTCCCCCATGTGGAGTTTTAACCAGCATTTCTCAACCTTGGCAATGTGAGGACTTCAACTCCCAGAATTCCCTAGCCAACATGCTGATTGGAGAACTCTGGGAGTTGAAGATCACCCGTCCCAGAGTAGCTAAGGCTGAGAAACACTGTTTTTGGACAGATCAAGCATGATCATCCTAGATTCAAGGGGAAGATACTCGAAAGGTTGGGGAAGGCTTGGAGTTTAGCCAACACAAGTCAAGGAAAACTCAGAAACAAAATTAGTATGGACAAAAAACAGCCACAGCGTGTTGACTCTAGTGAGGTTCCCATACCACAACAATATGTGATTTGTTTGTTTTTGGCTTAGCCCACAACACGAACTCAGCCATGGTGGTTTATGAACTGAGCTTCATGGCTTAGGATGTGATGGAAATCCAAACATTCAGTAAACAACGGCCAAGCATACTGAGGCTTATTGTAATGACCGAAGCCAGTCTGGAGGTCATGTGAAAATGCAACCAAATCCCAGGGCAGGTGGATAGGTGGATAAAAAAAATGGAAAAGGCTTCCTGAAAGATGGCTGGTCTAAAGAGCTGGCCAGAATGTTGAACCAGAAACTGTCTGCATGTCAACACTTCATGCAAGCATGACTGCGTCTATCTAAGCCACTTCCTAAGGAGGCAGGATTGGAGCGAGCTAAAAAGATAAACGCTACATTTATAGCCTGGAACATCAAGCTAAGAGAGTAACACGAACTGAATATAGAAGCCTCCAGGGGTACCACAGTGCTGTTTGCAAAGCCTCCTCTGTTGCCGTGGTGAAGGAGGCTTTTCCCAGCATCCCTCGACCAACCGGCTGTGTGCAGCTCAGCTCCTCTCTTGCCTCTCTCGGCCACCTGACCACTCTCCTCCTGCCAATCAGACTGGCTAATTGATTTGTGTATTAAGAGACATTGTTGATGGCATTTGATGGCTATTAAAGTCAATTAAAGCGCCTTCACTTGATTGGGGTGACAGTTGAATGGATACGGACGCATCCAATCCGGTACCCAGCGTTTGGAGACAAGCACTCAGACAGCCATACGTCTACCTATATCCTACACTCCACATCTGACCGTCTCAAGGAAACCCATACACATAAACCCTGCATGGCTGGAACATGGAGTCTCTTGCTGCACTCAGTTTTTTGGACTTGGGATTCAGGAACTAATTAAGAGCTAGCTTAGTAGCCTCAGAAGATTAGACAGTACAGAACATGGACACCACCTTTCAGTAGGCTGACATTCTACAGATCAGTATTTCTCAACCGTGGTAGCTTGAAGATGTGAGTGCTTCAACTCCCAGAATTCCCCAGCCAGCAGATGATGGACTTCAACTCCCAGAATGACCTTCAACTCCCAAAACTATGTAGACCATTCTGTAAACCAGAATGGACTTCAAACTCCCCAAATTATGTGGATTTCAACTTCCAAAATTAGATGGACTTCAGCTCCCATGTTGGCCAGAGAATTGTGAGAGTTGAAGGCCACATTATCTTCAAGCTGCCAAAGTTGAGAAATTATTTTGTGTAGAGAGTAAGGAAGATAACTTAATGGAGATATGCAGGAACTGTTGCCTAGGTAAACGGGGTTGAAACATTGTTTTAAGATCCAGATAACATTCAGAAGCGAGTCAGACGGATGCTCCCCTGATTCCCTGGAGTGTAAGAGGTCCAGCATAATAAGACCTGAAAGATTCTCTTATTAGACCCATCTTGATAAAAGTAACTTTATCCTTGCTGTGGTGTTGATTTCCTGGTTCAGTCTATCTAGAAGGGCTGATGGGTGTGTCTAAAATCAGATTGTCCACCCAAAAGACTCACCTGAATACATGGAAGCAACTAATCTCTAGTAACCTGAACGTGTTCAAGTTGCTTTCTAGACTTAATATTTGTTGGTTTTGCAAATTCCTAACTTGCTTCCTAGCGTTTTACACAACCAGCTCTGCCCCTTTTGCCTGAGGCTAATGGACCAGCTGGTGAAGGAACACCAGCAAGAAGTTAAGTTGAAAACTTTGAAGCTATTCTTTGGCACCGCAAGTTTTTGATGCATCTTGGCAAGGGAAGCTCCGGTTTGGCAGACTAGCTTACTTCTCTTGGGAAGAGTCAACTACTCGATAAAGAGTCCATTCCTCTCTTAATGACTAGGCTTTGCCAAGCTTAACAAGAAGGACTTCTGTCCAGTTTGGAAAACAGAATGGTCTGCTGAACCTGAATCTGTCAGGAGGGTGGAAAATGTGGTATGCAGAATAGTCAGGTTGGGGTGTGGGTGAGTGTGGAATGGGATCTGATGTAGAGATATCAAATCATAAGATTGAAATTGGAAGGTGTCTTGGTGTCTCGCTCAATCCAGATTCCACTTGTAGCATTCAAATGGGACGTCCCTGACAGATGGCCATCGAATTGCTTCCTAAGTATCTCTACAAAATTGGCCTCAATTTATTCCCAGCATCTGATCTTCCATAATGTTAGGAAGTTTTTTCTATTGGAGTCTCTGTTTGTCACATCCATGGCTCATCCTGACTTTGGAAACTGGCAATGTTTCTGATATGGAAGACAACTACCGTGTCTTCTCTTCACCACACTAAGTGATAACACATTTGGAATCCCCAGAAAATCCATGTATTCATTATAAGCTCATTTTCCCTCCTCTGGGAAGTTTAAATTATGGGTATATGTGTGACTTGGTTGGATGCTGTCCCGTTTTTTTCACACCTCGCACATAGGAAACTATGGGGAAAAAAATATCTTGGCAAAAATATTTTGCCTTGGCCAGCTATTTTTCCATTGGTGAGGTCTTAATCCTTGTTTATCTGGGTGTTGGTTGCTGGAAATGATGTGTTCTGGCATTGTTTCCTTCTTGATTCCTAAGAAGCAGGGATTAACACCAGACGAACAAATAAGCAGAAACCAATACCCTAATCAAGGAACCACCAAGAAGGAAACCACACCCCCACCAACACTGGAAGAGCAAGTGACTGTATATAAACAAGGAGCAAACCTACACCCACTAACACTGATGATGTTACCTGGTTACGTAACAAAACATCTGCATGTAAACAACCAAGTTTAGAGAGGACCCAAAACTCCACACAGTTCAACTCTGAGCTATGTATATTCTCTTCTATAAGAGAACTAAGTGGGGACTTCAAATAATAACTTCCATCTGGCCCTGTATCTTGTCCTCTTTGTACCATGTGAAGTATGAGAGGAACCACAAGTCCTTTTTCAAGTTGTGGCCCTTCTGATGATTCCCTTCTCCAGAAGCCGACCTGGTGTTTGCTTCATGGCCTTTCCTTCTAGAACCATTCTCACACTTCCCTTTTTTTGTGTGATCCAAATTAAAAACGACTACAAAGAATCTAAGAAGAGTTGACTGGATGATACCAAAGAGTCCGTAGATTATTATAATTTAATACAGGATTTTCCATTCTGACCTTCCTTAGATATTAGACTTCAACCCCCAAAATTCCCTAAAGAGCAGAACCATTGCTGAGAATTCTGGGAATTAAAGCCTCCACACCTGGAGGTTGCAAGCCTAGTGTCAACTCATACAATATTTCTATGGTCTTTTTAGAGTTGCCAATAGAAGGGGAAGGGGGAGCAGTGCAGCTGCTCGCAAACCGAAACTGCATTCCATAATTGTTTTCAAAAAGAGTAACTAGGTGACCAAAGTTTCTGCTGTGCAAAATTGTAACTGGAGAGCACGATTGATGACTCTTGGCTGTGGATGTGTCCCATTGGAGAATATGAATTACGATACTCCCAGGGGGTGGGGGGAAAACCAGGGTCAAGGGTGACAATGAATGATGTGCCTCAGAGTCGGCTACACCCAGGCAGTGCCGCATCTTTTGACTCCCAATAAATCCTTTTGGAGTTTGGCTAGAGACTCATAAAGGGGGGGTAACTGCCGGAATCCTTTTAATATGTCTGTGGAGATTCTCAATCATTCAGGTCATGGTTTCTCCAAAGGTGCTTTTCCAAAAAAAAAAAAAAAACCCAACTGGATTTCCTTGTTTTGTTTTCCTTGAGGAACTGAAGATGCTTCCTGGATGAGGAGTGAAACGTTTTCAAGGAGAAAAACCAAGAAAGCCCAGTTTTTCCTTTTGGAAAAAAACACCGTTGATCCTCCTTCTCCTTCCTGATCAATATGCACGAAGATGGGCAACCCACCCACCGCTGCCAGTCAAGAAAGTTTGCCGTGAACTTCTTGTCCGCCAGAGACCAATGACAAATTTTTCCTTTCAATTACCCCTGGTTCATAAAGCTAATGCTTGTTCCAAGCGGCGGGCCGTATCTATCATCCCTGAGGCGGCCTCCTCACTACATTAGTTTTATGGGCCTGCACCCTTGACGGGCCACGTTTGAATCCTGCCAGGGATACGACGAACAAATTAGTCAAACTGACACCGAGGGGAGTTTTTACGAGACCTGGCTCCAGCCTGTCTCCCCCAGTTCTGCTTCTTCATCTAGGGAACCACTCCGTAGGGCCAACGGTAGATCCCAACCTAGCTTCACCAGCCTTCTTTCAAAAAGGGGCACTCATCCTTTTCACCTGCATGTCCTTCCCTAGGTGAGAGGACGCTGCTATCGAGTTATTTATTAAATCAAATTTATTATGGCTGCCTAGCTCACACAGGTTGGTGTCGCCAGGCGGCTTTCAAAATTAAAAGAAGGCCACCGCGTATATATAAAAAAGAAACACCCCGATCTCCTTGTCTAGATCTAATGGACAAAGGCCGTCTAAGAAGCAGAAGATAAAGAGGACTTTGTGGAAATCTACATTTCCAAGTGGAAGCATCCAAAATCTCAGTTTAGAAACAGGGTTTCTCCGCCTCAGCATCGCAGAAGGATTTCAACACCCAAGAGCAACACCCAGCCAGCATGCCTCTAACTATTTCCAAGTTGCTGAGATGGAGGAATCCTCATCGGGAAGCAGCCGTGAAAGGATCCATGACAGAAAAACAAAAGCAAAAGAGATTTCATGCACACACACACACACACAGAGTGGCTTTTGCTTGCCCTATGCTCCAGCAACAGTGAAATCAACCAATGAAATTAGGATTTTTCAGGAAGAACGCGGAGCTAAATAGGTTGTTTGGTTTTTGCTAATACAATGCCAGAATCAATTTAAATATCCATGGTCCCAGAGAATGAGAGTTGTGTGTGTTTATATGCTCGGTGTTATATTATAAACTGAAGACATCATTCATACTATTATGAATCTGTGTTAGATGTCACAGATGTCGTTACTGTTGTTAGAAATGTCGTTATTGTTGTTAGAAATATGTTTATATATATATATATTTTAATGAATTTGTATCTATTGTAATGCTGAACAGGTGTTATTTTATGCTGCAAGCTGTAGGCTGAGGGAGGGAATCAAGTGGATCATCAGTTTGGAGTCACTTCACGCCCACAAGAGAGATCTAGGTCCAGCCCCCCTTGAATTCCGTAGATTCTTATCTCCCGCTAATTTCTCTTGCCTGTTAGTAGTTCAGATTCCTGTAGAGAGCTAGCACGGAATAAAACTTGTACTCATTTGAACAAACCCAGGTTCCTTATTTCTCGCACCTGAACACAGAGTTTCCTAACCTGAATAACTTTCAAGATGTGTGGACTCCAACTGGGGAATTCTGGGAGTTGAAGTCCACACATCTTACCCGGATGGGGAAACCCTGCTTTAGGGAAAGGCTTACTTTTCTGTTGTGGGAAGGAAGAATTCATTTTTCCTTTTTTTGTTTCAAAGGAGAAAGTTTCCCTGAGTGAGGAAAGGTCTTTAGGGGAGATCAAAGTATCTATGGGGAAATGAAGTCTCTTTCCCCATTGCACGTGGGAACGTTTATCTCCTGGAAAGGAATAAGACCGTGTCCCTCGTGTCAAAAGGTCACCAAACATTATCCGAGAAAACTCCTGAGAGGGCTGAGCTGCCTATGCATTTGAAGCACTCGCCACAAACACACAAACACACAGGTTTTGTTTTCTCCGCTGAGCCTGCTCACCCCCCCCTCTGGAATCTTCCCTTGTTTCTTCAAGTGGAGATTAAACTTAATGGTAAATCAGGAATAATTATTTCTCTCTGTGTTTGTTTCTCCAGTTCTGGTGTTCCCAAAGGACGTTTCCTAAATCCTGTTGACAGAGATTACATGGGCAGCAGGAGAGCGTCTCAGAGGAGATAAGGCAGCCTGCAGGCAGCCCGTTAACAACGCAAGACAGCACACGAAACGGCGAAGATCCAGGTGCAACGAGTCAGCGGGGAGCATGATGGTTAGCCCAGTTACTCCAGCAACAAAGCCCAATTGTTCCCGTTGATCACTCGGTCTTTGCCAGTCATCCTCAAACTGACAGCTTTGGGGCCGGGGAATTCTGGGGATTGAAGTCCACCTGTCTTAACGTGGCTGAGGTTAAGGATCACTGCCATGCATCTCAGTGGCCATCATACCCAGTTCTGGCCAACATCCAGGGCACTAGGTTGGGAGAACCTATCCTAGACTCTCCTTTTTGTTGAACCTCACAGAATAAGGAGATGTTGTTGTTGATGATGATTGATGATGAGCTGTGGTGGCACAATCGTTAAGAGTGCAGTACTGCAGGCTACTTCTGCTGACTGCCAGCTGCCTGCAATTTGGCAGTTCAAATCTTACCAAGATTGACTCAGACTTTCATCCGTCTGAGGTGGGTAAAATGAGGACCCCAATTGTTGGAGGCAATAGGGTGACTCTGTAAACCACTTAGAGAGGGCTGAAAAGGCACTATAAAGTGGTATATACGTCTGTGCTATTGCTATCCTTCCTTCCTTCCTTCCTTCCTTCCTTCCTTCCTTCCTTCCTTCCTTCCTTCCTTCCTTCCTTCCTTCCTTCCCAATGGTTAGAATGCAGCATTGCACGCAAACTCTGCCCACAGTCTGGAGTTTGATCTTGACTGGCTCAAGGTTGACTCAGCCTTCCATCCTTCCGAGGTCGGTGAAATGAGGACCCAGATTGTTGGGGGCAAGAGGCTGACTCTGTAAACCACTTAAAGAGGGCTGTAAAGCACTGTGAAGCGGTATATAAGTCTAAGGGCTATTGCTATTGATGATGATGATGTCCATTCCGTTGTGTCTGACTCCCGGCGATTCTATGGGCCAGGTCTCTCCACATCTTCCAATCTTGCACTATTTAATATAAGGACGCTAGTTCTTATTAGATGTCGTGGTCTGTATCATCCCTAACCCCAGCTAGCTTGCCCAATGAGGGTGAGGGTGAGGGGGTTTGTAACCTACCCCAACTGAGGGAGGAGAAAAGGCTAGATTGGGTGACCTCTGGGTTCCTTCTTGAACTTAGACGGCCAGCTTTAAGCTCTGCGAAGAGGTTACTAGAGTGACTCTCTTTTAACAGGATTGCAAGTTGGTCTCTAATAGAATTGGGGGAAACGCTTCTGGAGTAGGAGGAGGAGGGGGAGAGAGAGAAACACTGTTTATGGGGTTTGCTCCGAACCATGACAAACAACATAGCAGAAGCAGATATAAAATAGAAACTCTGGGGAAATGCAAAGTAGAGGATCAGAAGGGGGAAATAATTACTTTCTGCAAACCCCAAGAGTGATTTGGGATGAGCTGCCGTTACGAGTATATTGTTCTTACTGCACTTCAGGAATTCTGACACCAAACTCTCAATCTGGCCTGTGGATTGAACACTTCGCTCAGACCCCTCTCTGATATCATTCCTGCTATTGCTTTAACAGCAGTAGCAGAAATGGTAGAAGCAGTAATAATCTCATTGCTATAGATCTATCAGCGCTGTCTAAGGTTCTACCCAAGATTAATAACACTGAATTTTTTTTTTTAAAACAAAACTTCTCTTTTTATGGCTCTGTAATCCCTTAATTTGGGAGTCAGAATGACTGGAGGGAGCTGGGAGTTTACTGGCTGAATGCTCTTCCCGATGCCTCGTGGAGTTCACAGCACATTTTTTTTTCTTTGCTCCTTAGGACAGAAATATCTGCCGCTATCTAGGGTTTTACTCTCAATTCTCCAAGCAGCAAGCGAGTGTCTCCACCACTAGGTCACCATGCTGCTCTTATAACGCAATGTTATTGTGTTATTAATAACACTGAATTAAGTAAAAATAATAATAATAATGGCCTCTTGGCATTTGGTTCGTAGCCAGAGACCATCAAGTGTCTGGGTCTCTGAGATTTTTCTAGAAGTAGCACCTTTTCCTTGCCAGTAAACCCAACGTCCCTCTTTCTCCCCAAAGTCATAAAAACAGCAGAGCGCTTTGTAACGCTTGGAAGACTGATCGGTCCAATGCCGTAGAAAGTTCCCATGGTTCACTGAAGCCCCCTTCCTAAAAGAAAACAACAACGAAGCAATCCCTACTCAAGATACAACTCGGAGGAAAGTAAGACTTCCTTGCCCTGTGGAAAGTTTATTTCATTAAAAAAACAACAACAAATTGCTCGCCTGCAGGAACGTTTTGGGTGAGGAGGCCTCGTCTGCTTGGAAAGTATCTTCAGAAATCAATGGGTGTGAACATCCTTCTCCAATCCTTGTCTTCCTCCTGCTCTTGGGAGCCCAGGAATAGAGACAAAGAAGGGGAAAAAAAACCAAGGAACTACCACTCGTGCTTTCTGATAAGGGTAACCAGCTACTTTGATGCCCCTTTTCCCTCTTCACAGATGCCAGGAGGCTGTCTGGGGAAGAAGAAGAGCAGAATTGGAAGATGGTGGGAACAGTCAAGACATTAGCTATATCTCCCTGAGCATCGCATGTCCATTGCATCTGGAATCATAAGGCTGAGAAAATGTCCAGACTTGGTGGCCAAGTTACCTAGCCTTTTTCTGATTCAAGTCATTCCAGTTTTCATTTCGTATAGTATATATACAGCCTGTGTTTTTATTTTATTTTAAAAAATAACGATTTAAAAAAGACACCGCCATTTCCTCAGATGGGTCTGGTGACATGAGCATCTTTCAGTAAATAAGTTAGGATTTCTTTGAGCGGAGAAAGGTCATCACTGACACTCATCGACAACTGGAAACCCTTTATGGTCTTTTTGGTTACAAGCGAAAATGATTTTTGTGACTTATGGTTTTGGAGTTTAGGAAGAACGGGTTTTAGAAAGAAGAGACTTCTGGTGTAATCTCAGGGGCAGAAGATTAGACTTGAATCGGTGGTGGGATTCAATATTTTTTACTACTGGTTCTGTGGGTGTGGCTTGGTGGGCGTGGCAGGGGAAGGTTACTGCAAAATCCCATTCCCCCCCCCACTCCACTAACCTGCTTTCCAGCTCTGTTGTCCTGTGCAGGGCAACCAAAGAAGACCTAGCAGATAAACTGGGACTCGATGGGAGTCAGAGAATAGATGGGGGCAGAACCAGTTAGAGGTGGTATTTGCCGGTTCTCCAAATACTCAAAATTTCCGCTGTCAGTTCTCCAGAACCGGTCAGAACCTGTTGAATATCTCTGATTTGAATATAACTGCTGAGAGAAAAACCACAAGTCACTTCTTTAATATATAGATTTTTATATGTTTTCTCTACTTTTCTGTTCATTCCTTTTTTTTTTCTATTTCCCTTTTTATTTTGTTATTTTTTCTTTCTTGTCTGCCTTTTCTACCTTTTTTTCTAATATATTTCTTATATGTAACATCTTTTTAAGAAACTAACTGTATAAGTTAGGAAGTTTTTTTTAAAAAAGTTTGATTATTATCACCACAATAATCTAGTTTTTTATTCATCTAGTTTATTATGACTAGGAGGGGATTTTGCCTTTCACTTAGCATAGTTGCACTAGAGGAAGTAACGCTGTTTCCTCTTGGTGACAATGCTACACTTAGCTTGTGGATGTTTTCCGTCCTTTAGGAATTATGGATGGAAGGGTGTGTGTGTGTGTGTGTGTGTCTCTGTTCTGAATTTCTTGCCGTTTTCCCTCTCGCCATGCAAAGCCCTGTGTGGAATTAGATAAATTGCTCTCAAATGAGCGAACCCAGTGTGACATATTCTTCAGGGCAGATAGAATGAGCCTTTCCACTCTGGGTGCCTCAGTTGTGGAAATGCAACAGCCGACATGAGGCAGGATAAGATTTTGAAACAACACGACAACAACGCCAGAGCAGGATGGAATAAATATTACTACATTTTGTACGCCTCCTTTCCGAACACATGCACAATGGTGGAAGGGAGGGAATCCTAAACAAACCGAATGACCCTTTGGGCTTTCTGGGGTGCCTGTGTTTCCTTCCAGAATCCCTGGAGCTCGCTTTCTCCAAAAATCATTAGAAAAACACTATGGGGCAGGCAGAGCCATAATTCCACATTGATAATCAGGCAAAAAGCTATGTGAGAGGGACGTAACTTTTGGATACGTTGGGCAGTTTTAAAAAGCTGCTAAGAATGTTCAAATCTTGATACACTTCTTGCTTTCTCACAGTAATATCTTCAATTCATGACCTCATGGATGACCCTTGCTTGGATGGAAGGAAGGAAGGAAGGAAGGAAGGAAGGAAGGAAGGAAAAAGAAAAAAGGAAGGAAGGAAAAAGAGAAAGGAAGGAAGTAAAGAAAAAGGAAGGGAGGGAGGAAGTTAGGAAGAGTTAGGAAGTTAGGAAGGAACGAAGGAAAGCAGGAAGGAAGGAAAAAGAAAAAAGGAAGGAAGGAAAAAGAGAAAGGAAGGAAGTAGAGAAGAAAAAGGAAGGGAGGGAGGAAGTTAGGGAAGAAAGGAAGGAAAAAGAAAAAGGAAGTAGAGAAGAAAAAGGAAGAGGGGGAAGTTAAGAAGGAAGTTAGGAAGGAAGGAAGGAAAGAAGGAAGGAAGGAAAAAGGAAAAAGGAAGGAAAAAGAAAAAGGAAGGAAGTAGAGAAGAAAAAGGAAGGGAGGGAGGAAGTTAGGAAGAAAGGAAGGAAAAAGAAAAAAGGAAGGAAAAAGAAAAAGGAAGGAAGTAGAGAAGAAAAAGGAAGGGAGGGAGGAAGTTAGGAAGAAAGGAAGGAAAAAGAAAAAAGGAAGGAAGGAAGGAAAAAGAAAAAGGAAGTAGAGAAGAAAAAGGAAGAGGGGGAAGTTAGGAAAGAAGTTAGGAAGGAAGGAAGGAAAGAAGGAAGGAAGGAAAAAGAAAAAAGGAAGGAAAAAGAAAAAGGAAGGAAGTAGAGAAGAAAAAGGAAAGGAGGGAGGAAGTTAGGAAGGAAGGAAGGAAGGAGGTTCTTCAATCATTGGGGGAGAAAAATAAGGAAAAAGGACACTCTAAAGAAAAGCATGTTCCTCCATCCCAGAATAATGTCCATCCTTTAAGCACACGAACCATTTGTTCACATGAACAGAACTGTGTGCTAGAAAGGTTAATAAGAGCCTTCAGCAAAACCACCAAATCAGAGAACAAGCACACCCACCTCCGTTATCAGAAAACGGTCTTGTGCCAATCATTCCTCCCCCCCCCCCCCACCGAGACCCCAGGATCTCGTGACTCTGAGATGAATGGCGCCAGTGTATTTCTCGAGAAAGGAAAAGGGCTGCTGCTATCTGGGTGCCACTGTGTGAAGCGCCTCTCACGCCTTGTCAAACTACCCTTCATTTTTCAGCCTTGCTCAAGTTTTCCTCTGTAATGGCTTTGTTTTCTTAGTTCGGTGGCAGAATAGTTTGCTTTGCTCCCTCCAACCTCTCTCCATCTCTCCGTCTGTCTGTCTGTCTGTCTATCTGTCTGTTTCTTTTTCTCTCTCTCTCTCTCTGTCTCTCTCTCTCTGTCTCTCTGTCTGTCTGTCTGTCTGTCTGTCTGTCTGTCTGTCTGTCTGTCTCTCTCTCTCTGCATCTGTCTGTCTCTGTCTGTCTCTCTCTCTCTGTGCGTCTGTCTCTCTGTCTCTCTCTCTCTCTGTGCGTCTGTCTGTCTCTCTCTCTCTTCGTCTCTCTCTCTGTGTGTGTCTCTGTCTCTGTCTCTCTCTCTCTCTCTCTGTGTGTGTGTCTGCATCTGTCTCTCTCTGACTCTCTCTCTCTCTGTGCGTCTGTCTGTCTGTCTCTCTCTCCATCTGTCTCTTTCTCTCTGTCTCTCTCTCTTTGTCTTTGTCTCTGTCTTTCTTCCCGTCTCTCTCTCTCTCTCTGTGTGTGTGTGTCTCTCTCTCCATCTGTCTCTCTGTGTGTGTCTCTGTCTCTCTGTCTCTCTCTCTGCGTCTGTCTGTTTCTGTCTCTCTGCATCTGTCTGTCTCTCTCTTCATCTGTCTCTCTCTCTGTCTCTCTCTCTTTGTCTTTGTCTCTGTCTCTCTTCCCGTCTCTCTCTCTCTCTCTCTCTCTCTCTCTCTCTCTCTCTGCATCTGTCTGTCTCTGTCTCTCTGCATCTGTCTCTCTCTCTCTCCATCTGTCTCTCTGTCTCTGTCTCTGTCTCTCTCTCTCGCACACACACTTGGCAGATGTTTAGCTTCAGAAAAGAAGGACTAGGGGTGGCATGATAGCAGTATTCCAGTATTTGAAGGGCTGCCCCAAAGGAAAGGAGGTCAACTTATTTTCCAAAATATCTGAAGGCAGGACAAGAAGCAACGGATGGAAACTAACCAAGGAGAGAAGCAACCTGGAATTAAGGAGAAACTTCCTAATGGTGATGACAATTAACCAGTGGAACAACTGGCCACCAGAAATTGTAAATGCTCCAACACTGGAGGTTTTTAAGAAGAGACTGGACAGCCATTCGTCTGCAATGGTCGAATGTTTCCTGCCTAAGTGGGTGGTTGATCTAGAAGACCTCCAAGGTCCCTTCCATTCTGAATTGAAAAAAAGTCCCAAACAACTGGAGAGCATTCGGTCCTCTCATTTCATTCACCTGTTCATTTATTCTTTCCATCCATCTTCAGCAGCAGACAAACTCTCTTTCCACTGTTGTTGTTATTGTATTATTATTATTATTATTATTATTATTATTATTATTATTATTATTATTATTATTATTATTTTAAAAAGCCAGTCTAAGAGAGCTGGAACCATGCAAGGTCTTATTTACAAGTTTGTGTGTGTATCTAATCCGAGATTATGCCTGACCGGTTTGTTCAGGTTTATCTTTCGTGCTAAGAATCAATGGAGGCCTTTTTGCTTTGGCTCAACAGCTTCTTTGAACTAATATCCTGCTTTGCAAACTCCGCTTGCAGATGGGTTATTACCAGCCAAGGATGACTTATTCAATAACCACTCTTAAGTCATCTTTGGCTTTGCAGGATGCAGGAATTCAGAATAACAGAATGGGAAGAGACCTTGGAAGTCTTATGATTCAACCCCCTGGTTCAGGCAGGAAAACTATATCATATCTCAGGGGCTGCCCCAAAGAAGAGGTGGGGGGGGGGTTGTCAATCTATTCTCCAAAGCACCTGAGGGCAGGACAAGAAGCAACGGATAGAAACTAATCAAGGAGAGACCCAACTTGGAACTAAAGAGAAATTTCCTCACTGTTCGAACAGTTCATCAGTGGAACAACTTGCCTCCAGAAGTTGTGAATGCTCCAACACTGGAAGTTTTTAAGACGAGATTGGACTCCCCTTTGCCTGAAATGGTATAGGGTTTCCTGTCTGAGCGGGGGGGTCAGACTAGAAGACCTTCAAGGTCCCTTCCAACTCTGCTGTTCTTTTATTTCAAACCAATGTTGTCCAATTTCTTCTTAAAAACCTCCAGTGTTGGAGCACCCACAATTTCTGAAGGCCAAGCCGTTCCACGGATTAATTTTTTTTCTGTCTGTCGAGAAATTCCTTCTCTTGGGTTCTCTCCTTGATTCGTTTCCACCCGTTGCTTCTTGTCCTGCCTTTCATTCATTTCAGAGGGATTTCTCTGTCTTTTGGAGGATGCAAAGAAGAACGAACTGGGGTTTTCTCTTCCAAGACTCGAGAACTTTACTCGGGTGATGTAATGCTGAAAGGCGCATCACTGAAGACCCAATAAACAAATTAGCAACATCCCCATGGAAAGGGGGATTTGCTGCATGCCATTATTGCATTATTCACACCCAAGGGGACCAAGTCTTGCTCACCTTCTCCTCCTGCCCCTCGCCTACCCTTCGGGCTTTGTCACCTTGTTTTCCTTCCCCTCCCCTCTTCCTATTGGGTGTGCCTTCCCCATCCTACAAACACTACCATTATATCTGTCACTCAGCCAGCGCTTTTCCCCGAGTGTGTCGCTGTGGAGATGTGTCATGTGCTTGATAAAAGTCACCATGGCAACCGAGGGAGGCGGACACAGATGAACAATTCACTCTGCCAGCTGATCGTAGTTTGGGGGAGGTTGAGGGAAAGAGTTGAAGCGAGCAAGGGCGGTCCTCCGGTCTCCGAAGAGCCTGCTCTGGAAAGTGGTGGAAAGACGGGGAGGTGTGAAAACGCCACCCAACGTAGGCCAATCTTGAGTCCCTGCATGTGCCAATGAGCGAGGAGATCATATCCCTCCCTTGGTGGCAAATTTGCAGGCTAGAAGTGGGCAAGGGAGCTGCGCTTTGAAGCCTCACCCAACCGTTCCACGATGCCAGAGGTGGCTCTCTGTACATTGCCAGAGATGCAGAAATCTCTCCCAGGGCTTTCTGTGGCGGACAAAAGAGCCAGGAGAGGCTTCCTTGCAGGCATTAATGCATGTGTGGATGCCTCGGTTGGTGCCTGGTACTGCTGTGGAGGAACCAGCTGGGAGGCCATTGGAAAGAAGCAGTGGGGTGGCTTTGCTTCACGTGACTTTTAAAAGTGGGCATTGACGGAAGGACCCTCCCAGAGCCTTGGAAGCGCACACATCCAGGAAGCGTCCCTCACACTTTCCTCCATGGTTGGAAGAAAGGTGTAGGAGCCGTGGTTCTAGAAGGCTGTAGAGTTGTAATTGCAGGAATGTTCCAATCTCGGATGGCAAACCTCAGATAAAGAACGTTTCCGAAGATTGGAACATTCCTGCAATTACAACTCTACAGAAGGCCTGCTTTGTATGCAGGAGAACGCCACATGTTTCAGGTCAACCTTTTTAGGTGGGTATGGCCAAAGTCCCGACGGAAAGCATGGAGTGTTGCTACTATCAGAGAAGATGATCAGATGGGTTATCCATGAAGAAGGAACCATCCTATGTTCTCTGATGGTGCTGTGGCTGGTGGTCCAAATTGGCTTCAGTTGAACTGCCTGAGAACAAGCAAAGCCCAGATAGTCTGCCTAGGGAGAAAAGAACAGTGGGGTTTTCTAAACATAACCCCTCCCCATTCCTGAGGATCATGGATATTAGATGAAGCTTTATGGAACAAGTTTAGAACAGTTTTTCAACCTATCTGATCTTGCAAGGTGGGTGTGAGCTTAGAAGAAAACAAAGAAGAAACGTAGATACTTTCTCACGCTCTTTGTTGAAGATTCAGGATAAGTATGACATAATTACATCAAAGAGAAAGGTCCCGGTAGATCATCTTCTTTTAACGACCCCATAACCCCTTATGAGGTGGAATCGGGGCAATTGAATGGAGCTGTTTACTGGCCAGATGCCTTTCCTATTGCCAATGTGGAGTTTTGTTCAGCAGATATATTCTCATTGTGCCCAGAGAGAAAAATATCTGCCTCTATCTAGGATCGAACTCACAGCCTCCTGATTGTGAGGCGAGAGCTCTGCCTCTAGGCCACTGAACCACTCCCAGAAAAGTCCTTGTGGATGTCAGTGGCAAAGGGGAGCTTGAGACCTAAAGCAAAACAGATGTTTGATTACTGCTGTTGTAGGAACGGAGAAGAAAGAGGATCTACTGGGGTCTGATCTAATTCAGGATATTTTCAGGAGAGTTGGGTCCTTGGTGCTCTCTGAGCTTGGTTGTTGTTTTTTTGCAGATGTTTCATTACTATAATCTAACCCTGACAATGTTCCCTAGTTGGGTAATGAAACGATGGCAAGAAAACAGCGAAGCTCAGAGAACACCAAGGACTCCCACAGTTCTTGTGTTGTTATGGTTGAAGCTGAAGTATTCATTGACAGGTAGGACATTGCAATGTATAATTTTATGTACTATACTTCGATCGGACCGGAGGCAGTGTAGTTCTAGGTTGTCTAGGTCTAGAATTTCAAGTCTGGTGGCATAAGTTATTCTGCAACGAGTAGAGGAGTGGAGAACTCTTCTTGTGAAATATTTCTGGACTTTCTCCACTGTATCAATATCAGATACATAATGTGGGTTCCAGACTGATGAGCTGTATTCAAGTATTGGTCTAGCAAATGTTTTGTATGCTCTAGTTAGTAGTGCGATGTTACTGAAGCAGTTGGAAATATACACATAAAGCACTTCTATATTTAGCAAAAGACCCCAATTCCCCTAAGCTTTGCTTAACATAATATTGTGCGAAACCACAACTAAGGAACTGCTGAACTAAGGAACTAGCTATGTTACTGTAAACAAGGGTGGGCATGGAAAAATACCAGATGGCGTAAGATAACCGAGTAATCAAAATGTACTTCTTCTTTTGTTTTCATATATGTTATTCTCCTTTTATGGTGTAAGTTAATATAAGTAACGCCCCGGGCTAGGCTGAGGTCATGTAAGGTATAAAAGTGACGCCCCAGGAAGAGCTGGGGGTTCAGAATTTGCCATGCTAATGCTCTGAACCTTGTGCACAAATAAAACCTGTATTCTCCAACCTTTCGGGGTCTTGTGTCCTGATTTGGAAGCAAGATTTGCTGCAACATTACCAGAGAAAAAGCTACGTAGTAGGATTAGGTTAACAACTCTTAATGCCTTTTTGGCTATGTAGTTACAGTGGGCTCTAGCACTTAGGCCATTAGAGATGAGTACTCCAAGGTCCTTGACAGAGCTTGGATCATCAACATCCACGCCTCCATTCGGAGACCAGAATAGTTCAACCCTGAACTACAAATATTCACTTCTACTGTTATTTTCAGAAGAACTGGATGAACTAGAACAGTGGCCCCCAATCTTTTGGGTACCAGGGACCGGTTCCATGGATAGAGTTTTTTTTCCCTGCACTGGAGAGGGCCTGCTTTCGTTTGCTGCCTACATCCTGCAGTTAGGAGTTTTGCTTGTTTGCGGGGTTGTTATGGCAGCCTGTGCAGATAGCAGTGGAATCGGACAGTGGGGAAGAACGGGGATCAGTTCGGGAGTCAGGAGAGGACTCAGGTCCTGCATCCAGTGCAGAGATGGGGCCAGGACCATCTGGGAGTGGGGTGCTGACTCCGGAGCCTTCGGAGTCTGGCAGCAGTGAGGAAGAGGACCCAGGGGAGCCTGTTCCCAGTGTGTGTGTGTGTGCAGAACTGCTAGAAGGAGAGAGCAGCTGAGACAAAAGGGGCGACTCGGGAGTAAGGCTGGGAGGTGATTGCCCCTCCCATTAAGGGATAAAGGACAGGCAAAGATGATGAAACCTTTGCAGGAAGCAAAGTCGTTAGTTCGGTTCAGATTCATTCTTGAAGCTCTTTGTACTTCCGTTGTTTTTTTTTTCTAGTTCATTGGACACTTCTGTTATTGGCAGCACTTCAAAGAAAAGAAAGGTGGGTGGTTATCTTGAGGAACTATTTGAGATTCATTACCATCTGGGAATGAAAACAATTCCCAACATTGCAATAAAATAAGACTTGTTTCTAAAATAAGCGTGTGCATAATTATGATCTAGGCAGCCTTGGTCAGAACACCAGTTTCTAACATGCCATGGACCAGTAACAGTCCATAGATTGGGAGTTGGGGACCCCCGAACTAGAAACTCCAGAAAAGCTGGATGGGGAAAGGAGAAAGGGGAGATAACAGTGGTGGTATGCTACTGGTTCATCCCGGTTCAGCTGAACTGGTAGTGAAAAAGCCTACCAGTTTGGCCAAACCAGTTCCTCCAACGATCAGCTGAAAGGATAAAATAAGCGACAAGCGCATGGATGGGTGGGAGGGTCACTCCTAGCTTTTTGTTTCTTCATCCTCTTAGCTGATTGGCCCACTAGGGGCACACGCAGATGTGCAATCACCCATCGAACCAGTAGCAAACAATGTAGGAACCCACTACTGGGAGACAACCTGATTAGATTTAATCCAGAGATCACAATGCCCTAGAATGCTCACTGACAACATTCAGATTCTCTCTCTCTCTCTCTCTCCCTCTGCGGATTTTCACACCAGCATCACACAATGTACACTAACTCCATTTTCCTTTGGCAAGTATTTGCTTTCCAAGGCACCTTCGCAGGAAGAAGATTGCTTTTCTCATCTTCAAAGCAAAATGTCTCTTCTGAAATGGTGCGGCAACTGTCGCTAAGAGAAGAGGTGGAGTCTAAGTAAATATTTACTCTCAGCTAATATTGGAACTAAAATGCTGCGTACGTTTATGCTAACTCAGGTTTATTTTACATCCCAGTTTCCTGGCTAAGCCACCATGGCCTGATTTCGCACAGACTACTTGGGTAGAACCATTGCCGGGGAATGGCAATGCTTGGATTCCCCCACCAGAAGTTATGGCCCCATCAGGGTTGGGGCAGTTAGCAACTCATAATTCCACATCGTTTTTGTGTTGCCTTTTTTGGACCGTGGATGACAGGCCCCAAACAAACACACAAACAAACAAACAACCCATAAACAACACGTGGAGATTTTTCCAAGCTGAGTTCTTTGTTGGTCCACACTTACAGACAGAATCTTGCCAGTCTGAAATCTCTACTATCTGCATCTATAATATACACTGAGAACTACTAAAGAGGAGTTATCTTCACCTTATTTCTCTCACACAATATCTCTACTCAGTTGCCTCTTCCCCTTCCCTCCCAGGCACCCACCTCCTTGTTCCATTCCATCAAATCATGTGTGGACTTCGACTCCCAGAATTCATCAGTCACCGTGTATGGATTTCAAATCCCAGACTACCTCAGTCACCATGTGTCAGGCCCCAAACCCAGAAAGACACTGTGAAACTTCCAACCTGAGACCTTTATTGTTTTCACACCAATAGACAGAATCTTGCTAGACTGAGAAATCTCCTAGCTGCATCTACAATATACTCTGGGAACTATTAAGGAGGATCTGTCTTCATCCTCTTTCTCTCACACCTGATATCAGGGCTCAGTTGCCTCTTCCTCCTCTGGAATTCCCTCCTTCCCTCCTGGGAATCCACCTCCTGATTACACTCCATCACACTGGAGCTTTAAAACCATGATGGTTTGTTTTCCTGTCACTTTCCCCAAGCAAAGTCCCACCTATAGAACTTGATAGAGCTCTATTCATATTGTAACCCTACCTCCACCCCCAGAAAAAATATGTTAAGAGTGACCCTCAGCTATAAAAACATCTCCCACCCCCAAATGCCAAGGTAAACCTAAATCACATTTTTACTTCTATGGATGGAATCCAATCTTTAGAATGAGATGATGTTTTAGCTGAAGAGTTTCTAGCATCAGGGTTAAAAGGGGACAGACAGGCTGTAGAGAAGAGACAGACAGAGAAGAGTATATGTAGGTGGCAACTGTAAAAAATTGGAGTGTTTTTTTAAATAATGTAATATAAGTGAATTAATATAATGTAAATATTGATAAAGTAGAGAGGGCCAGGAAATTTATAAAGGGAAGTCTGGCATTTCAAATAAAAGCTGGAGAAAAAGATATTGGAAAAGAAAAAGTACAGAAAAAATGAAGTTTGTTTAGTGAGAACTTTATAGATGAAGCTACATTTTAAGCATGTTAAGAGAGGAAGGAAGGAAGAAGTGAAAGGAAGGAAGGAGAAATGAAAGACAGAAAGGAAGAAAGGAAGGAAGGAAGGAAGGAAGGAAGGAAGGAAGGAAGGAAGGAAGGAAGGAAAGGTGGTTTTGCTCATGAAATTTCCAATGGAAGAAAAAAAAATACAACAGGCAATTTTAATGAACTGTCTACAACTCTAGGATTTTAATCTATTGTTCTATGATGTAGAAATTAATTAATATAGATAAACATCAAGTGGGTCCAGAAAATGCCATCTGATTACACACACACAAAATCAGTTTTAAATATTTGATTTGAAAAAATTAAGTACATCAACAAGTGTAACCCTCCCATTTTCTTGACGTAAACCCAAACCAATGCTCCAAAGCTCAACATTATGCAACACATTGATGTCCTTCGGGGAACCTGGGGGTAGGTTGGGTGGAAAAACCTGGAGAGCCACATTGATTCTCCTAGCATGGTGGAAACAAATAGTGGTCTCGGTCTCGGTCTCGGTCTCGGTCTCGGTCTCCCTCCCTTCCACCTCCTCCTCCTCCTCCTCCTCCTCCTCCTCCTCCTCCTCCTCCTCCTCCTCCTCCTCCTCCTCCTCCTCCTCCTCCTCTTCTCTGCTCTCTCTCTCTCTCTCTCTCTTCTCTCTCTCATTGGGAGGGTGTGTGAAGCAGGTGGGGCCCCTCTGCCAAGCTGCCAATCACCTTTATGAGCAAAATGGCCTTTGATGGCATCCGTTTTCCCCAGCTCCCATGTTATATGCTTAATGTAATAAAACTCCAGCGAGTATGATTTAGAATAACATTTACTGAACAGGCCAATGTCATTTTGATGTGTCTCTCTCTGCTTTGCTCAGTGGTTATTAAACTCTATTGATTCTCTGGGACTGTCTGATGTTTATAAATGTCAAACTGCGTGGAATATGTGGAACTTGGATAGCAAACTTTTTTTCAGTACGAGGGACAAAACGGGCTGGGAGATGGGAGATGGGAGAGAGAGAGAGAGAGAGAGAGAGAGAAGATTGAAGAGAGAGAGAGAGAGAGAGAGAAGAGAGAGAGAGAGAGAAGAAAGAGAGAGAGAGAGAGAGAGAGAGAGAGAGAGAGAGAGAGAGAGAGAGAGAGAGAGAGGGAGGCTCAGTGTTCATTCTGGAAGGGGTGTGTGTGTGACTCCTCCACCCCCCAGGACACTGTTTTTAGCTTGGGAAATCTGTGAGTTGAAGTCCCCACATCTTTAAGTGGCCAAGGGTGAGAAACACAGCTCTACAATCCTGAAGTAGGTCAACTCATTTTCTGAGCTATCCTTGGGGATAGCTGAGGAAAAATAAGGAGGGTTTTTAAACAAAATAAATAAATAAGCAAGGTTTTTTTGTTAACGATCCTCTAAGTCTAGGACTTTCCCCGAGTATATTTTAATTTTAATTCCGTCAGCAAAGTTCGGCTTCTCCCTAAGCTTATACTGTTAACTCTCTTCCCCTTCTGCACAAATGGGGTGGTTGGAGCTGTGTGAAGGTCACAACGCACAACCTGGACCCTGAATGTGAGGGCTACTTTTGGAATATTAGAACACTAGCTGGATACCCGTGCTTCGCTACAAAACTATGTGGTCGGGCTTAGTTTTTGGGGAGGAAAATAAGGAGGGGGGGAAATTCTGCCTCTGCCTACCAGGATCCATCGGTATTCCTCTGGCTAGCGTCCTGTCAGTGTGTGAGAGAGTTGAGGGCTGTTTGGAAACTGAAACAGTATTTGCTGTGTGAGCAAGAAGGAGACAACAAGGAGCCTGGGCGTGGTTTAGCTCAACTGTTCTGTACTAAAGCTGCTTGGTGCTCTGAAAGTGAAACTCCTGCTTGTGTTTTGCATTTGGAACAGATTTCTTTTCAGGTGGGGAGGGGGAGTACTTAGTGTCAGAGCATGTTAATAATAGTAATCCAGAAAATATTAATGCTCTGATGGTCGTTTCGAAAAATCCTTTCTTAGGGAGCCCCTAAAAGCCAAGAGGAACATAGGTGCCAAATTTCAAGTTTGTAGGCTTTACGATTCTGGAGATTTTGTGATGATGCACGAGGGGTATTTCGCTTTTATATGTATAGAGAGAATCACGGGGTTGGAAGAGACCTTGAAGGTCTTCCAATTCAACTCCCTGCCCCATGGCAGGAGATACAGATAATCAGAGTTGGAAGGGACCTTGTAGGTCATCTAGTCCAACCCCCCACCCAAGCGGGAGACCCTACACCATTTCTGACAAATGGCAGTCCAATCTCTTCTTGAAAGTCTCAAGTGATGGTGCTCCCACAACTTCCGAGGGCAACTTCTGTTCCATGGGTGGATTGTTCTCACTGTCAGAAAGTTTCTCCTTGTTTCCAGGTTGAATCTCTCCTTGATCAGTTTCCATCCATTGTTCCTACAGGAGCTTCAGAAAATAGCTTGACCCCTTCCTCCTCCCTGTGGCAGCCCCTCAAATATTGGAAGACCGCTATCCTGTCTCCCCTGGTCCTTCTCTTTACTAGACTAGCCAGGCGCAGTTCCTGCAACCGTTGGTTGAATGTTTTAGCCTCCAGTCCCCTAAGAGATCCTATACCGTTCCATACAAAGGGCTATCCAATCCCTTCTTGAAAACTTCAGTGATGGACAAGCCATTTAGGGACCACGGGCGTGACCTTCCAGCTTTGAAATATCCTTGAAGTCCTTCTGAATCAAGAGATTTCCTCTTTCACCTCCGCTCTCCCCAGCTCTGACTTTGCTGGATCTCCCTTTCAGACCGGTCCTTATGTTGGGCGCAACTCAAGCTTTCGTCTGTTTTCCTTCTGTCTTCTTGCAACAGCTTGTAGCAAAGTAACCAGACACTTCTGTTGTCCAGCTCCATCCTCTGAATACCAATTGACCAGTGGCTTGTTACGGACAGGACAGCCAGCTGCCAACACACACACACACACCATTGCAGCCGTGGCTGCTCCAGTGCCCACAAAACCCTTCTTTTTTCCGCCTTCAGATCTTTGAGAGAGGGCAATTGAGACATCTTTCTGGAAAGCCCTGTTGTTGTCACTCCAAGGGCCAGCTCATTGAGTTACTATTTTGTTTTTGTTTTTTGCTATTATTTAAACAGCCCATCTTTCTCCTCTGGAAGCTCTTATCCCAATTATTAGAATCTTCTCTTGTTTTGCACCCATTGCCAATCTGGGAGGTCGGTCGGTTGGTTGGTTTAAGAAGGCAAGAGTTTGATGGCCAGTTCCATGTCAAAACTCAAACGTGGTGGTTTTCAGCCCTGAACAAGGCACTATTCTGAATATACAGCCAGAATGGCTCAACCCAGGGGTGGGATTCAAATTTCTTAACAACTGGTTCTGTGGACATGGCCTAATTTGTGGGTGTGGCTTGGTGGTCATGTGACTGACTGGGGGTGGCTTGTTTGTAAATATTGTAAATATATATATATATATATATATATATATATATATATATATATATATATATATATTGAATTTTTTATTTTAAAAAAAAGAGCAACTTTTACCCAGAATCAGGCAAAAGCAGGCAGGCAGATTGAGCCGCTTGCAGAATCACAGCTTCACTCAGAGATCTATCTATCTGCAATCTGCTGCCTGAGTCTGCACTGAAAAATAGAAGCTTCAGTCCTAAGGAAGGTTCAGCTCTGTTCTCAGGCCACTTCTCCCCCCTCCCAACCCCCTGAGTACCACCCCTGATTGGGTCTCAGGGAAGCCTCCTGGGTGGGGCCGGAGGGGAGGGGAGGAGCCAGCCAGTGGTGCGATTTGCCGGTTCTCCCAACTGCACAGAATCGTAACAACCGGTTCTATAGAACTGGTCCGAATTAGTAGAATCTCACCCCTGGCTCAACACTGTGTGTGAGTCCAACAAATGGAGTAAAGGCCAATTTGGTTTGTGTTATTAATGTACCAATAAGGATTTTTATACTACACTACTCTCACGGTAGCTTACAAATTAAACACCACGACTATAAGATGGAACAACCTACAAGAATAAAGTTGCCTTTCCAACCCAACCATCAGTCCGCAATAAATAGTCAATATATTTCTTTGCAACATGAAGGGGCGTGTGATGTTGTATAGGTCAGGGGCTTTGCTGGCTCAGGAATTCAGCTTTGGTGGCTGAGGAATTCTGGGAGTTGAAGTCCACAGGTCTTCAAGTTGCCAAGGTTGGAGACCCCTGGTATAGATGATCTGAAGATTAATGTATTGAAGACCAACAGAGTTGTGTTTGACGGGGATAATGGAGCGACTAATCACAACTTATCCATAAACAATGAAAAATTGGGAAAATTTGTATGCCATGATGGAATGTTTACTAAGATGAGAAAATGGGTGCAAACTCTGGAAGACCGGCCAATGTTAGTCAAAAGTCATGGATAACACGTGGCCTATTGAGAAGAATGAACAGATGTCAAAAGATGCAAACATGACTTAAGCCCAAGATACAACTTCTGTCCAATTTGTGATGAACAACTTCAAAAAGCTGGTTCTACTAGGAGAAGCTAAATACAATGGGACCTGGCTCTTCTGGGTGTATGTATTTAAAATGAGAAGAAATTAGAAATGGTGGAGTGTGGCTTTAAAAAAAACCTGAATGACCACTATGGAATAATTATGTGGAGGCTGTTCTTGATTCTACAAATGAAACAAATGAGAATTAAATCCCAAAACAAACATAGCAAAAAAGAGTGTTTATGGAGGTTCTCAGTCATTCAGGCCATGGTTGTCCCAAACATGCTTTTCAAAAAAGTAACCGGAATTTCTGGTTTGTTTTTTTCTTTGAAGACCTTTCACTTCTCAACCAAGAAGCTGCTTCAGTTCTGACTGAACGGTGAAGAGCAGAAGGATTCAGTCAGTCAGAACTGAAGCAGCTTCTTGGAAGAGAAGTGAAACATCTCCAAGAAACAATGGAAGTCCAGCTGCCTATCTGGGGGGAAAAAAAACCACCTTTGAGATGAAAGAGGAGATGAGGAGGAAGGAATCAACTTGGTTGGATGGAGTTGAAATAATAATAATTAAGGGTGGAGTTGACAAAATAATTAAGGGGCGAAAGGCCATATACAAAGCAATGCATTGATGGGATGGGAAGCCAAGATGTTTTGTAAGAAGAAGAAGAAATAAAAGGAGAGAGAGGGAGGGAGGGAGGGAGGGAGAGGGAGAATGAAAATAGATGTTTTGGAAGAGGAGGAGGAGGAGGAGGAGGAGGAGGAGGAGGAGGAAGAAGAAGAAGAAGAAGAAGAAGAAGAAGAAGAAGAAGAAGAAGAAGAAGAAGAAGAAGAAGAAGAAGAAGAAGAAGAAGAAGAAGAAGAAGAAGAAGAAGAAGAAGAAGAAGAAGAAGAAAGAAAGAAAGAAAGAAAGAAAGAAAGAAAGAAAGAAAGAAAGAAAGAAAGAAAGAAATAAGAGAGAGAGAGAGAGAGAATCGATGTTTTGGTAGAAGAAGAAGAAAGAAAAGAGAGAGGTGGGGAGAATAGAATAGAATAACCAGCGTCCAATTTAATTGTGCATCTCCCTTTCCTCTTCTTCTCTCATTCTTTCAGCTTCTGATGTCTTCCCCCCCCTTTTTTTCTGCATTTTGCAGAATGTCCCTCATCCCAGCAGGAATCCTCTGAGGTGGCCGGTGCTCCAAAGCACTGGTCCTAGAGGGACCGGTTGGCCGGTCTGGCTGCAAGACCGGTGTGCCACTCCTGGTCAGAATCCTGGGGATGGAGGAGCCGTTCTTGGAAGGTTTCTGGTCCCAAACACTGCTTTTTCCACTGCAGAGCTGGACACCGCATCTCTGAGTCATAGCTCTGTGCAATTCTTTCTTCCATCCAAATCAAAACAAGGGGGCCTTTCTCCCCCCGCTTCTTCTTCTTCTTCTTCCTTTCTTTTTCTTTTTTTGGCAAGTCTGGTGCATATCTTTTATTCGCTCCCCCAAATCGTTGCTCAGTTAGCCAGCAGCCAGATTATATGTAATGCAGAAATTGCTTTTCTTTCTTCCTTTTTCTTTACAGGGGGACAAGAAAGAAAGAGGAGCCACCGGGCAAACCAACCAATCTGCTTCGGCTTAAGAGCAGGCGAGTAATGTGGCCAAACTATATTTTTCAAAAGCGACCAGATTCCCGTTAACTTAGCCTCTGAAGCCAAAAGAGGCAAACCACATGTTTTTCTTTTCCTTTTTAAAATTTTTTCTTTTTCTTTCTTTCTTTCTTTCTTTCTTTCTTTCTTTCTTTCTTTCTTTCTTTCTTTCTTTCTTTCTTTCTTTCTTTCTTTCTTTCTTTCTTTCTCTCTCTCTCTCTCTCTCTCTCTCTCTCTCTCTCTCTCTCTCCCATTGTGAGACAGAGATTGCCATGCCTTCTCTGTATTTCTATTTGTCTCTATTTTTTTTCTCTCTCCCCCTTCTCTCTCTCCCTCTCTCTCTCTCTCTCTCTCTCTCTCTCTCTCTGTGTCTCTCTCTCTCTCTGTCTCTCTGTCTCTCTCTCTCTCTCTCTCCCTCCCATTGTGAGACAGAGATTGCCATGCATTCTCTGTATTTCTATTTCTCTCTTTTTTTCTCTCTCTCCCCCTCCTCTCTCTCTCTCTCTCTCTCTGATTGCCATACTTCTCTGTTCACAAAGAACAACAACAACAATCAGAAATACAGGCCAGCATTGGCTAGTTTCTGGAAAGCGAGAAAAATATCCATAAGGCTAAGTTGCTGTAGAGCAGAAAATGTATTTTTCGCTCCAGCGCAGGGAAGAGAATCCTGGGGGAAAAAAACCATAAAAAACCCAGGATGAATCCTTGGGCATCTAGCTTAATGCATGAGGATGCCGATGCTGGTTTGAAACAAGCCGTTGTCTAGACATTGTCTTTCCATCCTTCCCTGATGCTCTATTGTTCATATTTTCCCCTTCTCTGTGGTTTATCAGGGTCTCAACCTTGGCAACTTTAAGACTTGTGGACTTCAACTCCCAGAGTTCCTCAGCCAGCAAAGCTGGCTGAGGAACTCTGGGAGTTGAAGTCCACAAGTCTTAAAGTGCAAGGTTGGAGACCCCTGGTTTACATTACTTGACTCTGGTTTTTTTTTTTGTGTGTGTGTCTGTTGCAAATAGGTTTTATTACTAGGGGTAGTCCTCGGGTTATGACCACAATGGAGCCCAACATTTCTGCTCTGACGGGAGACACTTGTTAAGCGGGGTTTGCCACGTTCTTCCTTGCCCCGTTCATTAAGTGAATCACTGCAGCTCTTGAATTAGTAACGTGGTTGTTGAGTGAATCGGGCTTCCCCGTTGTTGACTTTGTTTGTCAGGAGGTTGCAAAAGGAGATCAGGTGACCCGGGGACACTGGAACCGTCATAAATACGAGTCAGTTGCCAAGCGTCTGAATTCTGATCAGGTGAGCACGGGGGATGCTGCAACGGTCATAAGAGTGAAAAACAGTCTTAAGACACTTTTTTGGGGGTGATGTCGTAACTTTGGGACAGTCACTAAGTGAAATGTTGAGGACTACAAGAGTTGACATAGTGACCATTCAAATGTTTTCGCTTTAAAGGTAAAAGTTCCCTCGCACATCTGTGCTAGTCGTTTCTGGCTCTAGGGGCGGTGCTCATCTCTGTTACAAAGCCGAAGAGCCATCGCTGTCCGAAGACGTCTCCATGGTCATGTGGACAGCATGACGAAACGCCGAAGGTGCACGGAATGCAATTACCCTCCCACCAAAGGGGTCCCTATTTATTTCCTTGCATTTTTACATGCTTTCGAATTGCTAAGTTGGCAGAAGCTGCTGGGACAAGGAGCGGGAGCTCACTCCATTACGCGGCACTAGGGATTCGAACCGTTGAACCGTCAACCTTTCTGATCGACGAGCTCAGCGTCTTAGCCACTGAGCCACCGTATCCTGTTCTCACGCTACAAGGGTCTAAAACATCTCAAGGTTCATAAAGTGCGATTCCCAGATCTCCAGCCAACATGGACAAAAGTTAGGGATGTTAGAAGCGTTAGCTCAGCGGACACAGTAGGGCCAGAGGTTCTCACATGGTGGTTAGTTTGTGGGGAGCCACATCTGGCTTTGTTGTGAAGCCTACAACAGAACCAGAGCCTCTTCTTCCTCCTGTTCCCCAGCAGATGGCATTCAGAGGCATTCTGCAGATAGCACATTGCCATTAAATCTAAGCGGCGAGGGATTAATTGCATCTCCTCCATCAATTTGTCTAATTCCCTTTTTAAAGCCATTCTGGTTGACTATCATCACCATATTCCGAAGCAATAAAAAGCAGAGGCTTGCCTTAACCAGGTCAGTTACAAACCCGGCGATGACATTTGCGTCACCTATTAAACCTAGACGACGGTTTGAGACAATGGTCAATTTGCATCTTGGAGTGTAGTTAAAATTGAGCTTCTTTGTTTCATATGTGGTGCAATTGTGCAAATGGTTAACCCCGTTGGATGAAGGACAACTAGAGATTTCTCCTTGTTTGTGGTCTTTCCCGGCCACCCTCTACATCATACATATCATGGTTGTGTTTCCCCTCTACTCCACACTTATCCATCCCTCTTCCTGAATGAATTGTGCCATTTTAGGAGGGCATTTCTAAAAACAAATATACAACAGTGAGTAGGCTTACAAATTGGGTACCCATTGTTTTCTATCCCAGCTAAAGAGTTGTAGTTTTTACTTATTGTAAGGAAGCTCAGAACGTTCAGATTTGGGATTCCCCAGTTGTGCCAGTTACTATCCAGATAAAAAGGAACCTTTGCGAAGATGCCTGTCTCGGAGTTATTGGGCGGAATGGAAGGTTGCTGGAATGCTGACACTATCCCGAATCTGAAAGCATGTCACCCACAAATGGCTGCAGACAAGACGCAACTCGAAGAGCAGAGAGCAAATATCACACTTCTGATTAGCACAGCAGAAGGACGAATCTTGAGTTCCGAAGTGACGGATGTCTTTGTGGCATGATTTTAATTGGGACAAGGAACAGGCTGTTTCACGGCCGTTTACTAGAGAGATCCTATGTTTTCACTGTGATCTGTATCGCTGGGATATTTTTACAATTCCTTCTCAGGAGGGAGAGAAAGACATCTCCTATTCATAATTCTTCTCGTTGGAGTAATGAATGTTGGGCGAGGAAAGGAGATGAGACACGAGAGCATTAGAAAAAGACCAGGCCTTATTGAATAACCCTGCATTTCGTTCAAACTATACTCGCCAAATTAATTCTTTAGGGATCAGCTCTGAAGGGTTGCTACTGGCGATATTATTCAAATCTTTTTTTTTTTAAAAAAAAACTTGTTTTCAGCATTTTAAGGAAGATACTGTTGAATCTTTAGGGAAACGGTGGTCCTATTTAACAGGTCAGCTGGTTGTCATTGACCGTGAAAATATTCCATAGAATCTATATCAGGTTGAAGGGATGACCTGTTCAACAGATCATCCCTAAAACATCTGGACTCTTTGCCTAAAAACCACAGGAATATAATAATCGGTCAGGAAAGCTGAGGATTCGGTGAGAGTTTATCGGTGGAATTGGGTAGGTCTAGTTTAATGAAAAGAAGGACTAGGGTTGACCTGATAGCCGTCTTCCAATATCTCAGGGGCTGCCAAAATGAAGAGGGAGTCAACCTATTTTCCAAGGCAGGACAAGAAGCAATGGATGGAAACTCATCAAGGAGAGAAACAACCTAGAACTGAGAAATTTCCCGATGGTTATAATAATTAATCAGTGGAACAACTTGCCTCCAGAAGTTGTTCCACTGATTGTTGTTCCACTCCAACACAGGAAGATTTTAAGAAAAGATTGGACCACATTTATCTGAAATAGACTCTAGGGCTTCCTGCCTAAGCAGGGGGTTGGACTAGAAGATCTCTTGAGGTCCCTTCCAACTCAGTTATTCTGTTTAGCAAAACCAGAAGCAAATGCTTTCCTAAAGCCACAAAATAGCTATTTGAATCAGGAAATGATCGTTTATCCTTCACCATGGATATCTACGGTAGAGTAGATGGATATCTCCACTCCATCCATTGCCAAGATGTTTGGCTAGCATCTTCTCCTAACATGTGGTTGCCATGGGCAAGCATGACTCCTAACTACTAGCCTTGGACAGGGAAGAATGGAGGTAGTGGTGGCCAACAAAGGGACAAGAAGCTGAGAGCTCTAACCAGGCATTGAATAAGGACCAGGAAGAAGGGAAGCCAATTGCCAGACTTTTGGTACCCAACTAAGCAAACAAAAGCAAAATTCTTGCAAAGCCTTCTTTAACAAGATTTATTGACAGGATGAACCCCAAAGTGCTTTTTTTCAAGAGGCAACTGGACTTTCTTGGGGTATTTTTTGGAAGACATTTTGCTTCTTATCCAAGAAGCTTCCTCAGCTCTGGATGGTGGGGAAGGGAAGGATTTATATTCCTTGCAGACAGCTGGTCATTTGCATGGTCACTCTGACTACCCAACTAAGCAAGCAAAAGCAAAATTCTCGCAGAGCCCTTCTTTAACAAGATTTGTTGAAAGGATAAAGGCACAGACTTTTTCAGCAGCTGCATTACTTTCACCTTAGAATCTCACTGGTTTTCAGTTAGTTAGGGCACAGCCTTTTCCCAATAGCCCTTGTGAACTGGGGAGCTGATTGCTCTTCTCCCAGAGTACTGATAAATGTACCACCTCTATACCTGTCCTCAGAGACAATAAAATACCCCCACCCTGTGTGCAAGATTAAAGTATTATAAACGAAAATTGCTTATACTGAAGAAGAGGGAGGAAAAACAGCGACGAGTCCAATCTTAACTGCTTCTATTCTGGGCAGCTCTTTCTCAAAGCAGAGAGAATTACGTGACATTCAACGCAATCCAAAATATCTCCTTCCCTTCCTTTCAGCACAAGAATTGCAGAGCTCTGGATGTTTGAGTTTGGGAAACAAGCACAGCCACCTCCAACCATATGCTAAAAGAAAAATAGGACATAGCAACTCATCCCCCTTCAGAGTCCTCCCCTCAGCTCTCTCTCTGAGTCCATCTATACCTCTATCTATCTGTCTATCTATCTTTCTATCATCCATCCATCTTTCTATCCATCCGTCTATCTATCATCTATCTTTCTATCTGTTATCTGTCTGTCTGTCTGTCTATCTATCTATCTATCTATCTATCTATCTATCTATCTCTCTATCCATCATCTATCTATCTATCTATCTATCTATCTATCTATCTATCTATCTCTATATCTATCTATCTCTATCTATATCTATCTATCTATCTATCTATCTATCTATCTATCTATCTATCTATCTATCTATCTATCTATCTATCTCTATCTCTATATTTATCTCTCTATCCATCATCCTATCTATCTATCTATCTATCTATCTATCTATCTATCTATCTATCTATATCTATCTATCATCTATCAATCTCATCTCTATCTCTATCTCTATCTCTACCTCTATCTATCTATCATCTATCTATCTATCTATCTATCTATCTATCTATCTATCTATCTATCTATCTATCTATCTATCTATCTATCTCTATCTCTATCTCTATCTCTATCTATCTATCTATCTATCTATCTATCTATCTATCTATCTATCTATCTATCTATCTATCCATCCATCATCTCTCTATCCATTATCTATCTATCTATCTATCTATCTATCTATCTATCTATCTATCTCTATCTCTATCTCTATATTTATCTCTCTATCTATCTCTCTATCCATGTATCTATCTATCTATCTATCTATCTATCTATCTATCTATCTATCTATCTATCTATCTATCTCTATCTCTATATTTATCTCTCTATCCATCATCCTATCTATCTATCTATCTATCTATCTATCTATCTATCTATCTATCTATCTATCATCTATCAATCTCTATCTCTATCTCTACATCTATCTATCTATCTATCTATCTATCTATCTATCTATCTATCTATCTATCTATCTATCTATCTATCTATCTATCTCTATCAATCATCTATATCTACCATTAACTCCTGTTCCTGTTTGTAACTTTCACTTGGACAAAATGGTGCGTCATAGAACAATCATTTTCTAAACAACTTATTTAAATTGGGCTAACTTACAGAATCTGTCCAAAATCTGGGACCAGTTGTGGGACTGATATTTGGCAAAGTTATGCCTGCTTCAACACCACGGCGCTTCCATGGACAGCCGTGGTTATTCAATTGTCATTTCTGATGCTCCTTCCCAGCTTCCTATAACAAAAGTCAATGGGAAAGCTGGAAGGAAGTCAGAAGTGATTCTCGCTCTGTTTTTTTGGTGGGGAGGGGGGCAGGAAATATATTCTGAAAGGATGACCCAACAGGTTAGGGGTTGTCTAATAAGCTTTAAAGGTGCAGTGGTGGCATAGTAGTTAGAATGCAGTATTGCAGGCTAACTCTGCCCACAGACTGGAGTTTGATCCTTCCCTTCCCTTCCCTTCCCTTCCCTTTCCTTCCTTCCTTCCTTCCTTCCTTCCTTCCTTCCTTCCTTCCTTCCTTCCTTCCTTCCTTCCTTCCTTCCTTCCTTCCTTCCTTCCTTCCTTCCTTCCCAGTGGTTAGAATGCAGCATTCAACAACAGTCTCGAGTTTGATTTTGACTGGCTCAAGGCTGACTCAGCCTTCCATCCTTCCGATGTCCATAAAGTGAGGACCCAAATGGTCGGGGCCAAGAGGCCAATCTGCAAACAGCTTAGAGAGGGCTGCAAAGCACTGTGAAGCAGTATATAAGTCTAAGTGCTATTGCTATTTTCCTTCCTTCCTTCCTCCCTCCCTTCCTCCCTCCTTCTTTCCTACCTCTCCATTTATCTCCTTCCTTCCCTTCCCTTCCAGTGGTTAGAATGCAGCATTGCCAGACAAACTCTGCCCACTGCCATGAGTTCAATTCTCACCAGCTCAAGGTAGACTCAGCCTTCCATCTTTCGAGGTTGGTAAAATGAGGACCCAAATGGTTGGGGGCAATAGGCCAACTCTGTAAATCACTTAAAAGTCCTGCAAAGTGGTATATAAGTCTAAGTGCTTATTGCTTTTGAAATATAATGTAAAGTCTTTTTCAGTCAAGCTCAACTTTGACTGACTGCCTCTACACGTCCATGTTTTCTTAGCAATACTGCAGAAATAGTTGTGCATTCCAGGCTATTTTCCCCCCCCAATCTAATTGTGGCAGTTTCTGGTGATCTCCCATCTCATTAGAGCCAGCTTTCCGCCCCCCCCTTCAATCAGCCCAAAATTGGTTAGATTGCTTTAACTCTAAAGGCAAAGCACAGGATGACTTCTTTGCACTTCCTTTCAAATGGCAGATGTAAAATATACAATGGTTGGTAACGAGACTTTCGAAAGGCCTCTGACATCCTCTGTTATAAGACTCTTCTTGTGCTGCTTTTTTTTCTTTATTTTTTTCCCCCCAGCTATATGGATTTTTAAGATGGGCATTAATACTAAGTAAAACAAAGAAAAGCTCTCTTCACTAGCAAACATGCAGAGCTGGGATTTCTTTGCTGTTCTTTCCAGGGCTATTATGATATGTGCTTAACAAGGGCATTACCGTAATGGATAACTAATCTACATTAAATAATTTTCATTGCCAGAGACGCAATCTGCAAAGTCTGAAGTTCACGGGTTTTTGTTTTTCCAATCCAGGTGTTCATTTGGCCTGGACGATATTGTCCAGGGCACTAAAGATCGGTTCCACGTGTGTAGGTCCAATTAAACTGATTTGTTTCTATGGATAGGAATTCTCTCAATTCTCTTAAGCCCTGCTCAATGTTAGACAAGGGTCAACAGAATTCAAGGGAGGTTGGATTTCATTCACTTGTGACTATGTCGAGATTCTAAGCTGATCCCTCTTTTAACTCCAACCCCAGATTCTGCCATTCCTTCCTTCCCCTACAGAGCACCAGGAAACCTTTCTATCTCTCTATTAATAAACAAGATGAATTGTACCTGTGTATTAAATGAGGTATGAAGATACAATATACATGCAGGGAAGCAGAAGGTCCTTTTCTAATCAACAGTTTTTTCCAACCAATATTTGAATTCCACCATCTTGCCAATTGTAACACCTGTATTATGTTGTACTGGGTATATACCGTATATCAGTTTAGTTAAAATCCCGGTGGCTAAAATAAGCTACCTTGTATGCAAAACCTGGTAAGTTTTAAGCTTGATTAGGGTGGGTTTTTTTGGGGTGTGTGTGTCTTCCATTTGATGGAAACTAAGCCTGTTTTCTTCATTTATTATTCAATGTACTCTCTCGACTCTGTATAATGAGCTTATTTGGTAACTCAGTTAAGCATCTGGTGCACGTACAACAAGTGAAAATGAGAACTCAAGAATTTCTTCCCTGAAACAATAAATGTCCTTAACAACAATGTGGAGGAATAACAACAACAAAAAAAGAAACGAATTGTGTTAGTTCTCACCTCTTGAAAGCATGAGTGAGAAAATGTACTGCTATTATTATTATTGATTGCATAAGTGAACATCGACAAGACTCATCCTATAGTTGAAAGTTTGATGCCCATATGTGCCCAACTAACTCCCATCTTCTAGAAGTTGGCAAATTGGATCAGATGTCTGGGATTTCTGGAAATTATAGTCCTTCTAAGATTCGGGTTGGAGAAGAAGATTCTATTGACTTGTTCTGTGGTTCTTTGTCCACATTTATAATCTGAGAGTGATGGATGGTGTTATCTAGTGCACTAAGCCAACCAACACCTGTGAATTTCAAACCACGAATTTCCCACATAATGGCTTAATATGTGGGGTATGAACCACAAGTTTTGGCCTGACCAATGTTTGTGTTCTGCCTGGTTACATATATGTAGGGTGCACATTCTGAGATCAGAATGTCAACACTAGGCAAGTTGTCCTCCAGGATTCATTTCACATACACAGCTTTGACCTGGGTATTTATCAGATTTTTGCTGCAGGAAATTTCATAGTCTGAATGACTGCAACCTAACTCTAAGATCACTTAGTAGAATACAACTTATATCCGTGAAGTTAGGGGTGTACATAAGTGCACCATCGTGCCTACCATCCCTGTCCTATTGTCCCCATTTATTCGTACCTATTTCCTGTATTCTTACTCATGTTTATACTTATATCTATTACCTTGTAAGCGGTTGACATATCAAATAAATAAATAAAGTTTAACAGACTTTAAAAAGCACTGCCTTGAGAGAACTTCAGCATTTATGCATCTCTACCATTGATATCCAAAGCCTCTTCTGGAGACCACTGTCCCATCCCAAGATGCTGACTGCTGCATCCAGTTTCCTGTATCCCTATTGAGCTCACCTCCATGCAACCTCTTTCTGCTCACATGCCAGGCTCTACAACCAGTAGTGAAACCACCTCTTCTTGACACATGTCATCTGTCAACCTTCCCATTGAGTCCAGGGCCCAAATCTGGATACAATGATCTTAGGTGGAATTTGACCAAACTAGAAGAAGCACTAGCATTCTCGGTTCTGCTCCCTTTTCTCATCCCTGCTTCACACTGCTGACTCATACTTAGCTTGCAGTCAACCAAGCCCCAAGGTTCTTCTCAGATGCAATACACAGCAATTTGGAATCACCCATCTTGAATTTCTACATCTGAGCTGGCCTGCCAAAATGCAAAACCCACCTGTTCTTCCTCCTGATGGAATTTAGACTAGAAGAGCAATGGCTGCTTGCAGACCAGATATTTCTTCATCCTGTTTTACAGGAAGTCAAGACATCATTACCCTCTATTAGTAACCTCACCCCTTTCCCCATGACTTATTCTATCACTGTGCTTCTCTCTGGAGAATATATCTATGACGAAGACATGATGGACCTGGTCTTTTCACTGTTGGTCCCTCAAATCCTACCCCTATGTCGCTTATCTAGAAGGTCCAAATGTGATGGACCCAATATCTTATCTCCAGATGTTTTTCTGCAGACACCTGGCTCATCTAGGCAGTCTATCTTGGAGACATAATGAGTTGGGATGGGACAGACTGAGCAGATGAGGAGATGTTGACCAAGACCATCCTTTCCCTTTCCTAAGCCATTTTTCTTCGACATCTCTGGAGCCAAGGGAAAGCTTAAAGACACAAGAAGAGCTGGATAGACTAAGTCCATATTTTATTCACTCCAGCCTTCCCCATTGTCTCTGGGAATTTAAGCCCCATGGTTTGCTTTGTACAAAGGGTGTTATTTCCATACCTCTCAAGGCTAAACGTTTGTGATGGCCCTATGTGCTGTATGAATTTACTTTGCACATTAGATTTAAATTAGATTAACAGAGTTGGAAGGGACCTTGTAGGTCATCTAGTCCAACTCCCCACCCAAGCAGAAGACCCTACACCATTTGTGACAAATGGTAATCCAATCTCTTCTTGAAAGTCTCCAGGGATGAAGCCACCACAACTTCTGAAGGCAACTTCTCTTCCATGGATTGATTGTTCTCACTGTCAGAAAGTTTCTCCTTATTTCCAGGTTGAATCTCTCCTTGTTCAGTTTCCATCCATTATTCCTCGTCTGGCCTTCAGGTCCTTCAGAAAATAGCTTGACCCCTTCCTCTCTGTGGCAGCCCCTCAAAAATTGAAACACTGCTATCATGTCTCCCTTGGTCCTTCTCTTCACTAGACTAGCCATGCCCAGTTCCTGCAACCGTTCTTCATATGTTTTAGTCTCCAGTCCCCTCATCCTCCTGGTTGCTCTTCTCTGCACTTTTTCTAGAGTCTCAACATCTTTTTTATAGTGTGGCGATCAAAACTGGATGCAGGACTCTCGGTGTGGTCTTACATAAAACAGAAAAGAATGTCCACATGAACCAAAGAAAGAAAATGTTAAGAACAGCTATCTATAAAGGAGAACATCTGTAGCTCACAGTTGAGATGAGTTCTTGATGTTCTCTGCTCTTAGTTCGTTGATCCCTCAGTTATTCCCTATACACTTATTAAGCAAAGTTATACACAAAGTTGCTTCTTTGACCCACTCAATCTCATTCCTGAATCTTACATCTCTCAAAAGGCCACCCAAACTCTTCTTTCTTAGCTGACCTACCTGATCAGAATGTATCTAGCTTGGAACTGGATTTCTAATCTTCCAACAATCTTTGGCAGTGATTAGAACAGAGCAAATGTCATGTAGGAGCCGCTGCACACTCAAAATTGGCTCATAATAACATGCACGCAAGGGAAGTGATGTCTGGGACGGATCGACCTAAAATTTGACACGAGGATCAGTTAAAAAAGAAGAAGAAGAAGCTATTGTTTGTGAAACGTGGTGCCAATTTTATATCAAAGCTTCACAAGGTTACGGACAAAGTAATGTCATTGTTTATGAGGAATAGCTACACAGGGCATTGCTTTTCTGGCTAATATTTGGACAAATGAAACACGAGTCGTTTTCAGATCGATAGAGTAGTAATAGGGACTGCCAATACAAATGACAGCTGGAATATCTGGGGTTGGGTTTTTTTTATAAGCACATAAATCACGAACCAGAGTGATGCCAGCAAATTCATCAAACTAATACGCCCCAGCAAAACTTACAGGCAGCCCTCAACTTACAACTGTTTATTTTGTGACCGCTCCAAGTTACAACGCCACTGGAAAAAGTGACTTGCTATGACCCCTTTTTCGCACTCGCAGCCGTTGCGGTATCCCCACAGTCACAAAATTTAGATGCTTGGCAATTGACTCACATTTAGGATGGTTGCAGCATCCTGGGATTCACTTAATGACCATGTGACTAACTTAATGCCAGGATTCCCAGCAACACGCCCCCCTCCCCAAATTAAATCATGAGTCTCGAGCCAAACTTCAAAAGTAGGCACAGGACTGTTTTATGAGTTGACGCTTTGCAGCGATTCACTTAATAAACGTGGGGAGAAAGGTCATATAATGGGCCTTTCATTTATTAATAACATTTCATTTTATTCAAGTTTAGCAGCAGAAATTTTGGGCTCAGGTGGTCGTAAGTCAAGGACTACCTGTATTCATATTCATAGCCGGGTCCACACAAGACCTAAATCCCTAAACACAGTTACTCTCTTCGTAGGACATCAGGTGCCCAGATGAATAAATTGTATTATATAGCTCAACCACAAAGACCCTTTTTCACTGCCACCCACTAAGATTGGTACCAAAGACACCGAAGTACCATTTACCCAACCTTACATTAGCCAAGTTTAGGTACAAACTCAACATTTAGGTACAAACTCAACATTTCGGTACAAACTCAACGGAGACGTGGATCTTGGGGTTGACTGCAAAAATTAAGAGAGGTCCTAAACTAAAATGGGAAGCCTGTTTCAATCTTCCTGGTCTTTTTATTATTATTATTAATTTTGTGGGAATGGCTATCAGGTTGGATCCAATATGGATGGAAGTGAAGATGGCGAGAGGGAAAGGAGTGATTTAGGGGGTCGAAACAGATGTGGAAGGAAAGGAGAATTCCACTGTGGAAAATTAATTCCCTCCCCTGACTCTTCCTTGGTATCGCACAGCCCCAAAGTTGTCCCTGGCTATGCCCGAACCTCCTTCTTCTGATCCCACCCTACTGCTATGGATTTGACGAGAGGGGTTACTTGCTCTGGAGCACCCACTTCCTGCCTGCCGTTTTCCCTTCCACCCTTCAGTCACATCGTCTTCCCAGCTCCCGTCTCTTTCCTCCCCGTGGGACTGGCTGGCAGGGGGTGGGGCTGGCAGATGCCAGCTGAGGAGGAGGAGGAGGTGTTCAGAGTGGTCCAGGGAAGCTGAGTGGCAGCTCTGGTTCAACCATCTCAACTCCCAGGGCCTCCATTTTAACTCGAGAGGGAGAGACCTGGCCTCGGCCACACCCACCCAGGAGGGGGCTTGTTCCCCTCGTGCCAATCCTAGCAAGCCAAGGCCGAAGGACCCTTCTTGCTCGCCTCACCACATGCCCTCCCCTCCTCCTCCTCCTCCCCCAAGTGGCTGCCACCGTCCACACCTGACCGATCTCCACCTCTGTGCAAAAAAATAAAAATAAATGGAAAAAAAAATACTCAATGGCAAACCCAGCATGCATTCAAAACATCGGCCCCTTCTCCCGCTGGAGACGGACTCAGGGAGACATGTGGCCCACAATACAGGCAGACACCCCCTCCTCCCTCGCTCGCTCGTGGAGGGTCCGGCTTAAGGGAGGGAGAGCCATGCCAGCTAGCATCCTCCATCCCCGGCATCCAAAGACAATCTCCTCCCCTAAACACCCAGCCAATTTGCCAGGGCGGGTTGGCGGGTCCCAACCTCTCTTCCTCCCTTTTCCTTTCGTGGGATCCTCCCTCCACCCCTCACCCACCCATGAGAGGGTGGTTCTCGCCCCAATTGGACAAGGTTCTCTCCAGAGGGGCTGTGCCACCTGGCAGATCTCCTCCTGATGCCAGGCGGAAGGGCAGGCGGCTCCAATAAGCAGAGAGGAAAGCTGATGGGGAAGGAAGAGAAGAAGAAGGGAGGGAGGGAAGAGAGGAGAGCGATGGGGAAGGAAGGAAGGAAGGAATGAAGGAAGGGAAGGAAGGAAGGAAGGAAGGAAGGAAGGAGGGAGGGAAGGAAGGAAGGAAGGAAGGAAGGAAGGTTGGGTTGGGTTGGGTTGGGTTGGGTTGGCTGGGCTCGCCTTCGGATTCCAGACAAAGGCCACAAGAGAAACAGACAAAGGCAGAGAGAGAAGGAGGAAGCCACAAAAAGCCGGAGCTTACCTCGACACAGAGGAAGTTGGAGCCGGAGGGCATCCAAACAAGGGGGACCCGGCTGGGAGGGGGGACCAGGAGCTGGGGCAGCTGCATGGTCCCGAGCTCCTTCGGCTGCCACCGCTGCTTTTCGGAGTCAGCGAGAGGAGACAGAGGCACATAGGCGCCCACACACTCGCTCACTTTCTCTCTCTCTCCCTCTCTCTCTCTCTCTCTCTCTCACACACACGCAGACACGCTCTCACACACACTTGCACACGCTCGCACACAGACGCGCACACAGACGGAGACAGTGAGCTGGCTGTGCTGCTGAATACATCACCGTGTCAGCGCCTGGCAGGGGTGGGGGAGGGGGGAGAGTGGGCGTGGGGAAGAGCGCACCCGGCGTGGCCCAGCGGCGAGCAGCAGCTGGCTCCGTTGGAGGAGGGAAAGCCCCCCCTCCATTCCCTCTTTCTCTCCTTCCCTCTTTCATTCACATTCTCTCTCTCTCTCTAGTTCTCTCTTTCTTTTCTCTTCTTCTCCCTCATTCTCTTTCTTTTCTTCCTCTCACTTTCCCTCTCTCTCATTTCCTCTCTTTCTCTTTCATTCCCTCTCTCTCCCTTTCTCTTGTTTTCTCTCTCTCATCCTCTCTTTCTAACTTCCTCTCACTTTCCCTCTCTCTCATTTCCTCTCTTTCTCTTTCATTCCCTCTCTCTTTCTTTTATTCTCTCTCTCTCATACTTACC
The DNA here is from genome assembly GCF_049901735.1 of Notechis scutatus. NCBI lineage: Eukaryota > Metazoa > Chordata > Lepidosauria > Squamata > Elapidae > Notechis > Notechis scutatus. The sequence goes on along the minus strand of NC_142019.1, from coordinate 3,172,376 downwards.
GTTTCTTTTTCTGCCTTTCATCCTCTCTTTCTACCTTCCTTTCACTTTCCCTCTCTCTCATTTCCTCTCTCTTGTTCTCTCTCTCATACGCCCTCTCTTTCTCCCTCTCATTCTCTTTTTTCTTCCTCTCACTTTCCCTCTCTCTTTTCTTCTCTTTCTCTTTCATTCTCTCTCTCTCTTTCTCTTTCTTTTGTTCTCTTCTCTCATAGTTACCATTTCTTTTTCTCCCTCTCATTCTCTCTTCCTTCCTTCCTCTCACTTTCCTCTCTCTTTTCCCTCTCTCTTTCTTTCTCTCTTCTCTCTCTCTCATACTCTCTTTCTCCTTTTCTCCTCTCCCTCTCCTTTTCTTTTTCTTTCTTTCTCTTTCTTTCCTTTCCCCTCTCTTTCTCTCCTCCTCTCTCCCTCTCTTTTTCTCTTTCCCTCTGCCCTTCTGTCTGCTTTCCTTCTTCCTTCTCTTTCTGTCTCCAACCCTGGTTTCTACATGATCTCCCTGAGTTACAACCAACTTTTTAATTAGACCTAAACCTACCTTAGATGGCCTAGTCTAGATTAGAAGGACTGAGAGCCTCTAATCCTACCCCTCATCTTAAAATCTATTTCCCCTCTCCCAATTCTGGTTCCAGGAAATGCCCATTTGAGAAACCTGAGATGGGCTGGGCAGATGTTACACCTGCCTATGTTTTGAGACTACCAAATGGAGATGACCATTTGGTCTTCTTTAGGGATTCGTCCAGTTGTCACTGCTGCTTCTTGACCCCCATGTAGGTTTCTCAAGAGACAAATAAGATGGTCTGGTACTCCCATCTCTTTAAGAACTTGCCACAATTGGTTGTGATCCACACAATCAAAAGCTTTAGCATAGTCAATCAAGCAGAAGTAGATGTTTTCTTCAAGCTTTCTCCATGATCCAGCATATGTTAGCAATTTGATCTCTAGTTCATCTGCCTCTTTGAAACCCAGCCTGTACTTCTGGTAGTTCTCGATCCACATACCGCTGGAGGATTTTAAGCATAACATTAATTTTAATTTTAACCCTAATAATTGTAACCCTGCCAACAAAAGTGCGTAGGGTCAAGGCTATGATTTTTCCCAGTTGCAATGTACAGCTGTGAAAGTTGGGCAATAAGGAAGGCTGAGTGTCAAAGAATGGAGGCCTTTGAATTATGGTGCTGGAGAAGAATCCTGTGAGTCCTTCGGACTGAAAGGTGATCCAACTGGTCAGTTCTAGAGAAGATCAACCCTGGCTGCTCTTTAAAAGGCCAGATCCCAAAGATGAAACTCAAAAGACTTTGGCCACCTCATGAGAAGGAAGGACTCCCTGGAGAAGAGCTGAATGCTGGGAACGATGGAGGGCAATAGAAGAAGAAGGGGGCAGCAGAGAAGGAGGTGGCTGGATGGAGTCACGGAAGCAGTCAGCGTGAGCTTAAATGGACTCCAGAAGGTGGTAGAGGAAAGGAAGGCCTGGAAGGACATTGTCCATGGGGTTGCAATGGGTCAGATACGACTTCACAACTAACAACAACAACAACAACAAAAGGGACCACATTACAAAAAAGATGTTGAGACTCTAGAAAAAGTACAGAGAAGAGCAACCAGGATGATTAGGGGACTGGAGGCTAAAACATATGAAGAATGGTTACAGGAACTGGGCTTGGCTAGTCTAGTGAAGAGAAGGACCAGGGGAGACAGGAGAGCAGCCTTCCAATATTTGAGGGGCTGCCACAGAGAAGAGGAGGGCGTCAAGCTATTCTCCAAGGCACTTGAAGGCCAGACAAGGAATAATGGATGGAAACTGAACAAGGAGAGATTCAACCTGGAAATAAGGAGGAATTTTCTGATAGTGAGAACAATCAACCCATGGAACAGAAGTTGCCTTCAGAAGTTGTGGGAGCACCATCACTTGAGACTTTCAAGAAGAGATTGGACTGCCATTTGTCAGAAATGGTGTAGGGTCTCCCACTTGGGTGGGGGGTTGGACTAGATGACCTACAAGGTTCCTTCCAACTCTATCTGTTATCTGTTATCTGTTATCTGATTCTGGAGTTGGCAGAAGGGGAGGAGGGTGTGGGGATGGAGACCAGACCAGGAAGATGGGAACAGAGAGGGCATCCGAAGGGGTAGAACGCACAATTTCTGTGGCCCTTGATCTTTTTCCTGGTTCCTGTGTTCCATTGGACCATATTTGTGAACTGTGTACTGGCCAAAGAGACCTCATTCAACCACACACACACACACACACACACACACACACACACACACACTAAGCCACCCATGTGCACAAAAACGAACTCAACAAAACACATCTCAGGAACGCAGCTCTAAAAACTTTAACCAATGTGTGTGTGTGTGTGTGTGTGTGTGTGTTAGGTAAAGCTAATTTTTTTTTTTCCAAGAGATGCAGATGTTTCTCACTCCCTCTTTCTATCCTCACCCTCATTCCATCACTTCTTTTGCATAATTTTTCTTTCTTCTTAAAAATCCATTAAAGATGAATCAATACACACACACACACACACACACACACACCCAGTTACTTTTGACAGACAGGAATTCATACCTGAAACCTTGGTGGCAAATTTAGAATTCCGCTATTTTATTTTTCCACACTCCAGAACCATTTTCTTTCCTCTAGAGGCCACTTTATCTAAAGAGGAAGAAAAAGGTCTTATTTGCTCTTTGATTTAAATGCAGGCATCTGTTCCCATTGTCCTTTGCCCAGCCTTGAACCGGTGCAAATATAATGCTTTTAACCTTGGCGGCGGGTCTTTGGCGTTGCTTAATGCAGGAAGCGCAGCCTTCATTACCGTTGAGTTTCATCTTAACACCAACCTCGGACCTTCTTTTGATTGGCTACCAAGAGGACGGGAAATCGCTTTCAACTCCAAAAGGGTTCCCAGTGAAACTATGGGCGGTCCTCAACCTAGGATCACAACTCAGCCCAAAATTTCATGTTGTTAAAGTGAGAAACTTGTTCAGTGAGTTTTGCCCCATTTTGTGAGTTTTCTCATTGTGCGCATTAAGTGGATCGCTGCGGTTCTTAGACTAGTAACATGGTGGTTATGTGAACCGGGCTTCTCCATTCACTTTGCTTGTCAGATGGTTGCAAAAGTTGTTCACAGGACTGTCATGAATGTGAGTCCGTTGTCAAGCATGTGAACGTAAATCGCATGACCAAGGGGATGCTACAATGGTTGTAAGCACAAAAAATCACTAAGCTATGTTAGCCAGTACCTACCTTTCTACCTTCCTTCCTTCCTTCCTTCTCTCTCCATCTCCCTTCCTTCTTTCCTCTCTCCCTTCTCTCTCCATTTTCCTTCCTTCCTTTTTCCTTCCTTCCTCTCTCCCTTCTCTCTCCAAATTCCTTCCTTCCTTTTTCCTTTTCCTTTTCCTTCCTTCCTTCCTTCCTTCCTTCCTTCCTTCCTTCCTTCCTTCCTTCCTTCCTTCCTTCCTTCCTTCCTTCCTTCCTTCCTTCCCTCTCTCTGTTTCCTTCCTTCCTTCCTTCTTTCATTCCTTCCTTCTCTCTCCATCTTAGTTCCTTCCTTCCTCTCTCCCTTCTCTCTGCATCTTCCTTCCTTCCTTTTTCCTTCCTTCCTCTCTCCCTTCTCTCTCAATCTTCCTTCCTTCCTTTCTTCCTCTCTCCCTTCTCTCTCCATCTTCCTTCCTTCCTTCCTTTTTTCCTTCCTTCCCTCTCTTTCCTTCCTTCCTTCCTTTGCTGGAGGAGAAGTCCACCAATTTTAAAGTTGCTGCTCTGATTTGTTCTACTGCAACGTTCACTTCTACGGCTTTAGAAAACAGATTTAGGCAAAACCATCGAGAGTGATGCCCATGTGGCATAGATGGGCAGAAGGATGCCAGTCACCCAAAGGATGTAGAGCAGCCTTGGCAATTGGAGTGGACTCCAATTCCCAGAATTATCAGCAATGGCTACGATGGCCATGGAATTGTAGGAGTTGAAGTCCATACATGGAAGTTGGGAAATCCCAGTCAAGAGCCAAGATAAAAGAAAGGCAGGTTTTGGTAACTTCAATTTCAGAACTGAAGTTAGGAGATGCACACAAATAATGAAATAGATATCATTTGATTTAATTAATGAACGGGAGCCACTGGGCCTGCTCTGATTCCTTGGAGAAATCTTGGCAATGCCCTTAATAATATCCAGAGTTGCTTTGTTTTCCCCCCACTTGAATTTGCAGAGAATTAGCCCAAATGCCAGGCTGAAAATCCAGGTCCTGCTGTTAGACGAGCAAAAAGATGAAACCACAGGAGCTACAGGGAAAAACCTGAAACGAAGTATGAAGGATCCAGTATGGAAAATTATCTCCTATATACCCAGCCTGAGCAGGAAGTTCTGCAACAGAAGGCAGTTGTCTAAATACGCTTCCTGGCATGGACCAATATCTGGCTCAAATGGGGAGGGGAGGATCCATCTACCATCTCTGTCTCTTCATGTGTCCTGTAATGTGTTGGAGGGAGGTCTTGGTAAAGAGAGCTGGAGATAAGAGACACCGCGATTTTCAAACCATCATCAGGCCAAGTGGTAGAATCTCAGGTTGCAAGAATCCCACTGCAAGAATTTCAATTTGAAACTAACTAGTGGGTGAAGATGCCTCAAGGAATTCCGGTTTATACACGCATGGAAGTCATCACGGAACATATCTGGATTTAATCTGTGCCGATGTTCTCTGCCTTTACTATAAAGCAGGGGTGGGATTCAATTTTTTTTAACAACCGGTTCTGTGGGCGTGGCTCAGTTGGTGGGCGTGGTTTGGTGGTAATATGACTGGCTGGGTGTGGCCAATTCAACATCACTCACATCGAGGCACGTATCTCCTCGCCTGGCCTCTCGTGATTGTGGGGATGCTGCAACAGTCGTAAGATTCTGCTGAAACGTTGCTACAACTTTAAAAGCACAACTATAATGATGTGGGAAAATACCCGAACAAAGCTGAATACCATATATATATATTTGTTTTCTTAAGTTTTCGCGGGTACTTACGTGTATGGTACTCAGCTTTGTTCGGGTATTTTCCCACATCATTGTAGTTGTGCTTTTAAAGTTGTAGCAATGTTTCAATACAGAAAAAAATGTTTCAATACAGAAGCCTGATGATGGTAGATGAGATTCTGCCGAAACGTTGCTACAACTTTAAAAGCACAACTACCCAAACAAAGCTGAATAGCATATATATATAAGCCCATGTTGCTAGCAACAGTTCTATGAATTATGTTTTTTGAGCCAATGAATAGAATCATCCTTTATAGCAGGGGTGGGATTCTACAGGTTCGCACCTATTCGCTAGAACCGGTTGTTAACATTCTAAGAAGTTCGGAGAACCAGTAATTAGAAGAAATTACTGGCCTAATCCTGTACGGAAGGCAGGAAGGAAACATTCTGGTGTTGCTGACAAAAACTGCCTCTCCGTTAACCCTTATTACATTCTTGGCAGGACTAGACTTCCTGTCTCAGGAACGTCTCTGGAGTTTTTTCCCCCTCCTTTGCTGGTACTTTGCTTGTGTGGAGTGACCATTCAAAGCTACAATGGCACTGAAAAAAGTGACTTATGACCATTTTTCACACTTACGACTGCTTGCTATGAAAGGGTTTTTCAAAATGACCATTGGATCATTAGTATTTCATTAGTATTTCTTATGCAGCAATTAACACGCTCTGATGCTAAGGAGTTCTACTCCCCCTCCCCACCTGAAAAGAACTCTGTTCCAACTGCCAGTTGCCTCACATTCTGTTACCTCAGTTCAAACTGGCAGACCAAACTCAGGAGAGGCCTGGGGCTCCTTATGGTACTAAACGCTGCTACCTCACCTAAAATGTCTATGCCTTCCACCTATGGAACTGCTTCCGGACTCAAGGCGGCGGGAGCGATATTCCCTTATGTGTTTCAATCACCAACCACCACTGAGCCAATGGATTGTGAACCAAACTTCTGCTACAAAGTTTCGTCACAAAGCACGGGTATCCAGCTACTGCTCTATAGTTTGCCCATGGCATCGTATCTTTGAATGGTCACTAAATGAGGACTACCTGTATTCTCCAAACGGCAGGAGGGGGTCACCAGCCCTAGAAAGTTGCTCAAATGGATCCAAAGCCCCTGAGCCCCACCTGGAAGGCCTCGGAATGGAGAGAGAGTCTGTTTTAAAAAATGTGGCAAAACAAAAAGCAAAAAGAGAAAGAAAGAAAGAAAGATAACCAGGAGAAAAAGAAAGATAACTTCATGCCACCAGGCGGGTTTCTAAAATAAAGATTAAAATGAAATTCCTCCCCAGTATCCTAGGAAACTGAGAACATGCATAATCACTGCCTTCCTCCCTTCCCAAATTAATCATGATGTTAAGCATTTTCGGGGATTGGTTCTCTGCCAAAAAAAGAAAACTGGGCTACTGAGTGCCAGCTCCAGTTTATTTTTATTTTTTCCCCCCTTTACCCTCCATAAGGTCTCAAAACACAGTGTCTCTATTGGACAGGACAGAATAGGCATTGGTGTGTGTGTGTGTGTGTGTGTGTGTGTGTGAGTTTAAGCTGCATTGTCATCCAAACGAAAAGCCTGGAATTTTTAACCAGCAGGAGGAGAGTGAAGAGTGCCGCGTTATGAAAAAACACGGTGCTAAGCCAAACAATTATCTTTCCCCCCACTATCCTTTCTCATTCAATCGGAGGCAAGAGAACGGGTGTTTCAGGAAAATCACCCCGCTAGGGAAGGAAGGAATAAATAGCAATAGCAATAGCACTTATATTCGGCTTCACAGTCCTTTCCAGCCCTCTCAAAGCGGTTTACAGAGTCAGCCTCTTGCCCTCCACCATCGGGGTCCTCATTTTACCCACCTCGAAAGGGTGGAAGGCTGAGTCAACCTTGAGCCAGTCAGAATCGAACTGCTGGCAGTCGACAGAGTCATCCTGCAATACTGCACTCTAACCACGGCACCCCCCCCTCCTCACGGCGCCGTGGTTACTAGGGTAACACCATCCGCTCTGATGATGTTACCTAATTGGGTAATGAAACCTCTGCAAAGTAACAGCCAAGCTCAGAGTGGATGCGAAGGAGCCTTTCGAAGCCAAAGCTAAATGAACCGCATTGCCAAGCTGGCAGAGGGAAACATTTGGGGAGTTTTGCTGCCATTGTTTAAGTGGAGGGCTGCAAGTGATCAGTGAGTAATCCAGCTGTGCCGTGAATCTGGCTTCACCCCCAACTCTGTTGACTATGCTGGTCAGGAGGTCGCAAAAGGAGGATGCCCTGACTTTGAGACACAGCCGCTGTCAGAAGTACAAAGCCCGACAGAGGGGAGATAGGTTGGAAGCAAGACTAATCTATCTTTCTTTCCTTCTTTCTTTCTTTCTTTCTTTCTTTCTTTCTTTCTTTCTTTCTTTCTTTCTTTCTTTCTTTCTTTCTTTCTGTCTTTCTGTCTTTCTGTCTTTCTTTCTTTCTTTCTTTCTTTCTTTCTTTCTTTCTTTCTGTCTGTCTTTCTGTCTTTCTTTCTGTCTGTCTTTCTGTCTGTCTCTTTCTGTCTTTCTTTCTGTCTCTGTCTTCTGTCTTTCTTTCTTTCTTTCTGTCTTTCTTTCTGTCTGTCTTTCTATTTGTCTCTTTCTGTCTTTCTTTCTGTCTTTCTTTCTGTCTTTCTTTCTTTCTGTCTGTCTGTCTTTCTTTCTGTCTTTCTTTCTTTCTGTCTTTCTTTCTTTCTTTCTTTCTTTCTTTCTTTCTTTCTTTCTTTCTTTCTTTCTTTCTTTCTTTCTGTCTGTCTGTCTGTCTGTCTGTCTTTCTTTCTGTCTGTCTTTCTGTCTTTCTGTCAGTCTGTCTGTCTTTCTTTCTGTCTTTCTGTCTGCCTGTCTTTCTTTCTTTCTTTCTTTCTTTCTTTCTTTCTTTCTTTCTTTCTTTCTTTCTTTCTTTCTTTCTTCCTTCCTTCCTTCCTTCCTTCCTTCCTTCCTTCCTTCCTTCCTTCCTTCCTTCCTTCCTTCCAACACTTTGTTGGGTTTTTCCGTTTATACACAATACTATTACTAATTGAACAATACTGTGACAATACATATATACATTTACACATCCTATCCACTCTTTCATCCCAATATTTCTAAGTCAAATTAAGGTCTTCTGCTGCCCACCCTGGAGGGTCTGGAGGAGAGAGAAAGTCAGAGGTGCACCTGGCTTTCCTTGCTGCATTCCAGGGAATAACGTGGCCATTTTTATTCCCGATCAGGGAAGAGAGCAACAGGAAGGATGGGGTTTTATTTTACTTTTATTTTTGCTTGAGCTGCCCTGTCCTGTCTCCCTTTCTGCCTTTCGTCAGGGGGTGCAGGGAGGATCTGTCGACTCCGTCTGGAAGAGGAAGATGGATAGGAGAGGAAGTCGGAGGGGGAAGCAAGGCCATTACATAAACAGAGAGGTCAGGGCAGGGCAAATGTTGGGTTTCTCGGCGTCACCCGGCAACGGAGGCATCCAGCAGGACTGCCAAAGACAGCTTCTGCTCAAGGCGTCTCTCGGCCGCAGTGTGTGTACTTGTGTGCACGACAATCACTCACTCACACACACACACACACACACACACACCGGGACAGCCTGTTATATAAGCTCTTCTTCAGAGGGGTGTAAAAGCAGGTCTGCTCTGACCAGGGGAAGAGCGAGCCCAGGGCTTGGCTCTTGGAGGAACAGCCTCAGGATGGGTCACCTACAGCCCTCAGCTTCATGGGGAAAGGCCTCCATGTTCAGGCGGTCAGTTTGAAGACGAGAAGAAAAAAGGCATGAGAAACAGAAGAAGACACAGTGGAGAGAGAGAGAGAGAGAGAAGAGAAGGAGAGAGAGAGAGAGGAGGGAGAGGGGGAGGGAGGGAAGGAGAGAGAGAGAGAGAAAGGGAGGGAGGAAAGGAGAAGGATAGAGAGAGAGGGACTGAGGGAGAGGGAGGGAGGGAAGGAGAAGGAGAAAGAGAGAAAGGGAGGGAGGGAGAGGGAGGGAGGGAGGAAGGGAGGGGGAGGGAAGGAGAAGGAGAGAGAGAGAAAGAGAGAAAGGGAACGAGGAAGAGAGGGAGAGGGAGAGAGGGAGAGAGGGGGGAGGGAGGGAAAAAGAGAGAGAGAGAGAAATGGAGGGAGGAAGGAAGAGAGAGGGAGGGAGAAAGGGAAGGAGAGAGGAAGGGAAAGCTGTGGGGGGTAGCTGGACTGTCCCGCCCACTTTGGGTTTGGCCCTGCTATCAATAACTTCACACTTATGACCGTTGCAGTATCACCTTGGTGATGTGATCAAAATTCAGGTGCTTGGCAAATGACCCATGTTTATGACAGTTGCAATGTCCCAAGGATCCCCTTTTGTGACCTTCTGATGAGCAAATTCACTTAACGACCACGTTACTGACTTAACAACAGGAGTGATTCACTGAACAACTGTTATGAGACAGGTCATAAAATGGGGCAAAGCTCCCTGAATGAAACGTCTCGTTTAGCAACAGAAATGTTGGGCTCAGCGGCGGTGGGCAAGTCGAGGGTAAGAAGAGATTGGACTGCCATTGGTCAGAAATGGTGTAGGGTGTAGGGAGGGGGAGGGGGTTGGACTAGATGACCTACAAGATCCCTTCCAACTCTGATGATCTCTTATCTGCAACCCGTAATAACCAACTTCGCCTTGCCTTATAAATAATCGTGTTAAATATTTTGCATATGTAATCAGCAAATGATTGCAAGAGAGGCAGAAATGTAACCGCTGCTCTAATTGCCTCTTTGAACTGTCTAGTCAATTAAAGGCCTTCCCTGCCTTGCAAGAGAGAGAGCAATCGCTGGGCTTGATCTATCTCAAGTGGTTTCCAAACAGGGCTGGATTTGCATTGCTTAAAACTGCTTTATGGGGAAAAGCTTTGGGGTCGCGCCCCCCCCCCAAGAACGCTTCTCAAAGTGGCTCCCAAAACTGTGATTTTTGAAGCGTCTGGAAGAGAAAGGGAGTTGGCTCGATGAATTCAATTCAGAAGAGAGCTGAGAGGGACCTTGAAGATCTAGTCCTAATCAAGAAGAAGAAACTGATCAAAGAGAGAAGCAGCCTAGAACTAAGGAGAAATTTCTTCTTCTTCTTGAAAGCCTCCAGAGATGAAGCTCCCACAACTTCCAAGGGCAATTTCTGTTCCATGGGTTGATGGTTCTCACGGTCAGAAAATTCCTCCTTATTTCCAGGTTGAATCTCTCCTTGTTCAGTTTCCAGCCAATATTCCTTGTCTGGCCTTCAAAGATGCTTTGGAAAACAGCTTGACCCCTTCCTCCTCCCTGTGGCAGCTCCTCAAATATTGGAATGCTGCTATCATGTCTCCCCTGTTCCTTCTCTTTACTATGACTGTAACTTTGTCACTTGTATACTTACAATTTATATTGTCTGTTTCCTAGTATGATTTGATTGCTATTGTACCCTATGACTACCAAGGGTCATATCTTATGATTCTCGACTCTTGACAAATGTCTCTTTTCTTTTATGTATACTGAGAGTATTTACACCAAGACAAATTCCTTGTGTGTCCAATCACACTTGGCCAATAAAGTATTCTTTCTATCTATCTATCTATCTATCTATCTATCTATCTATCTATCTATCTATCTATCTATCTCATCTATCTATCTATCTATCTATCTATCTATCTATCTATCTATCTATCTATCTATCTATCTATCTATCTATCTATCTATCTATCTATCTATCTATCTATCTATCTATCTATCTATCTACCTCTCTATCTATCTACCTACCTACCTACCATATCTATCTACTGTATGTATGTATGTGTGTATCTATCTATCATCTATCTATCTATCTATCTATCTATCTATCTATCTATCTATCTATCTATCTATCTATCTATCTATCTATCTATCTACCTACTAGCCAGGCCCAGTTCCTGCAACCGTTCATCGTATGTTTTAGCCTCCAGCCCCCTAATCATCCTGGTTGCTCCTCTCTGCACTTTTTCTAGAGTCTCAACATCTTTTTAATAAAAATTTCCTGACACTTCGAACAATTAATCAGTGGAACAACTTGCCTCCAGAAGTTGCAAATGCTCCAACACTGGAAGTTTTTAAGAAGAGATTGGATAACCATTTGTCTGAAGTGGTGTAGGGTTTCCTGCCGAGGCAGAGGGTTGGACTAGAAGACCTCCAAGGTCCCTTCCAACTCTGTGACTCTATTCTGTTCTAATCCAATCCCCTGCTCAAGCAGGGGAACTTATGCAATTCGAGGTGAGTGACATAGCACAATATCACAGAGTTGGAAGGGACCTCGAAGGTCATCTAATCCAACCCGCTGCTCAAGCAGGAAACCCTATATAGAATTCCAGACAAATGGCTGTCCAGTCTCTTCTTAAAAACCTCCAGTGATGAAGCACCCACAACTTTTGTATTTTAATAAAATGCAACAGGTGTATATGTGTGTGTGTGTGTTTGTTTGTTTGTGTGTGTGTGTGTTCTCTATGCAGGGTGGCCCACCACTTATAAGGAAAGCATGACCTTTGCCCCCACCCAAAAGTCATGAATCTCTGCTTAAGAACCGAAAAGATGAACTAGGGATGACATGATAGCAGTCTTCCAATATTTGAGGGGCTGCCAACCAAGAAGAGAAGATCAATTTATTCCCCAAAGCAACAGAAGGCAAGACAAGAAACAATAGATGGAAACTCATCAAGGAGAGAAGCAATCTGGAATTAAGGAGAAAATTTTCCCAACAGTGAGAACAATTAATCAGTGGAACGACTTGCCTCTAGAAGTTGCAATTGCTCCAACACTGGAAGTTTTTATGAAGACACTGGACAACCACTTGTCTGAAATGTTATAGAGTCACTTGCTTGAGTAGGGGGTTGGACTAGAACATCTCCACAGTCCCTTCCAGCGCTGTCATTTTGTTATTCCATAAAGGGCAGGCAATGGATCTCAATGCATCTGACTAGCTATGTATTGGGTTTTTTTTATTAAATGTATATGCTGCCCATCTATTAAAGCAACTTTCTTTTCCTCTGAGTTAAAAAAATGTCTGTGTTGACTTTATTGTGCAACCGAGAACTTCCTAGTAGCTTGAGTTACTCAGGTGTTGTCAGAGTGTAGTGGTTAGCGAACAGAAGAGCTATGGGTATAAATCCCCATTCAGTGCTAAGTCTGATTGGTTCCCTTCACACAATAGATTTAAACCAGGGAGCTATTAACCCGGTGAAATCCTCTTTACAGTTAATTTTAGCAGCACACGGAAGTTAGACTTCACACCCAGCAAATGACAGTAAATGACAGATTGCCAGATGTTTAAGCCTTAGTTGAGTTCTTGGATAGACCTGGGAGAAGACTGCTAGTCATGAGTTGGCTGGATTAGAGTCTTTACTGCAGACAAGAATAAAACCTAACACACACAACCATTGATCACTCACAGCAGTGCGTAGAAACCAGAAGCTTGTTCTCTGGGGCTTAAAACTCTAGGTATCTTCTTCCTGTCCTTTCAAATTAACTGATGGGTAGCTTGGCGGCCTTGGGCTGGTTACATAATGGCCTTCTATAGCCAGAGATCTGCTGGTTTCCATCTCACCTGCCCTTACATGGGTACTAGGTGGGTCAAAGGAACGTGGCAGTTTCTCATTGGAGATAGCTTTTAGCCTCACCCCTCTTCCTGCCACCCTGATGGGCACTTAGAACTACACCCAATATTGCACAATATAGATTGACTGCTAGAGAAGAACTGGAACAAATGTTCCCAGTAAATGGAAGTTTTGTCTCTTTACTAAGGCCTCTTAAGATTGCATTCCCCAGTTTGGTCCAGTGGTGGAGGCACTGGGCTAGTAACCAGGAAAAGTGGGAGTTCCAGTCCCACTGAAACGGGGCTAGGATGAAAGTCGGGGTGACTTTGGGCCAATCGCCAGGAGACTGTGAATTCTAGCCCCGCTTTAGGCATAATAGCCAGCTGGGTTGATTTGGGGTCAGTCATTCTCTCAGCCTCGCCCACCTCAAAAAGTTATTGTCGTGGAGAAAATAAGAGGAGGACAGAATATTAGGTACGTTCACAGATTTGAGTTATTTATAAAAATAATACAAGTGGAAGGGGGGAAATTAAGTAAATAAAAAAAATAACAGTAGAATTCTACACTACTAAACTCTAAAGCAGGTGGATAGATTTAAGCCTAAGCCTATCTTGCCACAACTCTTTCCAAACTCATGATTGATTATTGATTTTAGGCTATTCTGTCTTTTTTTTTTTTTTTTTTACAGTGGACAGGATTAGAGAATAATGACAGCCACATCCAAGGAGTTGGCCTCTAGACATAACATTCATAAATCTTCCTTCTCTTCCTTTTTGGCAAAGCCCAGCTCTTCATCTGATCCGGTTGCCAGGAAGGCCTAAGTTCCTGGCTGGAATTTGGGTACATTTAAAAAGCAAAAAAACAAAAAAAAAATTACTGGAAGATGTAGATTTGGATAGCCAGGATTCTCCCATCTATAAGATGTGATGAAGAGCTTGCACTTAAGGTTGTTATATAAACAAATGAACAATAATTCCAATTAGTAGAAGCCTTGGATATGCTACAGTAAAAACAAGCACTTTTGCAAGTCCTAATGAGACAGGCAGTTGTCCCCTTTGGCAGCGCTACGAAATCTCCATTGTAGTTAATCAGCAACAGACAAGGTTTACAGTCGCCGTCTTTCCATAATCCCCTACTAACAAGACATGTTTTAATCAGGAGCTACCAAGGCCATCCTATTACTGCTTCCAACTGGGGATGGCCTTTGTCCGTGTTGCATCTGAATATTTTTTTTTTAAAAAAGAATTCAATTGCCCTTTTCTCATTCTGTCGTATTTTTTTAAAGGGCCCTTAGAAAGAGAGGAGAATTTATTTTTTTGTATGTGTATTTTTTTTTTTAAAAAAAACAAAACTCCTAACCCTCAATGTTTATGCATCACTCAAATGAGGTATTCCCCCAGGCTGAATTTTGTTTCTAGAAATGATTGCTTGAGTCACTTCATGGTACACCAAGTCCCGTTTCCAATTCATTAGCATGGCCAGGGTAGAATTGTTCGCCTCTGTAATTAGTGTAAGGGTGACTAGATCCTCACAACATTCGGTGACCTGACATTTCCTAAACCCAGTAACAGTCCCGTGGCTTCTTAGAGACTAACCACAAGACAAGGGTCTTTGTTGTTTCCAATGCAAAACAAGGCATAGATTCTCCCTTGGAAGTATCCCATTAAATTAACTCTTAACTTCCATGGACAAACTCATGGCTCTTCCCACCAACCTGGTGGATTCTTAAAACCTGTTGCCAAGCTACACATCCGTGACAATAGAGACAGCTGCTTTTGTGCACCCAATTCTAACTGAAGCCATCAAACAAGCTGATCCGTCGTCCATTGTGTGCCTTGAAATTGGCCAACGTTGGTTTCCCCGAAAAGAGCTTGGAAACGAGGCTGCTGTCCGTGGTGCTGAAAACAACATTCTGCCGGAGCTCCTGGCCAGCCTTTTAGCATTAGAGTGACATTACTAACACAAATATATAGCGAACCAAATCCACGGATGAAGATGGATTACACTGTACTGCCCAGCATTTTTTTCAATTATCTCTTTGTCTTTTAACCCTGGCTACCGTTTGAAAGACCATATGTTTTAAAGTGAAAAAAAATCTGAACCGCATAGAAATGTCAGGCCAGCATTACTGAATCAAATCAAAACTCCATCTTCTTGGTTGTCCTGCATCTTCACATCAGGTGTCCTGAAGACACGAGAAAAGGCAGGAAATAAAATTCAGTGACACACTGTGTGAGGAACCTCTGTGTGTGTGTGTGTGTGTGCGCGCGCGTGTGATCTGTTGGGCTTTCTTTGGCTTTATATAATATGTGGACCCGTTTTGAATGAGCAGGCTATGAGAGATGGTCCATTATGGCTTGTTCAACACAATTCTTTTAAACCTCCCTGGTTTTGTGATGCTTGGACACACAATTACTCTGAATATGGTTTCCAGATAATTGAAAAGAATAGCAGCATCCGTCCATTAACTGCCATAAATGCATGCAGTGTGAAGCTCTGCTTTTGTGTGTGTCTGCAGTGTATCCACAGCCTCAGTTTCATTGAGTCATGCCAAATTCTATTCCGAAAGGATGGAAGAAATATGTTCCCTATCCATATATATATATATATATATATATAGGATGGAGATAGGACTATAGCTTTTGTTAGCTTGAGAGTTAAGTCGGGCTTTGCACATATGTCCCTATTTAGATGGACAAAAGTCTTAAAATGGGTTTAACTGAGTATTAGGCTTAAGACACCATCTTTTCTTTTCTTTTAAATGGAAAGAAGGGGCATTTATTTTTGATCTTGTAGCTAAGAGAAGGATGTTTGGAAAGACCTCCCGACAACTGCTACTTCTCTTCTGCATAGCTTGGGTGACCAACAACATTAGTGAGGGCGACCACACCTTTCATATTATTCTCTTCTTCAATATCAGACTCCTGGTACCCAAGCACCCATCAAAGCAAGTTTCATCACTGGTTCAAAAGCACTAATCCAACCATTCATAGAACCACCTGAACAAAAAAGGTTATTCTTATTTTTCACTGAACGGAAAGAAAGCTCCCCTTTGCGAACAAGGCAATTCCTTCCACCCATTTTTACACTGTCTGCAACAGGTCATAGAACCCATTCCCTACTACTTGATTCTTTAATTTAGAGATTAGAAGCATTTCATTTTTCAGCCTCTGCAAACTGCGAGATGCATGGGGCTCCAGTCACTGCTTTCACTGGAGATGCTGGGGATAAAAAAAAAATAGCAATAGCACTTAGACTTGTATACTGCTTCACTGTGCTTTACTGCCCTCTCTAAGTGGTTTACAGACTCAACCTATTCCCCACCACACAAATCTGGGTCCTCATTTTACCCACCTAGGAAGAATGGAAGGCTGAGTCAACTTTGAGTCGGTCAGGATTGAACTGCTGGAAGTCAGTAGAATTACTGCACCACTACAGTTCTTTGGCGCCTTCTTCTCAGACAAGGACCCTAATAGTGAGTTTAGAGTCTTCCCTCATACATATAGAATCTATACAGTACATGTCATATATAGAACAAAAACTTCTTTGTCTCAAGCCCAGCTACTCATTTTCCTTTCATCCAAAGGAAAAGGGACTTGTCTGGATATTTGGTTGTGAAACCTGACATTGTAACCAAGTGGCCCACAGGTTTTCCCAACGATGCAGCAATCCAGCTGTTCACTAAACATCTGTAATCACACACACTGTAGGAGGCGGGTGTGTGAGAGAAGCTTTCTAGAACCGTTGATCTTCCTTCACACTTGGATGTGAGGCATGCGCCAGGAAGCTGTTTTTATCTCCAGTTCAGCTCCCTTCGTTAGCTGAACTTCGGCTAACAAGCAGGAGAAAGCAATGCCAACAGGGTGGCCTTGAGGTCATAAAAACTTCCACTAACCACACAGTGGGAGCAGCTGTGCAGGAATGACAGTGAGAATAAAGAGGGTGGTGGAGTTGGCAAATAAATTTCCCACGCATCTCCAAGTCTTGGGGAAACTTTGTGCATGCCGCTGCTTGGATCTTAGAGGTGAGCAAATGTTATTGGTTGTGTCAAGCATAAATCATGACTGGGGAAAAAAAAAACTCTTTTTTTTAAAGACTGAGGAAATATTTCAGAATGGATATTTCAGAATAGCTTTTCAAGGACTTTTATTCGGTGTAGATCAAACACCAAAATAAGAGTCGGCAGGGAAAGGGAGAGGCAATGTGGCTGTCAGGCTCAACAGCAATAGCACTTAGACTTATATGCTGCTTCACAGGGCTTTCCAGCTCTCTCTAAGCGGTTTACAGAGTCGGTCTCTTGCCCCCAACAATCTGGGTCCTCATTTTACCCACCTTGGAAGGATGGAAGGCTGAGTCAACCTTGAGCCACCTCAGGACTGAACTGCTGGCAGTGGGCAGAGTTTGCCTGCAATGCTGCAATCTAACCACTGGGAAGGAAGGAAGGAGGAAGGAAGGAAGGAGGAAGGAAGGAAGGAAGGAAGGAAGGAAGGAAGGAAGGAAGGAAGGAAGGAAGGAAGGAAGGAATAGCAATAATAATAGCAATAGTACTTAGACTTATATACCGCTTTGCAATGCTTTCCAGCTCTCTCTAAGCAGTTTATAGAGTCAGCCTATTTGCCCCCAACAATTTGGGTCCTCATTTTACCCACCTCGGAAGGACGGAAGGCTGAGTCAACCTAGAGCCAGTCAGGATCGAACTGAGGGCAGTGGGCAGAGTTCTCCTGCAATACTGTATTCTAACAGGAAGGAAGGGAAGGAAGGGAAGGAAGGAAGGAAGGAAGGGGAGGGAAGGGAAGGAAAGGAAAGGAAGGAAGGAAGGAAAATAGAAATAGCACTTAGACTTATATACCACTTCACAGTGCTTTTACAGCCGTCTCTAAGTGGTTTACAGAGTCAGCCTCTTGCCCCCAACAATCTGGGTCCTCATTTTACCCACCTTGGAAGGATGGAAGGCTGAGTCAACCTTGAGCCTGATGAGAATCGAACTGCCAAATTGCAGGAAGTCAGCAGAATTATAGTGGTTACTGCACCCTAACCACTGTGTCACCATGAAGCCAAGGTTCCATGGAAGAGAATAGAAATAGCACTTATATACTGCTTCCCAGGGCTTTACAACCCTCTCTAAGCAGTTTACAGAGTCAGCCTCTTGCCCCCAACAATCTAGATTCTAGGTCCTCATTTTACCAACCTTGGAAGGATGGAAGGCTGAGTCAGCCTTGAGCCAGTCAGGATTGAACTGCTGACAGCGGGCAGAATTAGCCTGCCATACTGCATTCTGACCACTGCGCCACCACGGCTTTTAATAAACAAGGAATAAGGAAGAAGATCTCAAGATACACCAAAGCAAACTAAATTTTTTTTATATATCATCAGTTCACATAAGAACATTTACAGGACACAGAAAAGGTCCTGGGTCCAATTGCCAGGGACCCAGATGTTAGAAGATATGGGTGTTGTTTCCTAACAGTGTAGAATAGTTCAAAAAATGATGGCGCTCATTGGAAGTTTTCCAATTCCAACATGTGAAATTCAGCAAGAAGATGCCAAACCAAAGATGTAGATCAAGAGTGCACAACATTTGCTAGGTCAGAGGATGCTCTCAGATCAAGAACAGTTTTGTTCTGTATTTCAAAATATAGTGGGTGGCACCAGAATTAAATTAACTTTGCTTTAATTGACCTTGAAAGTTAATAGAAATCAAATATAGCTAATAGGGAGACACTTCAGTCATGTGCTTAAAAATTGACACTTGGATATGACTTTTGAAGCTCTTGGAGAACTGCAAAGATGCCTTTTTGAAATCCCAAGAGACCTTGGAGGCCCAGGTTGTGAGTTATGGGCTAGATGGACAAACCTGACACTGTACACTTTTTGCCAACTTAAGGTGGTAGGAAACATCTCCCAGTCTTCATAGCTATGAAACTTAAATATCTAGATTTAATATAACAGGAATACCTTTGAAATAAAAACTCATAAACCATAAACCCACAGAATAAAATAAAATAGAATAGAATAGAATAGAATAAGATTTAAATAGAATGGAATGGAATTGAGAATAGAATAGAATAGAATAGAATAGAATAGAATAGAATATAGAACAGAATAAGAAAGGAATAGAATAGTATAGAATACTATAGAATGGAATGGAATAGAATAGAATAGAATAAAATAGAATAGAATAGAAATAGAAATAGAAATAGAAATAGAAATAGAAATAGAAATAGAATAGAATAGAATAAGATTTAAATAGAATGGAATGGAATTGAGTATAGAATAGAATAGAATAGAATAGAATAGAATAGAATAGAACAGAACAGAATAGAATAGAATAGAAAATATGGAATGGAATAGAATATAATTTTTTATTGCCCAAGTTTGATTGGACACACAAGGAATTTGTCTCTGGTGCAGAAGCTTCCAGTGTACATATAAACAGCAAGTAATAGGTCATAAATCATATCTAAAGGTATTTGGGAGTCATGCCTTATTTCTGTATTGTTCCTATTCCAGAATGTCCACAGTTGGGTTTTTTTAATGGAGGCTGCAATTATGAGACTGCAATGCATATACAATAACAGAATAGCAGAGTTGGAAGGGACCTTGGAGGTCTTCTAGTCTAACCACCTGCTTAGGCAGGAAACCTTATACCATTTCAGACAAATGGTTGTCCAATCTCTTCTTCAAAACCTCCAGTGATGGAGGTAATAAGTAACAACTTCTAGAAATGTGTATATAGAAAGATGAATAAGGAAATGTAAAAGACGTCTTGACATTGACATAATGATTTATAAAGTTTTATTTTATGTTTTTAAATTTTGAAAACTAAATAAAATTTAGTTTTAAAAAAGAAAGAAATAGAGACCTAGTCACTACTGACTAGGAAAAGCAAGGAAACATTGCCCTGAAATCACAAAATGTGATTAAATAAGTTGTCTAAGGTTCATTCCTAATGGGAATCTGGGGAAAAAAAAACCTTTATTGACTATTTCTGTGCATATTGATATCATCAGCAGAAATTTTGCTCCAGCCAGATTTTAAAAATCCATTCTGGATCTTTCTGTCAGAAGGTTAACAAGTGCTAATTTAGCTCTGCCTTTTGTTTCAAACGTTGCTTTTTTTTCCCTGCATCAAAACACAAAAGTTTATGCCTGACATTATTTTGCTATTATTATAATGGTGTTTTTTTTTTTTTTTTTTTTAAAAAGCATTTTAAAAAATTGTGTTGCTCCATCCAGGTGCAAAAAATGTTATAGAGGGTACAAAAGAACGGTTTTTCTGACTCCAGAAAATTATCAATTGTTTTCGCTTGTTGTTCTCATAAACAAATATTTTATCTCCTTCATGAAAATCTTCTTGCTGATTTGAAGGCGTCTCTTTTGTGTCCCTGCCTAACCTTACCTTGCCAAATAAATTTGCAGCAGTAATTTATTTCTTTAGTACGGGGTTTTGAAAGATTTGTCATTTTGGCTCCCTTTCTTGAAATCAGATGACTGCTAGCAGGAACAGGCTGCACGTTGCGTTAAGTTGCCATTTGTTTTACCTTGTTTGGTGAGACCACCAAGTTTCATGTATTGAATAAAATAGAATAACAGAGTTGGAAGGAACCTTGGAGGTCTTCTAGTCTAACCCCCTTGCTCAGGCAGGAAACCCTATACCATTTCAGGCAAATGGCTGTCTAATCTCTTTTTGAAAACCTCCAGTGATGAAGCATCTATAACTTCTGAAGGTAAGTTGTTTCACTGGCTAATTCTTCTAACTGTCCGGAAATTTCTTCTTAGTTTTAAGTTCTTAGTTGTAGGTCGCTTCTCTCCTTGATTAATATTGTGCAAAGCCATGGTTTCTTTTAAACTATAGTTTATCGGACGTAATACTAAACTGTGCATGTGAAAACTCTTGTGGCTGAATTCACATCTATGCTGAGCCAATTTTAACAGCCCACCGTTTTGCAAATAAGTCATTGTTGGCTGGCTTTGCACATCGTCGCATTGAGACCTAATGATGTTTTGATCTAGTTGGGTAGCTGTAACATGCTGAAACAAAGCACGGTTTGTGAGTCATTCTTCTCCCAAACCAACCATGACGGTGTCATGCCCCTGTCGGAGTCTGAATCCAAGGAGGAAGACGAACAGCTGACAGGGAGTGGGAGTGTGGCTCTATTGGCTGTGGAAGAGGCTGGGGAATGGCAAAGTCCGGCTGGGCAGAGCAGGGGAGAGGGAATTCGGAGGAAGACTCAGGCCCACCCCCTCTTCATCCTAGGGCACGCAGGGAGGAATGGAGAAGGGAGCAACATGGGTTGCATGGCTTACGGGGGAGGAAAGGGCCCTGATTCCCTTCATTAGCTACAGCTGGGAATACAGTGTATAAAAAAAGGCAAGCTGCGTGCAGCATGCTGTTGGGAGCAAACATGAACCTATCTTGTATTGTCGTGGCTTTTCTGTGTTCCTGGCATCTTCCCAACTGTGTGAGTTTTGCCGTGCTTTCAAGTCTGAAATTCTTGCTCCTGCCCTGCCAAACTAGTTCAGTTTGGCTTGTTTGGACTTTAAGTTACAGTTTGTGTGTACCTTGTTTTGGATTGAATTTTCTGCACTTAAAGGCTGTTTCTGGGAGAGTTTTTCTCCAGCCAGAAGGTAACCTGGATATTGGGGGCAAAGTTGGAGGTAATAAAGGGACTCTTCTTGCCTTTGTGCCACACCCCTTTGGGTCATCACAGCCAGGCTTAGCACGATTCAAGCTTAACTGGAATGTAAAACTCTTGATTCAAATATTTGCTTCCACTTCCTGGTGTCCAGATAAACCTCTTTCACCCCATCATCTCACCTCATCGCTTCACCAGAAATTCCAAGCACTGCCCAGGCAGTGCTTGAATTACAACAGTTTCTTTAGTGACTGTTACAATGGCAAACAACTCAGGACTATTTTTCACACCCCGCATTCGCGTGATTGACATTCCAATGCTCGGCAATGGACTCACATTTATGACGATCACAGGGTCCCAGAGTCATGCCATTTCCCCTTTTGCGACCACCTGACCAGCAAAGTCCATGGGGAAGCCAAGATCTGCTTAACAACCTAAGTGACTAACTTAACAAGGGCAGGGATTCGCTTCACAACGGTGGCAAGGAAAGGTCATCAAATGGGGCAAAACTCACTGAACAAATGCCTTGCGTGGCAAGATGGAAATTTTGGTCTCGTGTGGTCGTAAGTCGAGGACTGGGACATTTTTCATCAAAAACGTGTTTTCTTACCACCAGAAAATCTCTCTCTTTTTTTTCTCTTTTTGTTTGTCTTTCTGATTTTGTTTCTCTTTCTTTTCCCCCTCTCTCTCTCTTTCTCTCTCTCTTTCTTTTTCTCTCTTTCTCTTTTCTCTCTCTTTTTTTTCTCTCTTTCTCTCTCTCTTTCTCTCTCTCTCTCTCTTTCTCTCACTCTCTCACTCTCTTTTTCTCCCTTTCTCTCTCTCTCTCTTTCTTTTTTTTCTCTCTCTCCCCCTCTCTCTGTCCCTTCCTCCCTCTCCCTCTCTCTCCACCATCTCGGTGTAGCTCTGCCACGTCTTGCTGTAGCCTTAAGAAATTAATACGACTGGCGCGGCTTTCATCACCTCTTCCTTCCTCCTGACAAAGTACACAGTGCCAGATTGCTCTGACCTTCCCTTTAATAACATTTGCCCAGGATGTTGACATGAGTGACAGGGAGCCACTCCGGTGGAGGCTTTAGTTATTAGATCTGTGAATACCCACCGAAGCTACATGATGGAGCGTCTTCATCTGCTCCGACTCTCATGGTGGAGGAAGGAGGGAGGGAGGGAGGCAGCACCTTCTCCTTTCCTCCTGCAATATCCTGTATCAGGACATTGTACAAACAATGAGAAGCTAAGTCCATATTCCAGGACAGGCAGACTCTGTACCTGACGCAGAGCACAGCAATATAGCTGCCTCCGTCTCCTCTGCACAAACCCCACTTCCTTCTAACACTGATGATGTTACCTGGTTGGGTCATGAGACACCTGCAAGAAAACAACCAAGTTCAGAGGAGCACTAACAATCCCCCAGTTCTCCTCCTCCTCCTCCTCCGTTCTGTGGGCGTGGCTTGATGGGCATGATATGGTTTGGTGGGCGTGGCAGGGGACGGTTACTGCAAAATCCCCATTCCCTCCCCCACCCCACTAACCTGCTTTCCAGCTCCGTTCTCATGTGCTGGGCAACCAAAGAAGACCCAGCTGATCAGCTGGGACTCAATGGGAGGCAGAGGATAGATGGGGTTGGTGGGGCCAGTCAGAGGTGGGATTTGCTGGTTCTCTGAACTACTCAAAATTTCCACTACCGGTTCTCCCAGAATTGGTCAGAACCTGCTGAATTACCACCTCTGCATGTGAGTCTTTCCAGCTCCCATTCCATGCTTTCAAAGAAACAGTAACTACGATTCTGTTGCTATTAATTAAAATGGCAGGTCCCCCCAGGGTTATGACCTTAAAATCTAGATTGCTTTGCTTCTGTAAACCCCAGTGCCATGAAGCTAGAGGGAAGTCGAGAAGAGAAGAAAGGCAGTTTGGGGGGAAATAGGTTGCAGAATAACTCTGGACCCCCTAGGTACTCGGGGGCGGTGGGGGAAGAGGGGGGGCTTGTGAATCCACTTCCGTTCGGCTCCGTGGAACTGAGAAGCTTAGGTGGGGGGGCTCCTTGTTACAAATGTCACATTTACATAAACTGACTTAACGGGGAATGTTAAAATGCACCGGATTATGGGAACCCTAAGGTTTACGTGGCAGCTTGGGATGTAGGGTGGAAGGCTAGAGAGAGAAAGATTGCACTGGCAAAAAAAATAGAGCAGTCACAAGGCGCCTACTCAACGGTTAAGCTATGAGCGCACATGCACTGTCTGTGGAGCACAACAGGCCGTTCTGAGTAGGGTATGTGCACCCACCAGGCTGTTGCCCTGGGGATAGCCACATTTCATGGTGTCTTCCCCGCAGGCAATTCCCCTGCCTTTCCCCAGACCTCCTTATTTGCAAGCCTGAAGAGATCCACCGGAAACCAGGCGAATCTATCTGAGTTCCCTGGCTGACTTCACACATTCCCGGGTTGTTGTGGTTTTCTCTTTTCCTTTTTGCACCGCAACGATAAGCGCAGATGATTATGGTTACTTTGGCAGCAGGGGGCTTCCTGCCAGACGTCTGAACGCCCCCCCCCCAAAGCAGAAATCGTAAATGCGTAGAAGATGCACGCTTTCTGAGCAGGGAACGATATCGCAAAGTGCCTTCCCACCCGCAGTCCAGGATGAGTGAATCAGGTGGGTCTGCTCACCACCTCTGCGTGTGAGTCTTTCCAGCTCCTGTTCCATGCTTTCAAAGTAACAGTAACCACGATTCTGTTGCTATTAATTAAAATGGCAGGGCCAACGCAACAACAACAACAATAACACAACGACAACCAAAACTCGAGCTGTTCTCGTTCCTGCTTGTAACTGAAGAAGCGAGAATGAATTCCCCAATCGTGGCAACTCCTTTGACTTGGATAATCCTCCTGTCTCAACATCTAGCTCTCCTTTGCCTCCTCTTCTGTTTGATTTTATTTCTCCTTCTCAATGAAGCACACAAAATGATGTTGGACTAAAGCATTACTCCATGACTGGGCCTGTCATCCATCTCCTTCTCATTAGCAGGAAAACAGGAAGCCATCAATTGAGTCATCCATGCAGCTTCTGGGACACACTGAACGTGAAATTCCGCAGAGTTGCTTTCTTCGCTCCAAAGAAATATGTTTTTAAACACCTCGGTGCGTTTCCCTTTCAACATGTGGCCTCGGCCCAGTTGGGTGTGGGCTACCACCTGGAGGAAAGGGTCCTCAGACCAGCTTAAAGGTCTCCTTATATCTGCAGCAACCTTCTTGAAGCAAAGCCTGGGGGGAAAAATTCAGTCCTGAGCAGCGGTTCCGTATGCTGCCTTCATTTCCACACGGGAAGAAAAGCAGGGTAAATCCAATAAATAGACAGACGACAATCATCAATATAGCGTGTACTAGCCTGCCATGGAAAGGAAGGCACCAGAGATCGGGAACTCAGAAAAAGAATTATGAACAAGAATAGAAGGACCTTGGAGAGCTCCCCGCAAACCATTCAGGTTGAGATAATTTTCAGCAAGAGAGCCTGTGATCAACTGTGATTTGAAAGATTGGCAAGGCCTGCGGTTTCTTAAGCAAATGTACCCTGGCTTTCTCGGTCTGACGGTAAGAAGAAAGATTGTGTTTTTCCATCAGAGGAAAAGTGGTTTTCCAGTGAAACCGGTCTATCAGGGCAACCTGGTCTACCTAAATATAGGACAGACCGTACAGCTTCTGTTTTCACCTTTCTGCCCCAATCCAGGAGCCTCCGCAGGCAATAGCTTTCACGACAAACTATTATTTTTGTGCTGAATTTATATTTAACAATGAAGAAATAAAGGGAGACCAATATAGATCTATTTCAAGCTACTTAGCTCTTGTCAGCTTGCCATACAGATAACAGATAACAGATAATCAGAGTTGGAAGGGACCTTGTAGGTCATCTAGTCCAACCCCCTGCCCAAGCAGGAGACCCTACACCATTTCTGACAGATGGGAGTCCACTCTCTTCTTGAAAGCCTCCAGTGATGAAGCTCCCACAACTTCGGAGGGCAAGTCATTCCATTGAATATGGAATAAAAGAGTTGGAAAGGGCCTTGTAGGTCATCTAGTCCAACCCCCTGCCCAAGCAGGAGACCCTACACCATTTCTGACAGATGGGAGTCCAATCTCTTCTTGAAAGCCTCCAGTGATGAAGCTCCCACAACTTCTGAAGGC
Organism: Notechis scutatus; assembly: GCF_049901735.1. Classification (NCBI taxonomy): domain Eukaryota; kingdom Metazoa; phylum Chordata; class Lepidosauria; order Squamata; family Elapidae; genus Notechis; species Notechis scutatus. The sequence continues at coordinate 3,147,045 of NC_142019.1, read as the reverse complement.
AACTTCTGTTCCATGGGTTGATTGTTCTCCCTGTCAGAAAATTCCTCCTTATTTCCAGGTTGAATCTCTCCTTATTCAGTTTCCATCCATTATTCTTTGTCTGGCCTTTGGGTGCTTTGGAAAATAGCTTGACCCCCCCCCCTCTCTATGGCAGCCCCTCAACTATTGGAACACTACCCTCTCTGGGATTCAAGTAACCCTGGTTCGAATCCCAGAAAGGATACGACTAGCTGTGACGAGAGCGAAATATCTTGAAATAGATCTATACTAGTCTCCCTTTATTTCTTTGTTGCTAAAAAAATATAAATGCAACACATCAGAGGAAAACTTCCTTGAGGTTTTGAAGGCCAAATGAGCAGGAAAAAGAGAGAATGGGAGAAAGAGAAGGGGTAAAAGAAAAGAAAACAGACGAGTATATCAGTCAGTCAGTCAATCAATCCATCAATCAATAACATTTATTTGATCAACCACCAGCAAAATTTTAAAAAGTATGACTACCAGTGATCGAATTCAGGAGCCAGGCAATATGTAAAGATTAACAATCAGCGCCCCAAACTGGGTTGTCGGAAGTGAATGGACAGCCAAAGTAATTAATTCTGCAATGGTCTGGAACTTCATCTATTCAAGCACACAGAATGGAAGGCATTGATTCATCTCTAGATGAATTTCCCAGACAACCTTCAAGGGCAACTTCTATGCAACACATTCGAGTAATCTAACCTAGACATTATCGGAATATAGATTGGGGCGGCCTTTCTTCTAAAAAGATACAACTGATGAACTCCTCACACTAAGCCTCTCCGAGAAAAGGTGCAGGTAAGAAACCTGGAAAATTAGATGTAGAGAAACTCCCAAGAGGCAAGACTTAACATTGTCCAAAGGAGTAGAGTCTTACTCGGAATTGCTTTTTGCTCTAATTCCTTGGACTAGAGACGTATTTGTACGGAAATAAATCTATTTTGTCAAGATCCACCTTCGTTTTGTTAGCTTCATGCAGCTGACTTGAGTGCAGAGAGCAAATTCCTTTACCCATTTCTGTGAAAAATAGTGCCCTGCCACTACAGTTTAGTTACTATCTTGAGTTACGTAACTACAACCTTCCTGAGTTAACTCTTTCGATGAGTTCTCTCTGTCGCCTGTAGGGACCTGGCGAATTTTTATTTTGGGGCGGCTATTTCCAATGACTTGACATCCTCCAGATAAATTGCCTGACTGCAAACAGAAAGGAACAGGCTAATGATGGAGCAATTCAAGTTGCCATAGTTGCAGGAGTGAACAGGAAGCAATTAATTATAAGAGCAGAAACCCCCTTCGTGAGGGAAGAAGCTTTCTCAACGTCTTCCAACTGCATTTTGAAGTTCCCTTCCCTTTCCCCTCTTTTCCCCTCTTTCTTTCTTTCCCCAAAATCAAGTCCAACAAAAGAGGATGACAACATGGGAAAGACTCGCTTATGATTGGTTGGAAATGACATCACCCAATATCTCCATGAGTGAATAAGGAGTGGCAATTTCAGAAATCGGAACAGCCACAGAGACCCTCCGTATGGAGACAATCAGCAGGCACTTAATTTTTGTTTTCTAGTTTTCTTTCTTTCTTTCGTTCATTCATTCAGTCATTCATTCTCTTTCTTTCTTTCTACCTCACTTCCCTTCCCCTTCCTTCCTTCCTCCTCCCCTCCCCTCCCCCTTATTCCCTCTTTCCTTCCTTCCTTCTTTCCTTCCTTCCTTCTTTCCTTCCTTCCTTCCTTCCTTCTTTCCTTCCTTCCTTCCTTCTTCCTTCCTTCCTTCTCCCTCTCCCTTATTCCTTTCCTTCCTTCCTTCCTCCCCTCCTTCCTTCCTTCCTTATTCCTTCCTCTTCCTTCTTTCCCTCTTCCTCTCTTCCTTTCCTTCCTTCCTTCTTTCCTTCCTTCCTTCCTTATTCCTTCCTTCCTTCCTTCCTTCCTTCCTTCCTTCCTTCCACCCTCCTTCCTCCTTCTCCTTCTCCTCCTCCCTCCCTCCTTCTCTCTTCTTCTTCCTTCTTCTTCTTTCTTCTTCTTCCCCTCCCCTTATTCTCTTCCTTCTTCTTCCTTCCTTCCTTCCTTCCTTCTTCTTCCTTCCTTCTTTCCACCTCTTCCCTCCCTTCTTCTCTCTTCCCCTTCTTTCTTCTTCTCCCCGCACTATCAGGAATCAGCATGGATGATTCCCAGTGATGAAATACCTGGTGGTCCTTATTTTGGCGTATGTTTGCATCCATTGTTTTCCATGCTAGCCTCTTTCTCTGGCGATATTCCAGCGCAGATGTGGAGATCTGAAGTGCTGAGACTCAACCAGCGTGAAGGTATTTACAAAAAGTGTTAATGAAGGTACTGGCAGAAATTGAGGTGGAGAAATCAACTATCCAAAAGCAGTGAGTTTATGCCTCTGTCTGGGCAACAGGAGGGTTTGGTTTAGATTTAGAAACTACCCCTGATAAAGCATCTGCACCTAAACAATGTACAGGTATTTCTCAAGTTACAACAGTCTGTTTAGTGACCGTTCAAAGTTCCAATGGCACTGCAAAAAGTGAGTTACGACCATTTTTCGCCCTTACGACCGTTGCTACATCCCCATGGCCACGTGATCAAAATTTAGACCTTTGGCCACTGACTCATCTTTATGACGGCTGCAGCGTCCTGGGCTCACCCCCTTTTGCAACCTTTGGACAAGCAAAATCCATGGGGACCAACAGTTGACTTAACAACTGCGTCATTAGCTTAACCACTGCAGTGATTCACTCAACAACGGCGGCAAGAAAGGTTGTAAAATGGGACAAAGTTCACCGAACAAATGGCCACGGAAATGTTGGCCTTGGTTGTGCTTGTACGTTTGAGGGCTACCTGTATATAATGTTTCATATTATTGATCCTGGAGTGGGAAATTTTGGGGGTGGTTCTAGTTTAATTTGAGTGGGAAATAAGCAACAAGATATATCACTACTACAAGATTAAATCAGAACACATCCCAGCTAGCTTTTTTCTTCTGGTGTGACTTTTTCACGAATACACATAGTCACCAATGAATGCCCACATTGCACAGGAGAAAAGCCTTCACACCACTATTTTCAGATGGCATCACTTACTTAATATTCTAGGGTGGGGGGAAATTGGTACCTTCTGAACAGGTGAGACGCGTTTCATTCACACACACACACAAAAAGAGTGACTTTACTCTGGAAAATGTGCCACCTGAGGCCAAACATCCCTTGATCAGCTACTTGGCACAAGCAGAAGACTTCTAAGAGAAACAATTTTAATGTCGGCATCCGTCGGAACCCCTGACAAACACATTTTGGAGTTACTGTGCAATCTTTTCAGTCTGCTTTTCTTCTGTCAAGAGGGTTGACCATGGCTGACCATGCTTCCCAACTCCAGCTACAAAAAATCAGATCAAATAACAGATAACAAATAATCAGAGTTGGAAGGAACCTTGTAGGTCATCTAGTCCAACCCCCTGCCCAAGTAGGAGACCCTACACCAGTGGTCGCCAGCTGGTGGGCCATGGCCCACTGGTGATCCGCAAGAAAATTTTGGTGGTCCGCAGAGAAATCTCACCCCCAGAGCACCCCCCCCCCAAAGCAATTAATCCAGGCTGCGCAGGAACACAACACTGCACCGTCCACATGGCCCACAGGAACCCTCCCCGCCCACTCACTCCTTACCTGGGAAACTTGCCTGCTAAGTTGCTATTTTTCCTTTTTCTGACCATCAGCTGTTCTGCTGTGCCGGGAGATTTAGATTAGCTAGAGAGCAGGAAATCATTGAATTTCTTGCTTTCTAGCTAATTTTTAGATCTTCAACTCTGCTTTTAAGCAGAGCTGAATCTTTCCTTAGGACTGAAGCAGTGCAGACGGAGCTAGCCGATGGCAGAAACACAGATCTTTAAGTGAATCTGTGTTTCTTTGAGCAACTCAATCTGCCTGCCTACTTTGCCTGAGTTTGGGTAAAAGTTGCTCTTTTTTATATATAAAAAAATTCAATATTTACATACATGATGTGTTGTGAGTTAATTTTGTGAGTTTGCTTGCTAGCAAATTTTTTACATACAAGCCATGCCCAGCCAGTCACATGACCACCAGGCCACATCCACAGAACTGGTTAGTGGTCCCCGGGATTTAAAATTATGAGTTTGGTGATCCCTGAGGTCCAAAAGGTTGGCGACCCCTGCCCTACACCATTTCTGACAGATGGCAGTCCAATCTCTTCTTGAAAGTCTCAAGGGATGATGCTCCCACAACTTCCGAGGGCAACTTCTGTTCCATGGGTTGATTGTTCTCACTGTCAGAAAGTTTCTCCTTATTTCCAGGTTAAATCTCTCCTTGTTCAGTTTCCATCCATTATTCCTTGTCTGGCCTACAGGCGCTTTAGAAAATAGCTTGATCCCTTCCTCCTCTCTGTGGCAGCCCCTCAAATATTGAAAGATGCTATCCTGTCTCCCCTGGTCCTTCTCTTCACTAGACTATCCATGCCCAGTTCCTGCAACCATTCTTCACATGAATAGAATATGACCATATCCTTCTGGTCTTCTGAGATCTCCAGAACATCAAGAAGCTAAATGGCTCAACCTTTGAGATGTTAACCTCCTGATCCAGTGCAATTTTACCTACTTGGATGGACAGCAGATCTTCAAGTTCTCAGGGAAAGAAAAGGATAACCGTTCCCTTCAACCTTTTAGTTCGGGATGCCAGCAATGAAACGTTAGGACTTCAACGCACCAAGGCGGTAGTTCAGCTTCTCAGATGCCTTGTGGGCTTCTCCTTCCCTATTTTTTAATTATTGCTTTGATGCAGCATCCTTTAAAATAGCTATTAATGGAGGGAAACTGCATGCAGCATGGAGGGAAAAAATTTATGGGTCCCATGATTTACTTAGCCAACCAGCAGTACTATCGATTTTTTATTTAGGAGAATAATTAAATATTTATTTTCACTTTGTTAAGCTGGGGAGGTGGAAGACCACAGAACGCCAAACAAGGCGTAAGGAAAAGGAGATCGGTGACATGAGGGCTGGAAAAGATCTGGTCTTCCCAGGACCTCACGCACGTGGTCATCTGGGAATTGTGCGTTGTTGTCCCGACATATTTTGTGGGTACCAGGTTTAAAGGTACAAGATTGGGCAAAGCTATACTGACAAAATGGACAAAAACAGAATAACGAAGCTGGGAGGGACCTTGGAGATCTTCTAGTCCAACCCCCTGCTCAAGCCTACCTATATAGTTTATAGTTACTATATAGCCAATCCTTGACTAACAACAGTTCATTTAGAGACCGTTCAAAGTTACAACATCACTGGAAAAAAAAGTGACTTGTAACCATTTTTTCACACTTATAACCATTGTAGTGTCCCCATAATCACATGATCAAAACTCAGACACTTGACAACTGACTCCTACTTATGACAGTTGAAAGGTCCCGGGGTTATGTGATATATATATAGCCCCCACCTGAACAGAACACACCTCCAGCCAATCAGAACATGGCCAACCCCCCAACCAATCAGAACACAGCCAAACCCCCAACCAATGAGAACACACCCCCACCCAATCAGAACACAGCCAAGCCCCCACCCAATCAAGTCACACCCTAGCAGTTAAAAGGAAGAAGCAGCTGCAAGCTCACATCACTCTGAGAAGCACAGAGCTGAAGACAGAAGCCTGAAGATGATGAATGAGACTTCATCGAAACGTTGCCTAGATACTTCCAATCTTACGCGGGAGAAAACCCGAATAACCAAAGATCCACATACAAATACCAGAACCTCAGAAAACACACACACACACACACACACACACACACACACACACACACAATATATATATATATATATATATATATATATATATATATATATATATATTAGTGTTATTACGCATGTTTTGTTTAGAGCAGAATTATCGCCATCATCAGGCTTCTTAGAAGCCTGATGATGGCAGATGAGATTCTGCTGAAACGTTGCTACAACTTTAAAAGAACAACTACAATGACGTGGAAAATACAACCAAGCCGAACACCATACATGAGACACAAGAAAATATATATATATATATATATATATATATATATATATATATATATATATATATATATATATATATATATATATATATATATATATATATATATATATTCCTTAAGGCATCTTCAGCCACCAGTACCCTGTTTCCCCGAAAATATGACCTACTCAGAAAGTAAGTCCTAGCTTGATTTTTACACATGCACCCAATATAAGCCCTAATTAAGACCCCCACCCACTCCAGAGTGGACGGGTAAAAATTAAGCTAGGGTGAGGATGGGGGAGTGGAGCTGCCCTACTACTTACCTTTGGACAGTTGTATCCAGGCTTTGCACATCCCGACACCTGCCTTGCCGGCCCATTTCTTCTGCAGCCAGCAACGCTGGCAATGCTTTCCTGAAGGCCTCTGGAGCTGAAAACAAAGCTCTGGATCGATCCAGAGCTCTGTTATCACCTGCAGAGGCCTTCAGGAAAGCCTTGCCACAGAAGAAGCCGCTCCTGAAGGCCACAGAAGAAGTTCCTGAAGGCAAAAAGGAGGTCAGGGATGACATGAGCAAGTGAGGTTAATCAGTGGATGGCATCCCCCGAAAATAAGACCTAATGCCTTTTTTGGTGGCAAAAATATATATAACACAGGGTCTTATTTTCGGGGAAACGGTGTGTGTGTGTGTGTGTGTGTGTGTATTGACCAGTTGACCGCATTCATAATAATAATATGTAAATAAGAAAGAAAGAAAGAAAGAAAGAAAGAAAGAAAGAAAGAAAGAAAGAAAGAAAGAAAGAAAGAAAGAAAGAAAGATAGATAGATAGATAGAAAGAAAGAAAGAAAGAAAGATAGATAGATAGATATGTACGTACATACATACAGTAACTGTGATCATGTATCCTTCAATTGAGGACTATACAGGTCGCCCTCCATGTTCTGTACAACCACAATTGTGACTGGAAATTCTTTGTTAAGCAAAGCGATTCAACGAATGGTGGCCAACTTTATGACCTTTGTGCCATGGTTATTCAGTGAATCACTACATCTGTGAAGCTCATCCCTCATTCCCCATTGGCTTCGCTTGTGGAAAGCTGGCCGGGAAAGGTTATGTACAGTATGTCGATCCCATGACTCCAGATTGCTGCAACTGTTGTCAGCGCTTGCTGGTTGCCAAGCAGCCGTATTTGGACCATGTGACGGTGAGGATGCCACGATGGGTGACTATTGGCTGTGAGTCACTTCCCCCCCACCCCCCCACCCCCGTGCTGGGAGGGCTTTGAATGGTTCTAAATAAATGGTTGTAAGTCGAGGATTACCTAAAACCCTTCCCTACAAAGAAATCCCCCCTTTCACACCCTCTTTCTTGCGGCCTCTTACAGCTGTGTGTAGAGTTGTGTTGCTCCTTTGTGTGCGTCTTTCTTACAGAAGCCGGTTTTCCTCTGTGCAATCTTTTTCTACCCCTGCTTCCAAATGACAGGGCTTATACAAGTCCAGGTTTAACCCCGTCGTGCCCTGCACTAGCCGGGGGAAATATTTTGGTGTGAAAAACTCTTCAGGCTGCTCTCCATTCAGGACAGACAATAGGAAGGAAGACAGACAGAGGCATCGTTTGAATAAAAGGCCGCTTCAAATTACAACGAGATTTGAGGAAAAGGCATAGAAACACACACACGCATTGTGTTTTTGGCTTAAGGCCCAATTTTGTCAACCCGAACCTCCAGACGGAGCTGGAGGAAGAGGGAAAGTTTATTTTGAATGTCCTGGATCACCTCTGTCAATCAGCGCGGGGAATATTGTGCTGGATGGACAATAAAAGCCAGTTTCCTACGTTTCTCACATTTAAGTCTGTCCTCCTGCTAGGCATAGGAGATAACGATCCAGCTTCACTATAGACATAAGTGATATTGGCAGCTGCCCAGAATTCCTGAAGCTAGTTTTGAAAACCTATTATAAAGTATGTTTTCTACTATCAAGAGAAATAAATTTTGGCAGCTCTATGAACTGGGAACACGCGGTGGTTATGAGAAAGAGCTACGAATGAGGAAAAAAAACCTGAGTAGGATCTTGCCTCAAACGTCATTTTGATTGCCCCTCTGAACTTTATAAGAAAGAAGAGAGAGAGAGAGAGAGAGAGAGAAAGAAAGAAAGGAAGAAAGAAAGAAAGAAAGGAAGGAAGGAAGGAAGGAAGGAAGGAAGGAAGGAAGGAAGGAAGGAAGGAAGGAAGGAAGAAAGAAAGAAAGAAAGAAAGAAAGAAAGAAAGAAAGAAAGAAAGAAAGAAAGAAAGAAAGAAAGAAAAAAAAAGGAAAGAAGGAGGAAGGAAGGAAAGCAAGCAAGCAAGAAAAAGAAAGAAAGAAAAAGAAAACAAGAAAGAAAGAAAGAAAAAGGAAGGAAGGAGGAAGAAGGAAGGAAAGCAAGCAAGCAAGAAAAAGAAAGAAAGAAAAAAGAAAGAAAAGAAAGAAAAAATAAAATTATAACAATACTGACTGAATCAATTTACAGGACCATTGTAAGGATGACAATTTGGTAAGAGTTGGAAAGCGTTATGAAAGACAAGAAAGAAACAAAGAAAGAAAGAGAAAAACAAAAAGAAAGAAAGAAGAAAGACAAGAGAGATAAGAAAGAAAGGCAGAAAGGAAGAAGAAAGGAAAGGAAACAGGAAGGAAAAAGAAAGACATTGAATGAAATACGGAAAAAGAGGAAGAACAGAAAGACAGGAAAAAAGAAGAAAGGGAGACAGAAAGATAGACAGAGAAAGAAAGAAAAAGAAAGAAAGAATGACTCTATAATAATGCCTGAATCAATTTACAGGACCATTGTAAGGATGGCAATTTGAGAAGAGATTGGAAGCATTATGAACTCTTGAAGGCTTTCCACCACGGCTCTCATTAGGCGGAGAGAAAAACAGCATTATTCAACTTATCAGCCAACTGCTGCCCTTCCCCGCCCGCCCCCCCAAAAAAATCAGTTTAACAAAGTGAGGTTGCTTCTGACTCTCACTGTGATCTCAAAGATCGGAGGCTAGAAATTAGATTGAAAACAGAGGCCAACCGGTTCTTCATCTGGAACTCAGCTGGAGCATAATGCATCATTTAAGGCCATCTGGGAAGTGTTAGCTACAGATTTATTTAAAAACAGAAGTAGGCTAACCAGGACCATTATTCAGTGTTGCTGCAATGCATTCAGTTGCAACTCAAGGATTTCTGTTTTTGCTTCATATATAATAACATCCACGTTGGCCACCTAGGAGCTGATCTCCCCCACCCCAGCTGCTATCCAACCATGAAGGAAAAATGAGATGGACCATCAAAGTTAATCCAAACTCTCCTCCTCACTGAAGAAGCCAGTGGCTACCTTACAAGGATATGGGTCTTTATGGGTTCAGAGAGCCGCTTTGAAAGCGATCCACTATGTTGCAAGGCCAAAATTTCAACATTCTGCAATCCCTCAGGACTTTACTAATAGCAACTAAGTCTAAGGCACTGTACGTCAACCTGAAAAGCTTAAAGATGACAGGACTCCAACTCCCAGAATCCCACAGCCAACAACGTGGCTGGCTGGGGAACTCTGGGAGTTGAAGTCCATGTCTCTTAAAGTTGCCAAGACTGCTCTAAAAAATAGGTTTCCATCAGAGAACTGTCCAAGGACCTGATCACGGTGGATCAGTGGTAAGACGCTGAGCTTGTCGATCAGGAAGGTTGGCAGTTCAGCGGTTCGAATCCCTAGCATTATGTCACGGAGTGAGCTCTCATTACTCGTCCAAGCTTCTGCCAACCTAGCAGTTCAAAAGCATGCAAAAAATGCAAGTAGAAAAATAGAGACCACTACAGTGGGAAGGGAACAGCATTCCGTGCACCTCCGGCATTTAGTCATGCCGGCCACCTGACGATGGAGACGTCTTCGGACAGCGCTGCCTCTTCAGCTTTGTAACAGAGATGAGCACCGCCCCCTAGAGCCAGAAACAACTAGCACGTATGTGCAAAGGGAACCTTTACCTATATCTTAGCCATCTATGATGATGCTTTTACCTGGTATGGTTTAACTCGTGTTTCCCAAACTTGAAGGCGTGTGGACTTCAACTCCCACAATTCCCCAACCAGCATGATGGCTGGGAGATTTCTAGGAGTTGAAATCCGCACATTGTCAAGTTTGGAAAATGCTGATTGAAACCAACCACTGCCTCTCTTACAGGCTGTTTCCGTTTAAACCGAAGCTGCGGCAGGGCAGGAAAGCTCTTTGCTCACCTAAACCAGAATCCCCTCTTCTAGAAGTCTTGGGCCCACATAGGATGAAGCAGAGAAAAGTAATTCTTGTCACCTTTAGTCCGAACTGGATTAGCAGGAGTGCTTCCTATGCAACCCAGTTACTCTCCGAAAGCATACTATCCCCTTGCAATGGCAAATGATAGAATATGCCCTAGTTTGTTAGGTTTACCTATTGTGTGGAGCGTTAAAAGCGTGGTTTACAAATTATAGTGGGCGGATGCATACAGCATTATCGATACAAAGGAAACCATCCAAATTGTGGTTTTAGGTAATGCAAGGTCGGGCAGCCTAAAGTCCTAGGGGACGTGAGACTTAGGAGCTTCTTCTGGCTGTCTTTGGGAAATGGCTTTCCTCATTCCTAAGAGCAAACGTCCCTGTGGATTCTCTACATTTTACAACTCATTATGGACGGGAGTTTCCTGCGACTTTGAGGTGAGGAAGAGATAAAAATTGTATTTGAAGCTTAAAATAGGCACCACATTTTTAGTGTGGCGACTACCATTGGGTAGCTAATAATAATATGTGAACGGGCTCTTTAACCAAGTCCACCTTCTGGCTACTCAGACCATGTCCAAGATCATTTTGGATGGACACAGAGTGCAGGACAGTGGTGGGATTCCATTTTTTTTTTACTACCAGTTCTGTGGGCGTGGCTTGGTGGGCATGGCAGGGGAAGGACACTTGTAAAATCCACATTCCCTCCCCACCCCATTAACCTGCTTTCCAGCTCCGTTCTCCTGTGCAGGGCAACAAAAGAAGAGCCAGCTCATCAGCTGTGGATGTGGCTTGGTGGGTGTGGCATTCTGGGGGTGTGGCTTGGTGGGTGTGGTATTCCTTTGGGCATGGCTTGGCAGCCATGGCAGGGGAAGGTTATTGCAAAATCCCCCTTCCCTCCCCACCCCACTAACCTGCTTTCCAGCTCCGTTCTCCTGTGCAGGGCAACCAAAGAAGACCCAGCTCATCAGCTGGGACTCAATGGGAGGCAGAAAAGAGATGGGGGTGGGGCCAGTCAGAGGTGATATTTGCCAGTTCTCAGAACTACTCAGAATTCCCACTACCAGAACTGTCCAGAACTGGTTAGAACCTGCTGAATGCCACCTCTGGTGCAGGAACCTCTGATGATAGTCTACTACACCATTGTCCAACCCAACATCCATCCACCCATCCACCCTTCAAATCCAATCTAGCTTATTCCTTTGAGAATCTAAGTGAAGAAGAAACTGAAATGCAGCAGAGAGAACAATTCCCAGCATGGGTCCAAGTGCAGCTGCTGATGCTCTCTGCTTGGAGCTGGGCTTGTAGGGACAGAGAAATGTTTCATCTGTAATTTATGGATCATTCCCTCATTCCATAAAGCAGCCATCTGTCAGCCTATTGCAAAGAAGTAGTTGTAAAAGCTGCCTGTTCTCCCCACCGACCCCTTCCCACTCTCTCTCCTATCAGCAGTTGCACCCAGCGGTCCAAAGGTTGGATCCACACTAGGCCCCAGGGGGGGAAAAAACAAAACAAAACTTAGAGAATATCAGAGAAGAGAAATATCTCAACCAGGTGGAGATAACCAAGTTTAGCCACAGCTGTCTAGCAATAGCATGTAGACTTATGTACCGCTTCATAGGGGTTTGGGGTTCTCTCCGAACGATTTACAGCATGTTGCCCCCAATGATCTGGGTCCTTATTTGACCCACCTCGGAAGGATGGAAGGCTGAGTCAACCTGGAGCCGGTGAGAATCAAACGGCCAAATTGCAGGCAGCTGGCAGTCAGCAGAAGGAGCCTGCAGTACTGCACTCTAACCACTGTGCTGTCATGGCTCTGCCCTCATGTCCATGGTAGAGTGTAATACAGTCAAGAGGGACTCATGCAAGGGTGGCCTTCAAAAATTTTAGCAAAGGGTTCTCGGCCCACTGGCTGGGTAGTGGTGAATGTGGCCTAGTCGGCCTCCTGCACTACAGTGTGGGGGACATTTTTGCCCTCCCAGGGCGCCGAAGGCTCTCCAGGAAGCCGGAAACAGGCCCATTTCCAGCCTTCCCAAACTTCCAGAAGGCCTGTTTTTTTGCCCTGCACTTACCTGCATCTAACACGAGCCGTGTGGGGACTTCTGGAAGGGGAGGAGTGGGCGGGCCATCCGGGAGTGGGATTTGGGGGTTGTCCGAACTGCACAGAATCTTAGCTAGGGGGGCTGTCCCGAACCCCTGCAGACCCCCAGCAGCCCAGCCCTGGTCTCATGTCCATCGGATGGAAGCTCTACCCAGTGGTGGGATTCCAATTTTTTTTACTAACGGATCTGTGGGCGTGGCTTGGTGGGTGTGGTGTGGCTTGGTGGGCGTGGCTTGGTGGGCGTTGGGGAGGAAGGATACTGCCAAATCTCCACTCCCACCCCACTCCTGTGGGAAGGTTCCTGCCAGTTCCCCAAACCACTCAAAATTTCTGCTAGCGGTTCTCCAGAACTGGTCAGAACCTGCTGAATACCCACCTCTGGCTCTACCTCCTTTTATATGCATGACACATGTCAAGGGGCTGAGCATCCCCCCCTATGGGTGTAGCACAATCTTTTTTTTACTTTTTTTTAACTCTTACTCCAGCATCTACATCATCACTCCACACCGGCTGTTGAATTGAAAGGGAGGAATTGGCCACCCAGGGATCTTCTGTGCCTGAGGGAGGATTTGAATCTTGATCTGCCCACTCCCAACCCCTTAACCACCTCCATCCACCCACGAGGTGGCCAATGTCCTTTCCTGGGTTTCATGCCCAGGTGAACGCCTCCACCTTCCACCTGTAGCACCAGCCCACTTCCAGGCCTTTGTAGGAGTAGACTTCCAACTTACTGCCTTGGTGTGTGCTTCCTTGAGAAGCCTAACCAGGGGTGGGATTCTACCAGTTTGCACCTATTCGCTAGAACCGGTTGTTAACATTTTAAGCAGTTCGGAGAACCGGTTGTTAGAAGAAATTTTTACTGGCCTAATCCTGTAAGGAAGGCAGGAAGGAAACATTCTGGTGTTGCTTACAGAAACTGCCTCTCCGTTAACCCTTATTACATTCTTGGCAGGACTAGACTTCCTGTCTCAGGAACTTCTCTGGAGTTTTTTCCCCTCCTTTGCTGGTACTTTGCTTGTGTGGAGTGACCATTCAAAGTTACAATGGCCCTGAAATAAGTGACTTATGACCCTTTTTCACACTTACGACTGTTGCAGCATCCCCACAGTCATGAGAGGCCAGGCGAGGAGATGCGGGCCTCGATGTGAGTGATATTGAGTTGGCCACACCCAGCCAATAACATGACCGCCAAGCCACATCCACCCAGTCACATGACCACCAAGCCACACCCACCACCTAAGCCACACCTACAGAACCGGTTGTTAAAAAATTTGAATCGCACCCCTGAGCCTAACCGCAAGTCACCCCTCATCTCAGGGGTGTGGCGTAGCCATGCCTCATGCCGAGGCCTGACCCTGCATGTCGCCATGCCACGAGCCTCCGTGTTTCCACAGTAACCGAAGCAGCAAAGCTTTAGAGATGCTTGTAATTAGATCCACGGACACAGCTGTCAATCCTCGTTTAACAGCCTTGCATTTAACTCCTGGCTCCAGTAATTAGGGTTTACTAAACAGAATGTCAGGCAATTAGAACAGCAGGTCAATCGCTTTCCATGTCACCTCTCTAAAGGGAAGACTGGGGAGCCCTCCTTGGAGAAAAGCTGGTCGAAGGGCAGAAGCACCATTGGCAACCTAGTGGAAGAAGGAAAGACGGACGCACCACCCCAAGGCTGAACTCATCACTGCTTGGAGAGGAGATTCAGCATTGGCCCTCCAAGGCCACGGGGCATGGAATGAATATCGTTCATGCGTTGGCCCATAAAACAAGGAGTCCTTGACTTAACAACCGTTCAACTTAGCGATTGTTCGAAGTCACAACGGTGCTGGGAAAACCCAAAGGTGCTTTTTTTTCCCCCCAAGAGGCAACTGGACTTCCTGTTTTTTGTTTTTTTTTCCTTTGAGGACGTTTCGCTTCTCATCCAAGAAACTCCTGATCAGAACTAGAAAGGGACACTTCTCTTTAAAAGAGTTGAGGTTGGATGTTACTGTCTTATTCTACTGCACTGAAGGGAGTCAGAAATCAATGCTTTTTCTTTCTTTTGCCCTTCTTTTCTGCACACTCCCCTTCTTCTTTCCCTCCCCTGTTTTTCCTTCTGTTTGTTTTTGTATTTTTTTAAAATATTTTATTTTATATTATAAGTAAAAAAGAAAGAAAGAGAAAGAAAGAAAGAGAAAGAAAGAATGAGAAAGAAAGAAAGAAAGAAAGAAAGAAAGAAAGAAAGAAAGAAAGAAAGAAAGAAAGAAAGAAAGAAAGAAAGAAAGAAAGAAAGAAAGAAAGAAAGAAAGAAAGAAGAAAGACAAGAAAGATAAGAAAGAAAGAAAACAGGAAGGAAAAAGAAAGACATTGAATGAAATACGGAAAAGAGGAAGAACAGAAAGACAGGAAAAAAGAAGAAAGGGAGACAGACAGACAGACAGACAGACAGACAGAAAGAAAGAAAGAAAGAAAGAAAGAAAGAAAGAAAGAAAGAAAGACTATAATAATGTTGACTGAATCAACTTACAGGACCATTGTAAGGATGACAATTTGATAAGAGTTGGAAAGCGTTATGAAAGACAAGAAAGAAAGAAAGAAAGAAAGAAAGAAAGAAAGAAAGAAAGAAAGAAAGAAAGAAAGAAAGAAAGAAAGAAAGAAAGAAAGAAAGAAAAAAAACAAAAAAACAAAAAGAAAGAAATAAGAAAGACAAGAAAGATAAGAAAGAAAGGCAGAAAGGAAAAAGAAAAGAAATAAAACAGGAAGGAAAAAGAAAGACATTGAATGAAATATGGAAAAGAGGAAGAACAGAAAGACAGGAAAAAAGAAGAAAGAAAGAAAGAAAGAAAGAAAGAAAGAAAGAAAGAAAGAAAGAAAGAAAGAAAGAAAGAAAGACTCTATAATAATGTTGACTGAATCAATTTACAGGACCATTGTAAGGATGGCAATTTGACAAGGGATGGGAAGCGTTATGAACTCTTGAAGGCTTTCTACCACGGCTCTCATTAGGTGGAGGAAGAAAAAAAGGAAGGGAGGAAGGAAGGAAGGAAGGAAGCAGGCAGGGAGGGAGGGAGGGAAATCAAGCCTCTCAATGGTGAGGAATGCTGGGAGTTGTAGTTCAGCCACGCCTGGCCTGCTGAAGGTCTACCTTCCGAATTGTACAGCCTCCCAGCCTTGATCCTTGTTCTTCTCCCCAACCTTCTTATCTTGTAGATCAAACATTTCTGATAATTGCTCAACCAGCTTTCTATTAGACCCTAGTGAACCATCACAGCACACTGGGCAAATTCAAGTGTATTTTCCAATCATTGCTTTGTTGCTTTTAAGAACACTAATCAACCATCTGTCAATAAGTCTGAAAAACGGTACACAACACAACTTGGCTGAATTTATTATTTTTACCCTCTTTTTTTCTGTCTGGGGACTCCCGGTATTAAAAGCATTAAAACAATAAAACATCAAACAGAAATATCAATTAGACAAGCTACCTCCATAGCCGAAGACGATAGCAAGAGAAGCAGACCAACCCTAAGCAAGATTTGGTTGATTTCACAAATACAATCATGTTTTTTTAAAAAAACAAACAAACAAACAAACAAAATGGGGAAATTAGGAAGTGAGATGAATTTTCTTGTTGCTTCTTCATATGTATAATTTTTATTTATGTACATATTTAATTGACTAATTGACCAAAACTGACACTATTAACCAACAAAAATTGCTTTAAGCAGGGGGCCTGTTTTTTATTTCCCCTCCTGGTGATTATGGTATAAGCAGGACTTAAAACCTGAAACCATACAAAATGAAAGAAATCTGTCTTAGGTGAGATCAATCTGTTTATTCATCAGCCTAGTTGGATCGACTCTGACTAACAGTGGCCTCTTAGAGTACCAATGAACTAGCGATATTTGTGGATTGAAATGAAAAGCATTTATAGGGGGCCCTTGACTTACGACCACAATGGGAAACAGAATTTCCATTGTTAAGCAAAGAGAATTATGCCTGATTTTATTATCTTTCTTGCCACGGTTGCTACATGAATCACACAGTGATTAAGTGTTTCAAACATATAAAGAATGGTGGCTGGAATTGTGTATGTCTAGTTTAAGGAAAAGAAGGGCTTGGGGTGACATGATAGCAGTCTTCCAGTATCTCAGGGGCTGCCCCAAAGAAGAGGGAGTCAAGCTATTCTCCAGAGTCTGGGCCTGATTTGCACACTTGGGAGATAGACAGCGATACCAAGAAAGGAATCCACAGGGATTCTAGATCTCTAGGATTACCGAAGTTTCTCTTTTGTTATTGAGTTTAGCAAACTTAGGAGGATTAGGGATGACATGATAGAGGTGTTCCAATGTATCTAAGGGGCTGCCCCAAAGAAGAGGGAGTCAAGCTATTCTCCAAAGCACCTGAAGACAAGACAAGAGGCAAAGGATGGAAACTAACAAGGAGAGAAGCAATCTAGAACTAAGGAGGAATTTCCTGATGGTTATAATAATTAATCAGTGGAACAACTTGCCTCCAGAAGCTGTGAATGCTTCAACACTGGAGGTTTTCAAGAAGAGATTGAAGAACTATTTGACTGGGATGGTTTAAGACCTTCTGCCTGAGCAGAAGGTTGGACTAGAAGGCCTCAGAGGTCCCTTCCAACTCTGTTATTCTATTAAGTCAATCTGGCTTCCTCCATTGACTTTGCTTATTGGAAGTTGGCAGAGAAGATCACAAATGGTGATCACATGACTCCAGGATGCTGCCACCCTTGTAAATTCCTGCCCATTGCCAAGCACCCAAATCTTGATCATGCCATTGTTGGAATGCTGTAACAGTTGTAAATGCAAGAAGTGGCCGTAAGTCCCTTTTTTTTTTCAATGTCGTAATTTTAAATGGTTGTTAAATGAATGGTCGTATGCAGCTAGCAGTGTTGAACTGAGGTTCTTGAGAATCATTTGTTCACCTCCTTCTAGCCTTCTGACTGACTCCCAACCCCTTATAGTGGGACAGCAAGACCTGGCAATTTAGTGTCTTTTTTAAGAAAGAAAGAAAGAAAGAAAGAAAGAAAGAAAGAAAGAAAGAAAGAAAGAAAGAAAGAAAGAAAGAAAGAAAGAAAGAAAGAAAGAAAGAAAGATTTATTTTGGTTAAGGTGGAAGGAAGGAAGGAAGGAAGATTTATTTTGGTTGAGGTGAAGTGTTAAGAAAAAGAAAGAAAGAAAGAAAGAAAGAAAGAAAGAAAGAAAGAAAGAAAGAAAGAAAGAAAGAAAGAAAGGAAGGAAGGAAGGAAGGAAGGAAGGAAGATAGATTTATTTTGGTTAAGGTGGTAGGAAGGAAGGAAGGAAGGAAGGAAGGAAGGAAGGAAGGAAGGAAGGAAGGAAGGAAGATAGATTTATTTTGGTTGAGGTGAAGTGTTAAGAAAAAGAAAGAAAGAAAGAAAGAAAGAAAGAAAGAAAGAAAGAAAGAAAGAAAGAAAGAAAGAAAGAAAGAAAGATTTATTTTGGTTAAGGTGGAAGGAAGGAAAGAAGGAAGGAAGGAAGGAAGGAAGGAAGGAAGAAAGGAAGGAAGGGAGGGAGGGAGGAAGGAAGATTTATTTTGGTTGAGGTGAAGTGTTAAGAAAAAGATAGAGAGACCCGAAGAAGTGTTGGGAAGAAAAACAATATTCAGCTTCCCATTTTCCCTCTCCTCCTCATTTTTTAGCTTTGAAAAACTGGCATTTCACTTATCTCTGATCTTTTCTATTTTGGCTGCCTACCACTCTCGGGTTCATGCTCTTTAAAATTCAGCCGCGAAGCACCAAAGAGTGGCAATATCATTTCTCAAAATTTAGGGGCAAAAGGACAAGTCAGATCAATTCTCTTCAGCTTCTGTTAGGCTTACGGAAGCCCTTTTCCATTTTAAAAAGGCCCTCCGTGTAGTTAAAGAAGAGTCAACAATTCCCACCTGCCCACTATATTACTCTGTCCCCGTTTTAATCCCCGTAGTCCAATGCTGCAGAAATGTAGTAATTAAAACAGGGATGGACAAAAGACTTTGAACACGGTCATGAGACTCACGCCAATTACTAGAGTGTTTCTTCTCCCTCTTGAACTTCGGGCCTTGAAAAATTCTGATCGCCGTAGAACAGATTGATGGCCTGGGGTCAGTGGCGATATGCTAACGGTTTGGATCGGTTCGATTGAACCGGTTGCAAAAAAAACCCCCCAAAAAAACACAACCTCCCATGATCAGCTGACAGGAGAAAGAAGAGAAAAGTGCTCCAGGAAAAGTGTGGGAAAAGCTTCATACGTGTGTTAGGTGCGTTTGCACGCACACATGATCACTGAATTGGTAGCAGAATAGGTAGGATCCCACGGCTGGTTTGAGTGAGTGACTTGTTCCTTTTGTTAGCAGTGAAAACCCACCCCTCTCCTAGAAAAATGAAATATTTTAGGATACTCTAAAAAGGCGGAATATTTCCCCTAAAAGAGAAGTAGAAACTCAAGAGAGCCCCCCCCTCATCTTTGTTAATGGGCCATTAAGACCTGGGCCAGTCTATTCTACATAACAAAGATCTACCTCCTTCAGGCAGAGCCATTCGACAGGATGTGCCCCAGGCAGTTCAAAGCCTAGAGAGGGTATAAAACCCAGGGACTCTCAGCATCTCTTCCCTCTTTGCCCAGGATGTCCAAGCCATGTGGTCCTGTCCACCATTAAACCATCTTTCCAAGCAGTCACCCTGTTTCCAGGGTCTTTCTTCCCCAGCTGAACCCAGAAGGATGTTTCTTCCATCTCTTTGTGTTCAGAAAGTTCAGAGAGAAAAGAAAAGAAAAAACTTACGCTTTGCAATTCAAGAAATCTCCGCTTTTAAAGTCACCCACTAAAGAGATTTCCAGGAAATGGTTATGCCTGCATCATGGCCGACCAAGATATGCAATCTACGGCTCTGGGATCAATGGAAGACCCAAACATTGGCTCAGATGGCCTTCTACAACCAAGGCAGCTTTCAAATTTAAGGAATTAATTAATGTGCAACCTGCTGGCCAGCAATGTCCGCGGGAAAGGGAGATTTGACTTCGCAACTGCGTCACTAACTTATCCATCGCAGTGGCTGTGGTTCACTTAACAACTGGGGAAAGAAAGGTCGTACAATGAGACAAAACACACTTAACCAGTGCCTCGCTTAGTGACAGAAATTTGGGGCTCAACTTGCGGTCGTAAGTCAAGGTTTACCTATAGATGGAGCTTTGTAGGGAAGGAAAAGGGAAAGAAAGCAATTACTTTCAATCATTCATTCAATAAATAATAAATACATGGACTTAAAGTTCCCGTTCCAAACCTCCAGGATCAAATTCCGATATCTCCAGTGAAGCTGTTTCATTTTATAAAATTTACCTCATTTTTTTTTTAACCCTCTGAGGTTTCAGATGATAACAGAATAACAAGAGTTGGAGGGGACCTTGGAGGTCTTCTAGTCCAACCCCCTGCTTAGGCAGGAAACCCTACACCATTGCAGACAAATGGCTGTGCAATCTCTTCTTAAAAACCTCCAGTGTTGGAGCACTTACAACTTCTGGTGGCAAGCCGTTCCGCTGGTTAATTGTCCTCCCCGTCTGGAAATTCCACTTTAGGTGTAGGTTGGTTCTCTCTTTGATGCATGCTGCCAGTGAGGCTGAAGCGTCAAAGTTCAGCAAAGTAGATCAGCAACCCTTCTCTTGGTTGGATAAAATGAGCGCATCTCAGACTTCAGAGGATAATTAGGACTGCAGAAAAAACAATGGCTGCCAACCTGCCTTCAGTTGAGGACCTGCATACTGCACGAGTCAAAAAGAGGGCTGTGAAAATATTTACAGACCCCTCACATCCCGGACATAAATTGTTTCAACTCCTTCCCTCAAAACGACGCTATAGAGCACTGCACACCAGAACAACTAGACACAAGGACAGTTTTCCCTGAAAGCCATCCCTCTGCTAAACAAATAATTCCCTCAACACTGTCCAACTGTTTACTAAGTCTGCACTATTATTACTACCCTGTTTCTCCAACCATACGGCCTCCCCCAATAGCAAGTCCCAGCATGTTTTATAGGCATGAAATGAAATTAAGCCCCTCCCCCCAAATTAAGGCCTATATTAAAACATGCGAAATGGGGGGAATGGTGGGGGGGCTTGCCATTAGGAAGTACTTTTGTTGCACACCCGGATATGGTGCTGCCTGCGTTGACCCCGATACGAAGTGCCCCACCAACGCCGAGGTCAACATCCAAGCCATCGCCGCCCGCCTGCCCGAAGATGCAAGGGGGGGGGGGGAATTAAGTCACCCCCGAAAAGACGGCCTAGCCATTTTTGGGGGGCTCAAAAAAAAATAAGACCCGGCCTTATTATATGAGAAACACGGTATTAATCTTCCAATCACTCCTTATCCCCCCTCCCCTCCCACTTGTGACTGTATGACTGTAAGTTTGTCGCTTGTATCCTTAGGATTTATATGGACTGTTTCCTAGCAGGATTTGATGGCTTATTGTACCCTATTACTATCATTAAGTATTGTACCTTATGATTCTTGACTCTTGATGAATGTATCTTTTCTTTTATGTACACTGAGAGCATTTGCACCAAGACAAATTCCTTTTGTGGCCAAACACACTTGGCCGATAAAGAATTCTATTCTATTCTATTCTATTCTATTCTATTCTATTCTATTCTATTCTGTTCTGTTCTGTTCTGTTCTGTTCTGTTCTGTTCTGTTCTGTTCTGTTCTATTCTATTCTATTCTGTTCTATTCTATTCCTATTTTTATTCCTATTGTACCCTATGTCTATCATTAAGTGTTGTACCTTATGACTCTTGACTCTTGATGAATGTATCTTTTCTTTTATGTACACTGAGAGCATTTGCACCAAGACAAATTCCATGTGTGGCCAATCACACTTGGCCAATAAAGAATTCTGTTCTGTTCTATTCTATTCTATTCTATTCTATTCTATTCTATTCTATTCTATTCTGTTCTGTTCTGTTCTGTTCTGTTCTGTTCTGTTCTGTTCTGTTCTATTCCTATTTTTATTCCTATTGTACCCTATGTCTATCATTAAGTGTTGTACCTTATGATTCTTGACTCTTGATGAATGTATCTTTTCTTTTATGTACACTGAGAGCATTTGCACCAAGACAAATTCCTTTTGTGGCCAAACACACTTGGCCGATAAAGAATTCTATTCTATTCTATTCTATTCTATTCTATTCTGTTCTGTTCTGTTCTGTTCTGTTCTGTTCTGTTCTGTTCTGTTTTGTTCTGTTCTGTTCTGTTCTGTTCTGTTCTATTCTATTCTATTCTGTTCTATTCTATTCCTATTTTTATTCCTATTGTATCCTATGTCTATCATTAAGTGTTGTACCTTATGATTCTTGACTCTTGATGAATGTATCTTTTCTTTTATGTACACTGAGAGCATTTGCACCAAGACAAATTCCATGTGTGGCCAATCACACTTGGCCAATAAAGAATTCTGTTCTGTTCTGTTCTGTTCTATTCTATTCTATTCTATTCTATTCTATTCTATTCTGTTCTGTTCTGTTCTGTTCTGTTCTGTTCTATTCCTATTTTTATTCCTATTGTACCCTATGTCTATCATTAAGTGTTGTACCTTATGATTCTTGACTCTTGACGAATGTATCTTTTCTTTGATGTCCACTGAGAGCATCTGCACCAAGACAAATTCCTTGTGTGGCCAATCACACTTGGCCAATAAAGAATTCTATTCTATTCTATTCTTTAATCGTGAGGAAGTGGTCTGCCTCTCGTAAAACCTTTCTAATACACGCTATTTTATGGGAACACATATCTGTCTGGAAACATCCTTGACTGCTAATCGCCAGTTACCATACCACCAGGTTAAAAAGATAATAAATCTAACTCAACAGATGGTGTAATTGGAGTAGCAGAGGAAGAAATACTGGCCGTGGTTTTAATCCTTCCGACGAACACCGTGACCACAGAAATGAGCTCCTGTGGTTTTTCCTTTTTCAGAAGGGCTGGGAGAGAGTGGCTTGACCAAGTCACCCAGCTGGCTTTTGAACCCTAAGTCAGGATTCGAACTCAGTGTCTCCTGCTTCTGGTTCTTTAACCACGACACCAAAACAGGCTCTCAGTGTGCTGGTGGACGGCTTAAAACCAGAGGAAAGATCCTTTGTTGTCCCGTTGGGGGGAATTTAGAAGAAGGGGATGGAGAAGGTCACCTACTACATCTAGTAATTGCTGTTGCCTAGATGAACCCTCTAGTATCAAAATCCGTGAAAAAGAAAAAAAAAAGAGACAAATAGAAAAGGTGATAGCAAAAAGAAAAAGAACAGAAAAGAGCAGAAAATATTCTATATCATCTATCTATATCTATCTATCTATGTATCTCTATCATCTCTATCTATCTATCTATCTTTCTATCTATCTATAATTTCCCCCCTTTTCATCTTTCAATCTATCTTCCAATCTTCTTCTTGCCAATTACATATGCCATCCTATCAAAATGCTCTCTCTAAGATTGTACTGTATTTCCCTTCTTTCTTTAAACTATTCTTTCTATTCGTCAAAACCATAAGACATGAAATCATTTTTATTTTATTTTTGTTAACGCAAAAAGCCCATCATGGGCTTCTGGTCATTGATGAATATCAATAATGGCTTGGAATACATTTAGAAATGTTTATTTCCCAGGTATACAATAATTTTTCCCCTCTTGTCATATAAGACGTTTCAACTTCAGGATAGGCTCCGAAATCTGTTTTCAAAACTATGTTTGGCCTTCCTGCACTTTGGAAATCTCAGGTCACTCATCCTTGAAAAGTAATTCTCCTGGGAAGGCTTTTCCTTGTGAAATTTTCACCCTCACTTTGTATCTCTAGTATGTGTGTAGGATGAATACCCTGGTACGTTCATTAGAAATTTTAAAAAAAGTAAATTAAAGGATAGACATTTTATTCTTTTTATTTTGATGTCCCTGATTGATTCACCCAGGTCTTCCGAATAATCAAAACTGAGAAATTTATATGAACATGGTTTTGATTAGGTGAGTCACCCACCAGTTTTGCACTTTGGTTTTTAAAAAGCCAAAGGCCAATGCAATAACTAGACAAATATGCACCAAATAGAGATTAAACATTGCATCAGGTGCAATATGTGTATAAAGGAATTACTTTTTAAAAAATTAAAGGAAAAAACAAGAAGGACATCTAAATTTGTTTTCCAAAGAATATCCTGCTAAAATCCTTCTTGATATCCTACTTTTCTACCTGCAGGAATAAGCTATTCCGGCCTATTTCTCCCCTCAGTAGTCCTTGAGTTACAACCACAATGGAGCCCAACATTTATGTTGCTAAATGAAACATCGGTTAAGTCAACTTTGCCCCATTTTATGACCTTCCTTGCAACAGCTGTTAAGTGAATCAATGCAGTTGCTAAGTTAGTAACCCGGTTGTTAAGCGAATCTGGCTTCCCCATTGACCTGGTCACAAGGTTGCAAAAGGGGATCAGATGAATCTTGGACACTACAATCCATCATAAGTGTAAGTCTGTTGCCAATCGTGTGAATTTTGATCACGTGACCACGGGGATGCTGCAATGGTCATAAGTGTGAAACCCGGCCATAAGTCCCTTTTTTCATTGTAACTTTTTTATTAAATTATTTTTATTGCACTTTTTTCTCTTTACACATCTCAATCGTTTTTAACAGTACTGAGGCATAATTTTAACAGTACTGAGGCACATTTCCATACATTTCTAATTGTTTATATACATTTCTATACCTTATTCTTATCTCTACAATTCCTATTCCTATTATCTTTCCATTCATACCAATTTTCCCAAACCACATAATACTCCGAATCTTCTTTACTTTTTAACTCTAGGGTGAGTTTGTCCATTTCCACCCCTTCTAAAATCTTTTAAATTACTAGACCTTCTGATGGTATGGCTATCCTTTTTCCAGCATTGTGTGAATGCAATCCTCACTGCCATAGTTATATGCAAGATCATGTATTTTATCTTTTTATTATATTTTTCTCATTGTAACTTTGAACAGTCACTAAATGAATTAGGACGACCAGCTGTACACTGGGGCAACCCATGCTTTCTAAAACGACGCTGAGACCCAGAACTTCCTGGATGCTTCATAAAGACCATATTGTACAGTGGGATTGTATGGAGAGGCAGATTTCAGATGGCACATAATTGGAAATCTCCCAAGAAACCATCCAAACAACAGCAGGCTGGTTAAAATCTAGGAGAACACGGTTGTTTACCAACTCAGATCCCAATTATAGTAAGGAAGTCCAATTAAAAATAAATATAGGTAGAATGACATCCATATTCCAGGCGGAGGGAAACTCATCTGTTGGGTTTGGAAGCAATTTGGGTTACATAATCTATATACCTCCAACCTTCGGCAGTCTTCGCCCGGGGAGATTGAATTCTAGTCTCTTTTGTGAGGTTCGTGTTGCAACCGCCAGTGTGAGTCAGCTCAGAGGACTTCTGCGGAAACTGCCTCATTGAGAAGCACCAGAATGGAGCCTTCGAAATAGGGGAAAATTCATCCCCCGGGGAGACAGTGTCCCACTGAATTAAGGGAGGCAATTGGACTGCATTGTAGTATGAGTGTTGTGCTTGTGATGAACAAAAAAATAATAATGAAATTTTGAGTTTGTTTTTGATGATTAGCTAGACCAGTTGTTATAGGAATGGCTAGTATAGATTGACGGGTAAAAGTTGAGGCTCTAACGTTGCTACCTTCTACTGTGTTAAAGAGAGTTGGAAGTCAATGCCTTTATTTCCCTTTTACCTCTTTTACCTGACATTTCGTTTCCCTTTTCCCTTCCCCTAATTTCCCATTATTATTTTTTACCTTTGCATTTTATATTTTAATAATAACAGATAATCAGAGTTGGAAGGGACCTTGTAGGTCATCTAGTCCAACCCCTCGCCCAAGCGGGAGACCCTACACCATTTCTGACAAATGGCAGTCCAATCTCTTCTTGAAAGTCTCAAGCGATGGTGCTCCCACAACTTCCGAGGGCAACTTCTGTTCCATTGGTTGATTGTTCTCACTGTCAGAAAGTTTCTCTTTATTTCCAGGTTAAATCTCTCCTTGTTCAGTTTCCATCCATTATTCCTTGTCTGGCCTACAGGCGCTTTAGAAAATAGCTTGACCCCCTTCCTGCTCTCTGTGGCAGCCCCTCAAATATTAGAAGACCACTATCCTGTCTCCCCTGGTCCTTCTCTTCACTAGACTAGCCATACGCTGTTCCTGTAACCGTTCTTCATATGTTTCAGCCTCCAGTCCCCTAATCATCCTGGTTGCTCTTCTCTGCACTCTTTCTAGAGTCTCAACATCCTTTTTTATAGTGTGGTAACCAAAACTGGGTGCAGTACTCTAGGTGTGGTCTTACTAAGGCTTTATAGAATGGTATTAGTACTTCCCTTGATCTCGATTGTATCCCTCTGTTAATACAACTTAGGATTGCATTAGCTTTTTTGGCTGCTGCTGCACACTGCTGGCTCCTATTTAGCTGGTTGTCCACTAAGACGTCAAGATCCCTCTGACAGTTCCTGCTATTGAGTCTGGTTTCACCCAGTCTATATGTGTACTTTTGGTTTTTCTTGTCTAAGTGTAGGACTTTACTTTTCTCTACATTAAATTTCATTTTGTTAGATACGGCCCATTTTGATAAACTAATACAAATTTGAACCAAATCTATAGGTGTGTATATGTACAAATGATGTAGATCTCTATGTGTACGATTTTTACTTTTGGCTTATTAAATCTTAATCTTGTTTTGTGTGTGCCTGATGCACATGTGTGTGAGTTTGTGTGAGCATAGTTTATAAAGCTGTATATCTCTTTGTAAATATACACATACACACACACACACACACACACACATATATATGTAAACACACACACACACACACACATATATATAAAAGTTAAAATTAAAAATGTACATGTACACACATCTGCTTCATATAATATGTGTGTGTGTGATGCATATGTTTACATGTACACATCCATCATACACATGAAGCAAATGATGTGTATACAATGCATATGTGTTAAAATGTACCTTTTTAATTTTGATTCTTACTTTTAACTTGTACATTTTAATCTTCTTCCAAATTTTTTTTTTTTAACTGTGCTTTTAGTCATGTTTTGATATTATTATTTTTATTATCTGGTTTGTAAACCATTCAGAGCCATTTAAGGGAGATGGGCAGTGTAGAAATGTGATAAATGAGCAAAATAAAGTAACGTATGTGTGTGTTGATTCATGTGTTAATTTTATTAAATTAATGCATATATCGACCTATCATAAACGTTTGGTGGTCTCTGAGATTTCATGTATACCAACACAGATTTGGGATAGGAGGAAACACACACACACACACACACACACACACACACACATATATATATATATATATATATATATATATATATATATATATATATATTCTTAAGTTTTCGCGGTACTTACATGTATGGTATTCAGCTTTGTTCAGGTATTTTCCCACGTCATTGTAGTTGTGCTTTTAAAGTTGTAGCAACGCTTTCAGCAGAATCTCATCTGCCATCATCAGGCTTCTGATGATGGCAGATGAGATTCTGCTGAAACGTTGCTACAACTTTAAAAGCACAACTACAATGACGTGGGAAAATACCCGAACAAAGCTGAATACCATATATATATATATATAGACACACACACGCACATACATATATACACATACACATACACATGTACATACATACATACATATATATATACACAGACACACACACGCACATACATATATACACATACACATATACATACATACATACACACACACACACACACACACACACATATATATAGTCATCAAACAACGGATTACTGGTCCTTCACTTTTACTGCTAGCCTTAACCAGCTGCCAGGAAAGAAATGAAATAAGAGACAGAAAAACAGCAGCTGAAATGCTCCCACCCACATAGTCACTTTAGTTGTCTTGAACTGGTCAATAGATACTTGAACGGTTTCAACAACAAGAGAACATAATATTTTAGGCGCGTGCCGAAACTCTGCCCTTAGACACAACTCTTCTTTAAATGCTTCCAACAGACCCAAAAAATCTGGCTGCTAATCCATACAGCCTCCAATTTTCTTAATCTATCAGATAAGACCTTCCGGTCTGATGCAAAGATTCAATGCTTGGTACTGAACACGTTTTCAAATTGATCTGATGCAGTTCAGAAGCCAGTTGGGTGCATTTCGTGGAGGCTGCGTCAATCTGAATCGAATCAGCCTCCGATCTGTTCGGAAAATGCATCCAAACATTCAAACAGGTCACCAGATCTGCACCTCCTTAACAAGCTGATGGAACCGTTTCTGAAAATCAAGGTTGGACAACAAGGTTGTTTTTCATCCAGCCATGCCAGCGCAGGTGGTCCTTGAGTTATGACTACGATTGGAACTAGAACCTCTGCAGCTAAGCAAAGAGACACGAATGAGACCTCACAGGATTGTATCGAATTTTTACAACCTTTACGACCCAGTCTTTAAGCGAATCATATAATCGTTGACTCGGCTTGTCGGAACTCGGCTGGGAAGGTCAAAAAATGGCCATCACGTGACTTTGGGGGTGCTGCAATTGTCATCAATATTTGCTTATTGTGTCAAATACCCGATTTTGATCACGTGACTGTCAGGACATTGAGCCAATCGTTAACCGAAAGGACTGATCTTAAGTCATTTTTTTCTCCAGCACCGTCCTAGTTATAGGAATGGTCATAAATGGAGGAGTGTTAGGAAGGAGAGTTGTGCCGTCAACTCCAGATCGCTTCTTTTCATCCTCCCCGTTTTCCCTCTGCCCTTTGCTGGGAGCTATTTGGCTTTAGGCAAACAAAGCAGGGACAATTAAAAAACAGACCTAGGTACACAGAAAGCTTGGATAAGCTCCGGAGAATTTTTGTTCCACGCCAAACAACGAGCGCGAATGTAACCTTTGAAACCGAGAATATTGCAAAACAACCTTAGATCTCCGAATCCAGGAGGAGAAAGAGCCAACATCTTATCACTGCTCCAGAATTGTAACACAAAAGGTAAAACACGATCCAACTGCCTTGCAAATGCCACCTGCTAGCCACAAGATGCCAAACCCCCCAAGGAGGGGCAGGGATATAAATGACAAACAAGAGCTGGTTGTGCACCACATGATTAACCAGATCCAGTGAAAGATCCAGTGGCTTTATTCCCACCACATGCTAACCTTGGTTTAGTGGGCTTTATTTGTAGGATGGATTAAACCAGCCCACATCTCTAGTTTTGGTGCCCGGGGAATTGTTCAGACCCTTTCCATGGATTCATTCAATAATCACGTTCGTGCAAATGCAGCTCAACCAAAAGGCACAACATTTATTTCTCAAAACAGCCACAACAAGATGTTTGTTGCTTTTCTTCCCTCCTCTTCCTCACCCCCCCTTTTTTTTTCATTGCAAGACTTGTGCAAAGTTTAACAGAGTTTGTGTACGGAAGACGGATTTCCAATAACCGACCAAGATGAAAGCGTTGGTGATAAACATGTGTGAGTTCAAGGGTGCAAGACAACCAGTGGAGAATATTCCAAGGAGCTTGGAAGGACACCAAGCGGGAGAAGACGGGTCTAGAACTGCTTTCTGGATCAGATCAGCTGTTTGGAACCCAACTCTCTTTGCAAATGTCTGCAGAAAAAAACTCTTTCCCAGAAGATGGGGCATCGATCGGAGAAGAAAGCATCACTTACCCCAGGCAGTGTCTTCTGTTCATGGAGGGCACTCTGAGCTTTTAGGGCTGAGTCCCGGGCACAATACGTAAGAAAGGCACAACCTAGAAAGAAGAAAGGAGGAATGAAAAGGGGTATCAAGACTTAGGGAATGACTTTGAGAGCCCACCTCAGTCTGGGCAACCATGAATAAAAGTGGAAAAACCAAGATCAACAAACACAATTGGAAGTCAACAGTAGCTTTACATGGAGACCTCCTAAATTTAATTCCCAGCACCACCAGATAAGGATGGAGAAGGTGTTGCTTCTCCAAACCACGTTGGTCTTGGTGAATGGAAGGTCCAATTCAGTCAACGGAGATTTCTATCTTCTCTTTTAAATCATTACTTTATTCGGAACAGATGGAGGCTATTATTCAGGAATCTAAAGGGAGGAGACCATTACTTTCTCTTTAGGGAAAAGGTGTAAAGACTCTGCATGTCAAAAGGCCCAGATTCAGTCCTGGGCAGTGTCAGAAACAACTACCAGATATGTTGGGGGGAAAACTGTCTCGTGCCAGAGAGTTGCATACAATTTGGCAGCAGGTCAACATGTAACCCAGTGAGAATTTGATTTCACACAGTTGGTATGGATTAGCAGGGCCTGGCTAATTGGCATCAGCAGGAAGAAGCCAACACACTTGGGGATCAGTGAAAAAAAACAAAAAACCATCCAGATTAGCACATCAGATGTTCATAAAGTCCCGATCAGCAATTGCCACTGGGGGCTAAAGAGTATATTATGAGCTTCTGGACTTTAAATGCAAAAGGTCCTATTTTGATCCTGGTCCTCTCCAAATAAAAAAGGATGGGAAAATATTTTATCTGGGAAAGATTTGCTGACACTTTGAACGGACAATATTGGTTGAGCTGAGATAGAAGACAAACAGCTCCACAAAATGACAAAGAGATATCAAAAGACACCACAAGGTTCTTTCTCTGTCACTCATCTATCTTGACTCAGGAAGTGCTGGCATTTTAAGATGTTCTCTTAAAGAAATTTGGACAAAGTTAAAGAGAGAGAGAGAGAGTAGACCTTTCCTGAAGGCAAATCTGAACCTTCTTGGGTGGAAGAAATAGAAGCACCACCTCAAACACATTCAGATTGGGTCATGAGGTGAAGGAAAAGTAAGGAATTTTTTTTTCATCGCTATGAATCCTCAAATAATCCATAATCAATCATATTCATTAGGTAGGTATATTAGCCATGTTTTACCTCTCAATCTGATCAGTATTATCAATTCACTTGGGCCCCATATATCTGAGTTCAACATTTTCAATGATGGTTAATATAGCTAGCAAAGTTCATTTTTAGATCAATCAGGATTGGCCCTAAAAATTGAACGAAGAAAATGGATTTATTGTTTGTTTATTGATGGACTTTGGTGTTCTTGAGTAAGAACTCCTTGACTATCTTCACAAAACCCACCAAGTCCTAAACTAGGGTGAGCAAACTGAGTTTATTAGGTGTTAGCTATGTAGAGTCATGTATCTGAGATGGTGGCTATATAAATCAGCCAAACAAACCACACTATTGACCAAGCCATAGGATGGCTTAGTGGCTGTGAGTAAATTACCTTGCAGCCTGGATTCATACACCACCCATAACCTGCTTGCCGATTCACTGATTTTCTAAGTTTGCCTAACAACACTGATGCCCCAAGTAAACAAACACCCAAACTTTCATGCAGCACCCAAATTCAATGTCACCTCCTCACTCCCGGAAACCAAGATACGCACTAACCAAGCTGAAGCCTATGATCCAAGTGCAGTTGCTGAGCACGGGTTTAATTGAGCTCGATCGGCATGTCACACAGTTTGGGACCATGTCACACAGTTTGGGATCATGTCCCAAACACAGGAAATTTTACCAATTCCTGAAGGTATCTCTGAGATAGCGACGGAATGAAGAAGAGCAGGCTTTGATGAACAGGTGTTCCACATGAGTGAGCAACGTCCAGCAATGACCGCAAACAATCGGATACAACCAGATGGTCGGAGAAAAAGAGGAAGGCCAACGAAAACCGGTCTCCAGGAAGACCTGACAAACATAAATGTTAAATGGAAGGAAGAGGAGATTCTAGCTGTGGACTGGGAACTGTGACATACGTTTGTAGCCCAATGTGCTTGGCACAGGACGTGAATTTTTTTTAAAAAAATCTGCATGTTATGAGTTGTTTGACTGAACTTTCTTGGGCCCGCAGAGCTGGGCAAGGGTGTCACTTCTCTCTTACACACACTGCAGGGAGTAAATCAAGGTGAGAGAGAGTGTCGAAGACCGCCCAGCACTGAGTCACCTCTTAACTTCTTCCTTCCAGGAAGGCTCGGCTGATATTTTGTTATGGCTAAATAGTCGCAAATGAGATTAGCACCTTGGGATTGTTACATCAGCTCTGCGGAGCCTGCTGGATGTGGAGAAGTGACCAGAGCAGGATGCTGTTTGCTTCCGTGGGGTAGAAGAAGGGGGATTTTTTTTTGGCTTAACCCTTTGGTAAAAGAGGAGAAAAAAAACCACGGTGTTGCTTAGCTCAAAGGATATCGTGCACAAGATTGGCGGAGCTTCTCCCATCAACCCCCCCCCTTTTAATTAAATCCTATATAAAGCTTCCTGAAATGATATTAAAACAGCAGCAAAACAGTTTCCCTTCAAAAATGTAAATATTTAATGAACGAAATTTGACATTGATGCATTTTTAATATTGGCACAATTAAATCTGCCAGATGATTAAGTATTAATAACTCTTAATAAGTGCAACCCTCTTGTCTTCCAATGGAAAGAAATCAAGAGTGACAGACACCTAAAGCCAGAACAAGAATCCTGTGGACAAACCAGGTGAGGGATTGGCAAATGCTTATGGCAGGAGGGATCCAGGAAGGAAGATAGGAAGGAAGGAGAGCAAGAAGGAAGGAAGGAAGGAAGGAAGGAAAGGAGAGGGAGGGGAAGGAAGGGGAAGGAAAGAAGAAGAGGAAGGGAGGGAGGGGAAGGAAGAAAGGAAGGAGGGAGGGAAGGAAGGAAGGAAGGAAGGGAATTTATCCTACTGGTTTGTCCTGACGCAGATAAGAGCCGCAGAAGACACATACTTGATAGGTAAACAGAACCAAACAGGATCTTCATTAAGTGAAGGATGACATTTCCCTGAATGGATTAAGCTTGGCTTTTAAAGAGGGAAGCAAGTTGGATTTTCTTTTTGGTTGGCAAAGCTTCCAATATTGATAAACAGCTAGAAACAGGAATGCTTCTGCTGCTGATGCTGATGGCGATGAGGATGGCAATTTATTGATGAGATAAGTGGTAATTAAATTGGAGTTCAGTATCTAAAACGAGGGAAAGAGCTTACCACGAAGCTCTGGAAATGCTACAGTTTACAAATATGTAAAGACGGCCGGATTCGGTATGACAAACTGCATATTATTTTCTAAAAAAAACTTCAGGGGCCAGCCAACTTCCTTTATCTCTCCGTCTGCCAGCAAGAAACATGATATTCATATATATTCATTTTAATGACAGACTACCTCCTGTTTCACCCTTGTTGCGCAGGATACAGAAGTTCACCTATCTGCTTGTTTCTTGCCCAGTAAAATCTGGTTTCTCTCTTCATTTTCCCCTCTCCACTGCTTTATCTATATCCCTGTCTCCTTCCATCACACCTACAGGCCTAAATGTTGCAAATGTTACCCTTTTTAAAATATTACTTTAATCTTACTTTAAAATAATACTTTAAATATTACCCTTTTTAAAATATTACTTTAAAGATCGTCCCCATCCATTTACTTGGAGATGATAGAAAATTAAGGTGAATCTTCTTCCTGACTCTTACGTATTCTGCAGCACCAACCCAACACCAGGCATCAAATCCTAGTTTTTAACATCCATTCAGAAAGTACACTTTTCAAAATATTGTAGCTAATCCGGAGAAAGTTATAAAAACAAAGAAATTGGGACAGGCTTTTTTCCTCCCAGGGAATGGGGTCCATTGGAATAAGATGTGTTTTAAAATGCCCCTTTTCTCCAACCTTTTCTCCAATTGATCATGCATTTTACCCACAAGAAAAGAACCAATGTGAAATGTAAGATGCTGAAAATTCAAAAATACAGCCAACCCACAATAAGTCTCCCTGAATTCAGGTGAGGTTTTTGTTTTTGTTTTCCAGATAACTAAATGCAGAGTTATAACTTCTGGTTAAAATGTTGTTCACATTTCCTCAGGAATGAGAGCAATATATGTTTACTTAGGGGAAAAAAAGTCTTGCTAAATTCAGAGAACAGGCAAGTATGCTCTAAGATCTCAGCCTTAACCAAATGCTTTCAACTCTCTTGTGGCTAAAAAGCCCAAAAGTTGGTCATACATGTAACAGGAAGTTTTATCTACACGTTTAATGGACAGTAGACAGCCTTCTGCTGATAACTTCCAAGAAGTGGAGCTAAAAATATAATATGAAGTAGAAAAACCTGTTATTTGGGGGAAGAAAAAGTGAAATGCAAGCATTCTTAAGCCTCCCTTTTCTTTTATGGTATCTGTTCGTTGCTTTTTTTTTTTTCTTCTATCCTCCATTTTAGTTCCTAGAAATCATTCACCTAACAGGACCCATTTTGCCTGTGTGAACACACTAATTCCATGATAATTGATTTCTGACCTTCAGCAAAATTAATATCGAGAGGTATTATGAGCAAGTCGACCTCTTTCTAACTTTGAGGTGACAAAGAAGAATGGTACTCTTTGGAAAAGTGAAAGTAGATTGTAGAATACAGCCCCCGCTCTCTCTCTCTCTCTCTCTCTCTCTCTCTCTCTCTCTCTCTCTCTCACACACACACACACACACACACACACACACGATTCTTTGCTGCTGTTAAAACACTAAAATGCTGGTAAAATTGGGCACACACAAATCAGTGATATTGAGCCTGCTTCAAATAGGGGTTAAAGTCACTGGTCTAGAAACTGGGACCTGGCACTTCTAGTCTCGCCTTAAGCACTGTGGGTAAATTATATTGTTATCCATACTCAACTAGATGCCTCCAAGAAATTCCACAGAGTAGGAACCCAAGGGGGTCTCCTGAGAGATTGCATTCAGACGCAGACAGTCCATTCTTGATAAGGAGATCTTGTTTGGTGTAGTAGTTGCTAAAGGCCCTTGTCTACAAAGAGGAAGACCATGAATTCTCATCCTGACCTGAGGCGACTCTGGACCAGCCCTTTTTCCCTCAGTCCTAAGAAGAAGAAGCCAATGATGAACCAGTTCCAGAAAAGGTTGCCAAGAAACCTGCAAGGAACTCTTCCAGCCAATTGCAAGAAGTCAAAACCTGACTTGAGCGCACGCAAATAATGTCATGCCACGACCCAAACATGGGCTCCTGGTGTGAAGATACGCCGTGTGCACACAGAAAGACACGTCCTACCACATGCTCACCAGTCTTCACCCCGGATCTAAGTCAGCTGAGGAACAAGAAGAAAGAAATCCTCCAACCGTTGATCTTTACACCTCAGAAGCCAGTTGTTGTGCAAACCTTTTTTGTGGGCAGGGGGAGAGGGTAGCTTCACACCACACGCTTCACCAGGACTGTCAAAGATGTCGTATCTATATTCACATATGAAGCTTGCCGTAATAAACCAACAAATAAATATTTGGTGCCTGGGTTTATTGGTTTGTTGGCTTTATAGAGATTAACCTACTGCAAAAGAAATCAGAAAAAAAAGAGGGGGGGAACCAAACAACCTCAGCTAATGTGGTAAAGAAACAGATTATGCAAATCCGGAAGTGTTTATGCATGATTCTTGGCCCCCTCCCCTGCAAATACACATGCTCCTTCATCAGCATATGCAGGACCTCCCCCCCCAGCCTCCCCCCTACCTGCCCATGAGGCGCAAATACATCACAACAAACTTTGCAGTGAACCCAAACCAAGGGTGTGGGGGGGGGGGGGGCACCTTCAGTTCAGCACCTCCTGTCCTCATTCAGAAGATCTGGGCTTCCGGTTGTGTTTACAAATCTCCCACTCTCTTGTTTCTCTCTCTCTCTCTCTCTCTCTTACACACCCATGCACGCACACTCACACCCTTTGGATTCATTCACTTCTCTCACAAATCCAGCCAACCCTTTTGATGGGGAGGTGGAGGGACGGGGTGAGGTGGGGGGGGGGGCGTCCAAATGTTTCACCCAGCCGAACTTTGCATTTGCCCAACGTTGGAACAGCCAGTTCTTCTTTCTTTGGGTTCCCATTTCGGGGAGGGGAGGGAATTGTGCAATGCACCCCCGGAGCAGACGTGACAAAAAGATGAATGGAGGTGAGCCCGAACCCCCCGGACCTTGAGCCACGGCTGCGTTAGTGTGGAGCTGTGTTTACTCCGAGAGGCAAACCCAGCTGAAGACTCCCGCATGCCTAACCAACGAATTGCGAAGAACAACACAACCTGGGAAAGAAGAGGAGGAGGAGGAGGAGGAGGAAGGGGCGGGAGGGGGCTTCGCCGGCGGTGTTAACTTCTTCCTGCCAAAATGTACGGAGCTTTTTTTGAGCGGGGGGGGGAGAGGGAGGGAGATCTGCCCCTTCCACGTGTCACAACTCCATCCATTCTTGTTGGCCAGTTTTTTGTTTTTTTGTTTTAAACCTGCCACCTAAGTTTTCACACAGGTTTATTGATACGATCTGGGTAGGGTAAGGGAGGGGGGGCACCAGAACGGGGAGGGCCGGCATTCTCCTTACCTCCCTCTGTCATTTTTTCTTTTTTTGCCCGAACCAAACCCTTCCTCAGGACGCAAACACCCGGGTGGGGGACGAACCCTCCCATGCCATCTTACGAGGTGGGAGCCCAGCTGGGGCGGCGGGGGTGGTGGTGGTGAGAAGGGGAGGTCACTTTCTTTCCCGTGGGCCGCCAGGCCACCCGCACTCCCCACCCCCCCGCCCGAAAGCCAGGGCTCCGGGGCTGGCTGGCTGGTTGGCTGGCTGGCTGGCTTCCGAGTAGAACTGCACGTCTTCCTCGCTTGCGCACCCACGGGCGGGCGCGCACACACACACACACACGAGAGAGAGAGAGAGAGAGAGAGAGAGAGAGAGAAAGCGCGGCGGCGGCGGTTCCTTTGTTGGCCCCTCCGCCCGGCCAGGCGGGGCAGGCGTGGCGGGGTCTCGGGAGGCGTCGGAGCCGGAGGAGGGGTCCGCGCGGGCGGGCGAGCCAGCCAGCCAGCCAAGGCAGCCAGCGAGCGATTTCCGGGCTGGCGGCCAGCCCTTTGCCTTTGCCTTGCCTACCTTTGTGCATGCCGGTGAAGCGGTCCTTGAGCACGGTGAGTTCGTAGATCTTGCCGAATTCCTCGAAGAGGGGCTTGAGGTCGGTCTCCTCCAGGTTCCGCGGGATTTGGCCGATGAACAGCTTGATGGCATCGTGGTCCTTCATGGCGATGGAAACCCCCGGGCCGGGCGCCGGCGCCGTCAGCCCGTTCATCCTCGCGGCGCTGTTCGTGGTGCTGAAAGCGGCGCTCTCCGCCTGCGGCGGCGGCGGCGGCGGCGGGGGCGGCGGCGGCGGCGGCGGGGGCCCGGCGGGAGGCGGCTGCTGCTGCTGCTGCTGCTGCTGCTGCTGTTGCTGCTGCTGCTGCTGCTGTTGCTGCTGCTGCTGCTGCGCTAGCCCGTTGGCCAGAGTAGCCATGATGTTCCCAGCAGGCGCTGCCCCGCCCCGGCCGCCCCGCCCCGGCGAGCCCTCCCTGCCTGCTTGCGCCGCGCGGGAGCAGGGCGAGAGGGAAGCGGGGGAGGGGGAACGGGGGGGCTGCCCAGCCCGGACTCCCCCGCGCCGCGCTCAGCCGGATCTTCCCCGCTTTGCCTGGGCGACGGAAGGCGCTCCACTTCGCTCCGCTTCGCCTCCTCCTCCTCCTCCTCTTCCCTCTTCCCCTCTTCCCCCTCCCTCGGCGGCGGCGGCGGCGGCGGCCACTGGGCCCGGTGACGTCAGCTGACTAGCCCTGGACTATTCGCATATGATTAGCATAAGGACAGGCTTCGGCCAATCAGGCAGGGAGGAAGGGGAGAGGGGTGGGAGACGAAGGGAAGCCCAGCGAGAGGCAGAAGGGTGGGGGGTTGTCTTCGGAGAGGGGCCGTGTGTGTGTGTGTGTGTGTGTGTGTGTGTATTGGTGAGCCAACGGGGAAGGCGGTGAGCGCAGGGGAGCGGGGCCCTTGCAGAGGGACGCGGGGAGGGATCCTTCCCCTCCTTCTTCAAGGGGAAGGTCCTGGGCAAAACTCGTCCCCTCCCCTGATTAAGGGGGTGGGGAGGGGGGAGTGTCAGAGAAGCGGGACCTACCCTGGGCTCAGGCGACGGAGAGTTCAGGAAGTACTTAGGGGTCTGGCATCCTTCCTTGTCCATCCGGCCCACCAACTCTTTTACGCCCCGTTGTTGCAGAAGTCGCTTTGAAATTGAGAGTGGTGGGCTTCCAAAATCTAGTCTATCGCCGCTTTCCGTTGCATCAGGTACCTAGGTAGGACCAAGAAAGAAGAAGAAGAAAAAGGTGCAGCCGGTCTGATCAATAATTGCACCTGGGATACAGGTAATCCTCCACCGACGACCAGCGAGTAGCGAGTGTGTTGAAGTTACAACCCTGTTGAAAATAGGGAGTTACAACTGCTCCTCATGCTTATGACTCTTGCGACATCCCTGTCGTCATGTGATCAAAATTTGGGTGCTTGGCAACCGGCATGTATTGACAGTGGATTAAAAAACCCAAACTCCTCCTGGGCGAGGAGCATGTGCAGAGTTCCTTGCCCCTCGCTTGCTCTTTCCAAAGATGGAGGTGATCCTTTAGGCTCAGCGCCGAATTTATTATAATTGATTAGAAGTTTCTGGCCAAGAATAACAAAAGATGCCCTTTCTGGTTTGTATCCTGGTTTACAGGCACGTGCAACCCAGGTTCATGTTCTGGTGTGCGTATTCAAGGCTGTGTCTGTAGTTAGATTTGTGCACAAAAATTGTCAAGAAGCCACATTCTTTGCTGGTTGAGCAGATTTGTTTGTTGGGCAGCAGAGAGAGTGACATCCCAAAACGTGCATAGATGGGATATTTTGATGTTGGGAAGGAACAAAAATCTGCCATGCTGGTAACATCGGAAGTTCTGAACCACTGAGAATTGTTCAGTCATACAGAAATAACAATAACAACAACAACCACCTCTGGAGATCACATGAACTCCATTGGCATTTACAAAAGTACCATCAGTCAATTGCAAAATGCAGCTTTACTTGGAACAGTTTAAAACCTGTGAGAATATATTTAGCATAGAATAGAGTAGAGTAGAGTAGAGTAGGAATAGGATAGGATAGGATAGGATAAAATAGAATAGAAATGAATAGAATAGAATATATAGAGTAGAATAGAATGGAATGGAATAGGATAGGATAGGATAGAAATGAATAGAATAGAATAGAATAGAATAGAATAGAATAGAATAGAATAGAATAGAATAGAATAGAATTAATAGGATAGGGTAGAGTAGAATAAGGAATAGAGTACAGTAGAGTAGAGTGGAGTAAAGAGAATTATGTATCAGCCAAATATGATTGACACACAAGGAATTACTGTTATTATTAAACATCTCCCTATCCCAGATGCTTGGGAAGGATTTGATAGGTGGATAAAATGCCAAATCCAATCTAAACATCTGGTTTACTGTGCAACCAACCATAATTAACGCATGGGCTGGGCTGCTCTGTAGACAGCCACTTGGAAAAAACTGGAAAAATATGAAACTGGAAAAACCATAGAATAACAGAATCATCCAGCTAGAAGGGGACATTTTAGCCATCATCTATTCAGTGCAAGTATCCAGATTAAACTATCCCAGATGATGTCCAGCAATGAACAAGAATCCATATTGATTTCACTGTTGACCTGCTAGAGGCCAGGACAAGGGTCAACCAATAAGTCAGAGATGAAAAACATCTGGAAGAGAGAGACTGTTCTTCAGACCGTGTCCAAGCTCAAAAGTTCAGGTATCCGGTAGCATCTTTTCCAACAAACACATGTTCTTAGAAGGCAGGAAATTTTGTAAGCTGCTGCTTAGGCACTTTAAGAACATGTGTTCGCCAGAAGAATGTCTACCAGATTCCTCACACTTTCCCCCTGAGGGCTAACACGGTCTTGTTTTAAAATATCCAAGCTGTAATAGGTCACCCGTTCGAACCTTCAAAGGAACCAGTGGCCAACTCTCATGAGATCCATCTGGAGCTGTAGGTTGCCTCGGTGTATTTCTAGCAGCCAGCCACATAGCCAAGGTGATGGCCCCTGGGCTTGTAGTCTCCACCATGCCTTGGAGATCTCCCCAGAGAATTTAGCTTCTTAGCCTTATTTGTCGGTGGCAGGATTATTGTCGATGTGCAACAGCTTGGTTTGCTGCCAAAACTGGAGAGCTGATCTCTGTTGAAGTGTATATTGTGTATCAAGTCGGTTTGTAAGAGATTTCTTGAGGCCGTGCCACAACCCAACTTGCCCTCCCAAGAACTTGCAACTGGTGCAGCTGCCCAAGAGCATCTCCTTTTTGCTTCTCTGTCTCCTAACATCTCTGCCTTGCTAAGCTTGTCGCTTCCAGCGGACGTGTTCCTTCAGCTCAACATCCTTCACACCTGTTCAGGGCGCCTGCCCACGTCTCTATAAATACCCCCCATCTGTGAATAGGAACTATCAAATGCTACCTGCAAATGAGGGATGTTATCGTGACCTGATTGAACGGGAATCCTCAAAGCCCGAAAATGCACTGGATGTCAGCTCTATGTGTGTGTGTTCGGGGTGAGGGGGGTGGGGGAATAAGAGGAAAATTAATTTGCAGGCTCCCAGGTGAGACCAGTAGCCACAAAGCAAGGTGAAAGCATCACCTCTCAACTTTTAGAAGTCACAACCACATCAGCCACGGGATTCCGATTGAAGAAATCCTGCTTAGGGATTTAGGGAAAGTCCTTTTTGGTCTGATCATTGTTTATGTCTGCTTACATGATCTATTTTTTTTTGCCAGCCGCCTTGCCATCTCTTACATCGGTGTAGCATTGAGGACCCAGATGGTTGGGGGCAATGTGCTGACTCTGTAAACTGCTTAGAGAGGGCTGTGAAGCCCTGTGAAGCAGTATATAAGTCTAAGTGCTACTGCTAAGTGGGAAGGAAGGGAAGGAAGGAAGGGAAGGAAGGAAGGGAGGGGAAGTGGTATACAAGAAAAGGGAGGGAGGGAGGGAGGACAGACAGAAGAAGGAAGGAAGGAGGGAGGGAGGAAGGAAGGAAGGAAGGAAGGAAGGAAGGAAGGAAGGAAGGAAGGAAGGAAGGAAGGAAGAAGGAAGGAAGGAAGGAAGGAAGGAAGGAAGGAAGGAAGGAAGGAACAAGAAAAGGGAGGGAGGGAGGGGACAGACAAAAGGAAGGAAGGAAGGAAGGAAGGAAAGAAGGAAGGAAGTGGTATACAAGAAAAGGAGGAGGAAGGAAGGAAGGAAGGAAGGAAGGAAGGGCCATGGTGCAGTGGTTAGAATGCCATATTGCAGGCAAACTCTGCCCATAGCCAGCAGTTCAATCCTGACCAATTCAAGGTTGACTCTATGATTCACTTAACAAACATCGCGACAAAACCATAGCACTTATACACCACTTCACAGTGCTCTACAGCCCTCTCTAAGTGGTTTACAGAGTCAGCCTATTGCCCCCAACAATCTGGGTCCTCATTTTACCCACCTCGGAAGGATGGAAGGCTGAGTCAACCTTGAGCCGGTGAGAATCAAACTGCCAAACTGCTGATAATCGGCAGTCAACAGAAGTAGCCTGCAGTAACCACTGCGCCACCACAGCTCTTTAGGGCGTAAAATTGGGCACAACTCAGCGACAGAAGTTTTCGGTCCCAATTGTGCTCGTAAGTTGAGGACTATCAGGTCACTTATCCCAAATCGGATTGAATGCAAACGGTTCCTGCTGGAGTGGTTATCTTACTCTCGGTGGTGATCTGAACCTGCGAGAATTGCACACAGGCACAACTTCCAGGCTGCCTCGTTGCAAGGAGAACAACTCTCGGTCCACTCCTTGTATTATTTAAGATTCAGACACTCATCTCATGGCTACATGTCTTTTTCTGGCACCGTGGACTCTAAGTAACATCAACTTTCAGTGGCTTAAAATTTACCTTTAAGGTGTTAAAACTGGGTATGATAGGGGGAAGATGAGGAGGGGAAAGTAATAAAAATTGAAAACAGAGGGAGGATACCCTGGTTCTTCCCACTTCCTGCTTTTAGCCATACTCACTTCCCCTTGCTTTACTATCACTGCCCACCCTGCCTTTACACAAAGCCCCTTGTGTGACCTCAACCAGGGGTGGGATTCTCCCAGTTCGCACCTATTCTCTAGAACCGGTTGTTAACATTCTAAGCAGTTCAGAGAACCGGTCGTTAGAAGAAATTACTGGTCTAATCCTGTAAGGAAGGCAGGAAGGGAAACATTCTGGTGTTGCTTACAGAAACTGCCTCTCCGTTAACCCTTATTACATTCTTGGCAGGACTAGACTTCCTGTCTCAGGAACATCTCTGGAGTTTTTTTCCCCCTCCTTTGCTGGTACTTTGCTTGTATGGAGTGACCATTCAAAGTTACAATGGCACTGAAAAAAGTGACTTATGACCCTTTTTCACACTTACGACTGTTGCAGCATCCCCACAGTCATGAGAGGCCAGGCGAGGAGATGCGTGTCTCGATGTGAGTGATATTGAGTTGGCCGCACCCAGCCAGTCACAGACCAAGCCACGCCCATCACTTAAGCCACGCCCACAGACCGATTGTTAAAAAATTGAATCCCACCCCGACCTCAACTCACCACTATTTCATTCTCTCCAGTGCGTTAGTTTTCGGTGGAGGGGAAACAAAATAACAGCGAGGGTCTGTTTGTAGAATATGCTGCAACGGGTTTGCTGCGCTTGGTGGAACATCTGGAGAACATGTTACATTTGGTGGTTTCTAATAATTGCACATTCACGTCTCCATCTTAAGGATAAACGGAGGGACAAATCTTCCAAATTTTCCCAAAGCGTTTATTCCCTTTAACTGTCCTTTCTCTAAAGCAGGACTCTGAAATGTAACCTCGTCTCGGCGGTCAGCACTACAATATCCCTGTTGCACTAAGATTCTTTGGTGGTGTGTTGGCTGAGCATAATGGGAGTTGAAGTCCCACCAGACCCGGAGGAACACGACTCTCCACCTTTCTTCTGAGTTCTATCCGGCTTTGTCTTCCTAACTGATGTCAAAGATCAACGCTACTTACCGTGGATGGATTTCTGGCTGGATCTGTAGTTGCCTTACATGGAATGTGCGAAATGCAATTATGACAACTCCTATTAGCTTAAAAACTAGACAAACACACTGGGGGTTTTCTGTGCTGTGATTTCCAGGCCTGTAGTAGCTTCATCTTCTTTAGCAAGTCCAATAAAACAATTTGGTTGATGATAGCTGATGATAGTTGATGATAGCTTTCCTCCCCGCCTTTGCCAATTATTAATGGGGGGAAAAGGGGTGTTTTTTTTGTGAGTTATTGTTACTATAAATGCAGCCAGGGAAACTGGCTGTTGGGACATCCTAAACAGGATCCAAGAAAGAGTGGGGAAAAGGCTACAAGGATAATTGGATTTAGAAGAGGAGGGGGAGTATATTTATCCTAAGAAGGATTTTGACTTAAGATCATCACGAGCCATTAAGGAAAATCGTTCCACTTGGGATGGTTGGATGGAGGAGAAAAAATAAAGCAAGATCCTGAAATGGTGTCAGAACCAGTTTGATCTAGTGGGGAAGGCATCAGGGTGGAAACCAGGAGATGGCGAGTTGTAGTTCTGCCTTAGGAATGCCAGCTGAATATCTTTGGGACAATCACCTGGAGACGGTGAGTTCTAGTCCCACCTTAAGCACAAAAGCCAGCTGAATATCTTTGGGACAATCACCTAGAGACGGTGAGTTCTAGTCCCACCTTAAGCACAAAAGCCAGCTGAATATCTTCGGGCCAATCACCTGGAGACGGTGAGTTCTAGTCCTATCATAGACATGGAAAGCCTGCTGGTGACTTTGGGCCAATCACATGGAGATGGTGAGTTCTAGTCCCATCGTAGGCATGAAAGTTGACTATGGGCCAGTCCCTCT
Organism: Notechis scutatus; assembly: GCF_049901735.1. NCBI lineage: Eukaryota > Metazoa > Chordata > Lepidosauria > Squamata > Elapidae > Notechis > Notechis scutatus. The sequence goes on along the minus strand of NC_142019.1, from coordinate 3,103,815 downwards.
CTCTCAACCCAGCCCACCTCACAGGGTTGTTGTGGAAAAAATAGGAGGAAGGGATATCAAATCCGTTCATGGTCTTGAGTTATTTATAAAAATAATAAAGGCGAGTTTCTAAATGAGACATATAAATGCATAAATCTGGCTGGCATTACATCCTCCGGGGAATGAAGATTTTGAAACAACAACAAAAAAAGCTACCTAAGGGGGCTAAAACAAATAATCCCCATTGCTTCGTTAGCCTCATGCTGGGATTCTCTGATTACTAAAGCCAGGGCATCAGCTTTCCCAACACAAGGAGTATCCAGTAATCCAGAGGGAAAAGAAACACAACCAAAACACTTTAATTGCAAATAAGGACCTAAATTGGGGTTGGATTTTAAGATTCAAACCAAAAGGATTTGGCTTTTTGCTGAAGGAGCTTGGTTTTCTAGTTGATTGAATTCTCAGCCAGACCAATCTTTCAGATCTGCATTTGGCTAGTCTAGAGAAAAGAAGGACTAGGAGTGATGTGATAGCAGTCTTCCAATAGTTGAGGGGCTGCCACAGAGAAGAGGGGTCCAACTTATTTTCCAAAATACAAAAAGAATAGAATAGAATAGAAATAGAATAGAATAGAATTTAGAATAGAATAGAATAGAATATAGAATAGAATAGAATATAGAATAGAATAGAATAGAATAGAATAGAATAGAATAGAATAGAATAGAATAGAATAGAATAGAATAGAATAGAATAGAATAGAATTCTTTATTGGCCAAGTGTGATTGGACACACAAGGAATTTGTCGGTGCATAGGCTCTCAGTGTATATATGTATATGCAGTGTATATGCTCTCAGAATTCTATTCTATTCTACTCCACTCCACTCCACTCCACTCCATTCTCCATTCTCCTATTCTATTCTATTCTATTCTATTCTATTCTATTCTATTCTATTCTATTCTATTCTATTCTATTCTATTCTATTCTATTCTATTCTATTCCATTCCATCCCATCCCATCCCATCCCATCCCATCCCATCCCATCCCATCCCATCCCATTCTATTCCATCTTCTATTCCATCTTCTATTCTGTTCTGTTCTGTTCTATTCTATTTCATCTTCTATTCCATCTTTTATTCCATCTTCTATTCCATCTTCTGTTCTATTCTATTCTATTCTATTCTATTCTATTCTATTCTATTCTATTCTATTCTATTCTATTCTATTCTATTCTATTCTATTCTATCCCATCCCATCCCATCCCATCCCATCCCATCTTCTATTCCATCTTCTATTCCATCTTCTATTCTGTTCTGTTCTGTTCTATTCTATTCCATCTTCTATTCCATCTTTTATTCCATCTTCTATTCCATCTTCTATTCTATTCTATTCTATTCTATTCTATTCTATTCTATTCTATTCTATTCTATTCTATTCTATTCTATTCTATTCTATTCTATTCTATTCTATTCCTTTCCATTCCTTTCCATCTTCTATTCTATTCTATTCTATTCTATTCTATTCTATTCTATTCTATTCTATTCTATTCCATTCCATTCCATTCCATTCCATTCCATTCCATTCCATTCCATTCCATTCCATTCCATTCTATTCTATTCTAAAAAGGCAAGTTAACAGGCAATGGATGGAAAAACCAATCCAAGAGAAGTAACCTGGAATTAAGGAGAAAGCCTCCTAACAGTTGAGGACAATTAACCAGGGGAATGGCTTGCCTTCACAACTTGTGGGTCCTCCACAGGGGTGGGATTCTACCGGTTCAGCCCGGTTTGGGTGAACTAGTAGCTCCGAGGATCAGCTGTGAGTGAACCAGTTTGCTCCAACGATCAGCTGTTGGGCCTACCCTGGCTCTAGTCTCTGCTTTATATCCTGGTTTTCAAGTTCAGCTGATTCGTGCGGCACAGCGGATTGCCGCACGTCAGCTGTTTAACACACAGAGGTTGCTGGAGAAGGTCAGTAGCAAAAGCTCTGCGCGTGCGCGAAACGCGCGTCTGGCGCACACACGCACAAAGCGCACATTCACCAAGCCGGTTGTTACACCAATTGAATCACACCCCTGGTGCCCCATCACTGGAGGTTTTTACGAAGGGACTGGGGCAGCTGTCTGCCTGAAATGGGACAGCGTCTCCTGTTTGAGAAGTGGGTTGGACTAGAAGACCTCCAAAGTCCCTTCTAGCTCTATTCTGATTGATTGATTGATTGGTAGCTCCTGGCCCTTTCAGATAAGGTATATTTACAATTGGCCAAGTCTCCAGTGGCCATTCTGGTCGATGTTTTGGAAGCTTTGGATCCATTGCCTTGAAAGGAGATCCTTCCAATTTAGATTCGATACATCAGCCTGGAAACAAAGCAGACAAATAAGCAAAGGGAGAGGTGGGATGCTGCCGGTATAATAACCAGTTCGGCGCGTGTGAACAGCGATCCTTAGCTGGTATGTTACTTGGGGGGGAGTAACACAGCTGAGGTCCGGCAATCTGCTCTTCCACGCTGATCAGCTGGGATGATAAAGGTGTCAGGATTCCGGCAGTTCCCCCCCAGTTAAATCACGAGTCTCGAGCCAAACTTCCAAAACTTCCAAAGGATTTATTGGGAGTTAACATGCCCAGCACTGCCTGGGTGTAGCCAACTCTGAGGCACATCATTCATGGTCACCCTTGACCCTGGTTTTCCCTCCCACCCCCCTGGGTGTATCAAAATTCATGTTCTCCAATGGGACACCTCCATAGCCAAGAGTCATCAATTATGCTCTCCAGTTAGAATTTTGCGCGGCAGAAACTTCAGTCACCTGGTTACCATCTTTGAAAACATTTACGGAATGCAGTTTCAGTTTGTAAGCTGCCACATGGCTTCCCCCTCCCTTTCTGTTGGCAATTCTAAAAAAGACCATAGAGATATTTTATGAGTTGACAAAAGGTCAATACAGTGCAGGGGCAGGTGGGCAGATCCACATGATTGTCGGATCAAACTGGTTCACTCCCAGCTGATCTTCGGAGCTAGGGGTTCGCCTGAACTAGTCCAAACTGGCAGAATCCTACCCCTGAGCACAGGACTCTCTCCTGGATGGGAAGACCACACTCTCCTCTCTTATCTTCAGCAAAGCTGGTTAGTTCATCAAGTGAATCCAGGAAGTCAATAATTCAATAAGAGCATTGCAAGTCAGCTAAGGGGTCCTACAGAGAGAAGTTTTGTCTTCTGCTTGTGAGAAGACATCGATATGCTATCATGTCTTGGTCAAATCTTGAGTTCTATGGTCTCGCCTTGATGAGACCATCTCTATCCCATCTTCCCAAAATATACAATAGTTTCAATAACCAAAATGTAGGTTCATTCAAAAATGTGGCTTCAGCCGGTTATGGCTTTTTGGCCAGGGATGGGCAACGGTTTTAGGTGTTCCAAGAACATGCTGGTACTTGTAAATGTGCCTGAGAGTTTCCCCAAGTGGAAATAAAGCTACGTCAGAGAGCGTGGATGTAACATCAATGTGGGAAGTGCCACTGTAAACTCTAAAAAAATAAAATTCATCAAAAGTTGTATTTTGATCAATAAACTTTTCTGACATTTTAAATATTTTTATTGCCTATTCTTGAGCATGCCTTTGTATGTTGTTTCTGTGTCCCCGTGGAGTTAATACACGTAGTATCTCTCCATAATTATTTTAGGGGGACTTTTAGTGCAATCTATTTCCTTGTTCCTCGTCCCTATTTTTTCTTCTTCTCTCCTTTGAAGAGTGTTGTTTTCCATCCTTCAACCCTTAAAATCAAAGTGGTCCTAAATTTTTAGCAAGGATGTCATGTCTTTGGATCCTGAGGGCTGGAATGTTCATCAAGATAGATAGATAGATAGATAGATAGATAGATAGATAGATAGATAGATAGATAGATAGATAGATAGATACTCTCTACAATTTCCAAGGGACTCTGTACTCTCAGTCTGGTGTCATTTTTCAGCCAACGATGGAACTGAAAACTCTTGGATAGATGTCAAAGGAGCACTTGAGGGAATCTGTCCACCAAAGTGCTCCTAATCAGTGTGCCCAATTGACCAGGGAGAATCACCATATTTTTGATTATCTATTTATTCCTTCCAAGAACGATGAAGTTGAGAGAGGCTGGTTGTTGCAATCCCTGCACACAAGCCCTCATTGCAGAATCTAACTATAGGTTGCCCTCAACTTACGATCATTTGTTCAACAATCTTTGATGTTACAAAGCCACTGAAAATAGTGGCTTATGACTGGCCCTCATGCTTACGGCCATCCCAGCATCCCTGTAGTCCTGTGATCAAAATACGGCTGCTTGGGGTTCAGCATGTATTTTTGAGGGTCATATGAGCATCATTTATCTCCTTCCCAGAGGAGGCTTCAACCAGCAAAGTCCATTGGGAAGGGGGAGGGAAGGAAGCTGTATTTGCATAACAACCATGTGGTTCTCTTAACAAATGTAACAATGACCATTCATGACCATGTCCAAAAAGGTCAGGTGTGGCTCATTTAATGACCTCGTCACTTAGAAATGGACGTTCCCATCCCAATTGTGGTTGTAAGTTGAGGACTACTTGTAGGCAGGATTTAACTGCACATCTCTTGTCCAAGCAATTTCAGGTTTGCACCAACATTCCCCTTAACAGGAAGTAATTCATTGAGATTTGGAGGATGTGGAAATCAATCAGAATAATGCTGGAAGGGACCTAGAAGGTCTTCTAATCCAGCCCCCTGCTCAAGCAGGAGACCCTATACCCGTGATGGTGAACCTATGGCACGCGTGCCACAGGTGGCACACAGAGCCATTTGTGCCACCGCGTAAACTGTAGGCAAACTTACCTCACTGCACATGCGCGCACCTCACAGCTGATCTTTGGCCAGTTTGAGGCCTTTTTTGTCCTCCCAGAAGCTTTAGGAAGGCTTCTGCAAGCTTTTCAGGCCGAAAACTAGACCCATTTCGTCACTTCCTGTTTTTCCGGAAATACCAGAAGTGACAAAACCTGTTTTAGTTTTCAGCCTGAAAAGCCTGCAGAAGCCTTCCGAAAGCCTCTGGGAGGCCAAAAAAGGCTTCAAACTGGCTGAAAATCAGCTGTGAGGGGCAGTGCAGGTAAGGGGGCGGCGGGGATGGGTGGGTGGGGATTGCGCACACATACGTAGGGGGCACATATGTAGGGGGCATGCGTATTGCCTTCGAGTGTGCAAGCGCACGGACAATTTTTGGCACAGGAGCCCAGAAAGGTTAGCCACCACTGCCCTAAACCATTTCAGATAGATGGCTGTCCAGTTTCTTCTTTAAAACTTCCAGTGATGGAGCGCCCAGATATTCTGAATTTACTGGTTACGGGGATTGTCCTCACCATTAGGAAGTTCCAGATTGCTTCTCTCCTTGATTAGTTTCCAACCGCTGCTTCTTGCCTTGCCCTCTTGGTGCTTTGGGAATGGTTGTGAAATGAATCACATTTGGATTCTTTGTTGGAAGGGAGATGATGATCTGATCAAAATGATCACCTGATCAAAACGAGTCCTCTCCTTTTTCAGTAGTTAAACTTCCCTCCTTGATCAATTTAAGCAAATGTTTCCCACCGAGAGATTTGGCCAAACCTTCGCGAGGTTGGGTTGGGTGCGTGGTTTTCTGCCTCTCCTTGGAGACAATTAGCAGGGAAAGGGTCAGTTAGGCCTTCCCATCCCACCTAATCCTAAAACCACCCCTTCCCCAAAAGTTGTGCTGGTTTGCACTAAAGAAAGGACTGGATTTTACTTTTCTGTTATTAAATATTTTTTTGGCTAACAATCAGAGACTGTTAAGCAGGATATTAAACACTGGCAAATATAACAAGAGTCAGCAACAGTTTATTACTGCAATAGAGAATGAAATATTTAACTAGTTAAAGTTTAATAAAGCTTAATTGGAAGAGGATTAAAAAATAATGAATATAGGTTCTTAAGGAAGAGGCATGCTTGGTCTGCCCTCCTGCTGGCCTGCTTCAGAGGCTGGCTTGGGAGACCAAAGATGGTTTGGATTGCTCGTTCCATAAAGCCATCCTTGGGGGATATGCGAGTGTATCTGGATCATGTCAATATTAGTCAGACTCACTAATGATTCTTTCCTCTCAATTTTTCTGCAATTAACAACAACAAAAGAACTTGGCCGTTATTGTCATTTTCAACTTTTCAGCATCGTTGCAAATCTGCGAGCAAGTTTCCCTACTTTTAATATGACAACTTCCAACATGGCCCGTTTCCCCACCCTCAAATATTTGCCTTGCTTGTGTTTCTTTTCCAATTAGGGCCATGCAGGAACAACCTCTCACATTTTTCTTTCTTTCTTTCCTAGCGTTCCGAAAGAGGAAACAAAATTTTTATTTTGGAATCCCCTTTTCAAAGGGGATGGCTTGGGGTGAGTTCTGCACAAATGGTATCTGACAACCTCACACTTCTTTGGTGAGGATGATTGGGGAGTGTGTGAAGTTGTTCTCTTTCACGGCTCAAATGTCTCTTCTCTGACCCTGAATTGATTTGGCTTCCTTAAAGGTAAAGGTAAAGTTTCCCCTCGCACACACACGTGCTAGTCGTTTCTGGCTCTAGGAGGCAGGGCTCATCTCCGTTACACAGCCGAAGAGCCAGCACCGTCCAAAGACATCTCTGTGGTCATGTGGCCAGCATGAATAAACATGGAACACATGGAACATTGTTATCTTCCCACCAAAGGGGTCCCTATTTTTCTACTTGCATTTTTACCTGCTTTCGAGCTGCTAAGTTGGCAGAAGCTGGGACAAGGAACGGGAGCTCACTCCGTTACACGGCGCTAGGGATTCGAACCGTCAAACTGCCCACCTTTCTGATTGACAAGCTCAGCGTCTTAGACGCTGAGCCACCACATCCCCTTTGGCTTCCTTAGGTGTCATCAAAATTTCGGGAAAGACCAAGAGAAGACGTTTTCTTCCCAAGCTTTTCGCAGACTGAGAAAAATGCAGGCAGGCAGGCCAGTTTCTGAATAACAGAAAAAGACCTAATGGAAAACAACAGCCCCCCACGCTATCATCTGGCATAATAAAGTCACCTCCAGAACACTAGCAAAGGAAATTTGAATTAAATTCTCAGATACTCAGAGAATAAGGGTGGAAAGAGAGAGAAGGCACTTTCCCCGGGAAGGAATCTCTTGAGAAATTACAAAGCCGATTTCAGGACAACATTGACTTCATCCCTTATTATCATCTTCTTCTGACATGTAGCCAAGCTGCATTCACAGCACTTTTAATGTGATTACTGGATTAACCCATTTTCCAGGGTTCCACAATAATCACAAAGTAGCCCAACTGACCAGGGTCCTTCACGAGGTTTCCAAAGGAAAAAACCAAAATATAAGACCCAACCTCACTTCTGAAGTCGGGTTTTTCTTTCAACTAGCATTTTGTGTCATCCTAGCCATTCATACATGCACTTCCTTCTCTCGGCACTCTTCCTTGTTTTAAAGAAAAGTGGGGAAGGAAGAAAAATAAGGAGAAGGGTTTTAAAAAAAAAACTTGTCTGTTTTTGGCTTGGGCATGGAGGGGACTTTTACAACTCTAGAACTGCAGAGAGTCAACCGGTTAATATATTTCCCCCCTCCTGGGACAAGAGAAAGCTGACTTGGTAAAAATCACAAATGGTTTTTCACCTCTAATGGGGGTATTAAAGACACCAGAATGGAGCAAGCAAACAAGAGATGGAGGGAGGAAAAAGGCATTTGGGAGATGCTATCCTAAACCTTCCTTTGGGGGTGTTTTGGCTTGGATGCCAATTTAAGAAAAAGAGGTGTTGCACACTGCCATCTTTGATGGCAGCTCAAGAACTCATCTGAGTTTGTTTTAGGAAAACAAGACCTGAACCAGTGAAACAGCAGCATGGCTTTTAACATGATAGGGTGTTTACTTTGACAATAAGCTTATTAGTGAACTCCGTTCCCTGCTGCTGAGCTGTACATAGCTGAAACCTTCAATTAAAAGCAAGCTGGGTTGGGGTATGGTGGGAAGAGAAGAGAGGAATGCAGAAATTATTTAGAAGCCCGGACTTCTGAGAAAGCGGAGGTTTTCATTTCCCCTACACAGACCTACCAGGGAATATCAGATCAGTTGCAGGCTTCTGAGGAACTGGCCCCATCCCTTCAGGGAGTTGAGGCAGACAAAGCTCACTGAACATGCCAGCTCTACAAACGGGCTTCAGCCGATGGCAATGGGCCAGAGAAGATTATCAACAGCTCCAGAAGAACCAGAGAACTGTACGCCTGAAGAGCTCCAGCTGCAAGGGGTTTGTGCCCAAAGCCAAAAGGCAAATGGGAGGAGAGAGGGGAGGTCCCAGCTGGTGGAGACGCTTAGCAAATCAGTACCACGGAGTGTCAACTATCACTATGGTGAGAAGGCGATTTGCTTGGCGGTTACTGGTGCAGTCCTAGTGAATAAGCAAGATGATTTATTTATTTATTTTCTAAATTTATTTGCTGCCTATCTCACTGAGGGGCTACCCTAGCTGGCTTCTGTGAGAAAGGGGGGGAAAGGAAAGGCGTGCAAACAGAACAGAAGTAGACTCACAGAACAATAAAATAAACAACAGGCAAATGGGAAGGAATAACATCAACCTGATAACCCAAAAGATGGATAGCTGGAGAGCTGAGAGCAAGATGGAGCAAAGGTGGAGCCTTCCATCAATCTAGCAACCACCTCCAGGATGGAACTCTCCCATTTGGTCCCCAGACCAAACTGCAGAGCCAGGTCTTCAGGTTCTTGCCGGATGGTGGCAGGAAGCTCCTTCTACTGTAGTTCTAGGGTCGCGATGGCTCAGCGGTTAAAGATACTGAAAAGTTGACACCCATGTTTGAGACCTGAGTGCTGCATGATGGGGTGAGTTCCCATTACTCATTCCAGCTCCTGTCTACCCCAACAGTTCGACAGCATGCAAATGCAAGTAGATAAATAGGTACCAGTTTGATGAGAAGGTAACAACATTCCGTGAGACAGTCTCCATGGTCATGTGGCCAGCATGGCTATGAGCCTTTGGCATCATAGCCATGCTGGCCACATGACCATGGAGATTGTCTCCGGACAATGCTGGCTCTCTTGGCCAAGAAACAGAGATGAGCATCGAGCTCTACAGTCGGACACAACCGGACAGGGGAAATCTTAGTTCTAAATGGAGACTGTTCAATGACTTATTCCAGCCCATATTCATCAGGTGTACCTTCAATATTTCTTTAGGATACACTTGTTAGCTGGACCAAGGCAACCTGTACTCTTCTTCAACCTTCATTAGCAACCTAGAATTATCTCACTCTAGAAATGTTCCAGCTGACTCATCTGCCACTCTTTAGCTGTACATGAACACTGGGTGAGAAATTAGGCTCTTAGCAGCCCTGTTGTACCCAGGGGAATTCAGGGATGACAAGCTCCAGGGAGTCCAATTCATCTTCCAAGAGTCGATTAGGCTGATAATTGTCTTTAAAGGGTATATTTAGAAGTTAGTTGGTGGGTTTACTGTGATTGCTTTAGCCTTCAGTGGGGATCTTGGTGGCTTGATTCGGAATGGCAGTTGGAGAAGAGATGGACTTGATTGTGACATGAGCTTTTGAGGCCAGAATCTGCTTCTTCCCAGGCAGGAACTGCTAATTATAGTTCCAGTTGCCCTGGACAATATCCAAATGGTGTGATGTCCTCAAAGGAACCCAGCATAGATTTGCGCATCATTCAAAATGTGTGGTACAGCGATGACAAATTCTTCTGTACAAATTCTCCTGTAAATAATTCCTAGCCATTTTGTGTGTGTTTTTTAAGCTCTTGAGACAACCAGAAATGGTGGAATCTATTTGTGGCTCGGATGGTAGATGTTGGTGGTGGTCTATTCTCTGAGCTTGTTGCTTACTTTCCGAACGTTTCATCAGCAAGCTAGGAAACACCATCCGTGGAACTTTGGTTGAAATATCTTGTTTCGGTTCTCTTCTGCTTTTATAGGTCTTATGTGGTTAGTTGGTCATGTGAATAACTGACCACAGAAGACCTATAAAAGCAGGAGAGAACTGAAACAAGATACTTTAACCAAAGTTACGCTGATGACGTTTCCTAGCTTGCTGATGAAATGTTTGGAAAGTAAGCAACAAGCACAGAGAATAGACCACCACCAATGTCTTGTGACAACTTTTCATAATGATCCAGACATCAGCAGCAGCAGTAGCAGCAGCATCTCCTCCCCATCGCCTCCTCCTCCTCCTCCTCATCTCCTCCTCCTCCTCCTCATTATGTCACCATCATCACAGAATACAATTTGATGTGTTGGTATCAACTGGAACCTGCTTTGTATGTTCCTTCTGCCTATTTGCTCAGTCAGGAAAGATCTTCAGTTTGTCACAATCAAGTTCACAATCTTCACTCTCAGTAAGAACAGGTAGAGTTTCCCTTGACTTTGGTTCATGGTGACTGCGTGGCCACAGCCATGCAGGATTCCTTGGCAATACTCTAGAAGTCTTTTCTCACTGACTTCTATTATTTATTACTCTATTAATAATAAGTAGGGCTGTGCAAAGCTTCAGGTTGGGGATTCAGTTCAAAGGCAGTTCAGATGAATAACTGGCTCAAAACTGATTTTCCGGACTGAGTTGACGATTGTGACTGAATCGTCAGATTCAATCAGAGGCATGCAAAATACCCCTCCCCCTTTTGAGGTTGATTAAAAACTGGATCGAATCAGCCTGATTTGACACTTCAGACTGAAGCATTGCATCAACTTGATCTTCTTAATTGATTCAAATAATCAAAGAGGACTGAACTGTCAGCTTGAATTGAGTTGACATTTTGAATTAGATCAGAGACTGGCTGTGCAGTCCTAATAATTAAGTGTCAGCCACAAATTTAGGTCATCTCTTGATTCTAGATCTTGTAAATAAGGGGTGGGAAACTTTTGTCCTTCCAGATGTTCTTGAATTACAACTACCAGAATCCCCCCCCCTAAAGAATGGCCAGTGGTGCAAGGTGCTAGGAATTGCAGTCAGTGGTGCCTGCTGGGGGTGCTGGAAGTTGTAATTCAGCAACATCTTCCTGACTTCTGATGCATATGCACCGGGCCTAAAGACAAATTTATGGAACATCTCACTGCATACTTCAAGTCAGTTTCTGATTCAACTCTTTGCAAGAAACAGGCACGGCAGTTGCAGGAGTGTATGTCGTGTGTTGTCACATGGCTTTAAAAAAAAACTAACTCTGGTTAGTATCTGTAGAAGATGGTTCAGTAGAGCTCACACTTTCATATGCCAGTCTTTTGCTAAGGAAGAGTTTGGCTAACATGGTCAGTGGCGCTTCAGAAGAGAAGGAAAACAGCAGAGATGGATTCAGGACCTCGGACAGCAGTCATGGATACTATATATATGGCGGATTAAGGACCAGAGCTTCAGAGAAAACAATTGCACAAAGTCCATGTAAACAACTTCAAAGTGAATTTGAATGCCCCAGGTTTATATCCTATGTTAAGCCATGGTTTATTTTAATTAAGATCCAATAAATTAAGCCATGGAGTCTAGGTCACTGCTGAAATCAGTTATCTGCCCACTAAAATATACTTCTTTGGTCTTTTTAGTTGTCAGCAGAAACGGAGGTGGGGAAAGCAGTGCATTCCTTAAATGTTTCAGATAATCGCTTTGGCAGCCGAAGCTTCTGGTGCACAAAATTATTATTGGAGAGCATGATTGATGACGCTTGGCTATGGATGTGTCTCATTGGAGAATATGCATCCAAGGGGTGGGGGGAAAGACCAGGGTCAAGGGTGAAATGAATGATGTGTCAGAGTTGGCTGCAACTGGTAACGTCAACATGTCAACTCCTAATAAATCATTTTTTTTCCCCACTCTGAGAGATGTGGCTAGAGACTTGTGATTGGAATGGGGGCGCATGTCGGAGTCCTAACATTATCATAGTTCCTTTGTCTCTAGTGAGGGGAGCAACTGACTCGTATTGATGACAGTTGCAGTGTCCCGGGGTAACGTGACCCCCGTTTATGACCTCCTGCTGAAGAACGTCAACGGGGTAGGTCAGATTTGCTCAACGACCTTGTGACTAACTCAGCACCTGCAGGGATGCCCTTAACCACTGTGACAAGAAAGGTAATAAAACGGGGCAAAATTCACTTAGCAAATGTCTCTGGAGTTCTGGACTCAATTGTGGCCATAAGTCCAGGACTACCTGTATCCAGAGGTGGTGAATTCAGCCGGTTCTGACCAGTTCTGGAGAACTGGTAGCGGAAATTTTGAGTAGTTCGGAGAACTGGCAAATCTCACCTCTGACTGGCCCCGCCCACATCTATTCTCTGCCTCCCGAGTCCCAGCTGATTGGCTGTCTTCTTTGGTTGCCCTGCACAGGAGAACAGAGCTGGAAAGCAGGTTCTTTTATTGCCCTGCGCAGGAGAATGGAGCTGGAAAGCAGGTTAGGGGGGGTGGGGAGGGAATGGGGATTTTGCAATGTCATTCCCCTGCCATGCCCACCAAGCCACAGAACCAGTAGTAAAAACATTTGACTCCCACCACTCACTCACTCACTCACTCACTCTATCTATCTATCTATCTATCATCCATCCATCCATCCATCCATCCATCCATCCATCCATCCATCCAGAGGTGGTATTCAGCAGGTTCTGACCAGTTCTGGAGAAACGGTAGTGGAAATTTTGAGTAGTTTGGAGAACTGGCAAATCCCACCTCTGACTGGCCCTGCCCCCATCTATTCTCCGCCTCCCATTGAGTCCCAGCTGATCGGCTGGGTCTCCTTTGGTTGCCCTGCACAGGAGAACAGAGCTGGAAAGCAGGTTAGTGGGGTGTGGGGGGGGAGGGGAAATGGGATTTTGCAGTAACCTTCCCCCTGGAATGGGGAGGGAATGTGTCAACTCATAAAACATTCCAATGCTTGTTTTAGTAGTTGCCATAAAAAAAAGGGGGGGGACAAAAGTACATTCCAACTCTTATCTTTAAAAGATTGTAACTAAAATACCAGAGTTATTGCCTGTGAATATATGTAATGTATTTCATTTAGAGATTTTGCAGTATCCTTCCCCTGCCACGCCCGCCAAGCCAAGCCACACCCACCAAGCCAAGACATGCCTGCCAAGCCACACCCACCAAGCCACGCTATGCCCACCAAGCCACGCCCGCAGAACTGGTAGTAAAAAAATTCGAATCCCACCACTGTCTGTCTCCCCAGGAAATTGGAGGCAGGGATCAATCTCAACCCCATTGGAGGGGGTTGGAGACTGGAGAAGACTGGAGAAGCAGAGAGGCAGTGGGCTTTTTAAAGGGAGTGAGGGGGGGGTCTGTTCTCCAAGGGCTGTGATGTTGGCCAGGGAGAGCAGCACTCCATCTGGTCCGTCAGCTCATTGCCTTTGAAGATGCAGTCGAACAAACCGTCCCCTGACTGGAATATTTGGCACAGATGGTGCTTGGCACAGCTGTCCAGGGGCAATCCCGTAGACCGTAATGAAGTGGGGGAAATAGGTTATCTTGGACAATATTCCCGACACGTTGGGGCTGCTCTGCCCCCAAAGGAGCACCTTCTTAGGATGGCATCCAGCATGCAGCATGCCTGGCTACCCCAGATGCAAAAATATAAAGAATAGAATAGAATAGAATAGAATAGAATAGAATAGAATAGAACAGAACAGAACAGAATAGAATAGAATAGAATAGAATAGTAAATATGGAATGGAATAGAAATATAAATAGAAGAGAAGAGAATAAATAGAATAGAACAGAACAGAATAATGAACTTATAGAATAGAATAGAGAATAGAATAGAATAGAATAGAATAGAATAGAATAGAATAGAATAATGAACTAATAGAATAGAATAGAAAATAGAATAGAATAGAATAAATAAATAGAATAGAACAGAACAGAATAATGAACTTATAGAATAGAATAGAATAGAATAGAATAGAATAGAATAATGAACTAATAGAATAGAAAATAGAATAGAATATAGAATAGAATAATGAACTAATAGAATAGAATAGAATAATGAACTAATAGAATAGAATAGAAAATAGGATAGAATATTGAAATAATAGAGTAGAAAATAGAATAGAATAGAATAGAATAGAACAGAATCATGAACTAATAGAATAGAATAGAAAATAGAATAGAATAAAGAAGAGAGTCGAGGGCTGTTTGGAAACTGAAGCAGTATTTGCTGTGTGAGCAAGAAGGAGACAGCAAGGAGCATGGGCGTGGCTTAGCTCCACTGTTCTGTACTAAAGCTGCTTGGTGCTGTGAAAGTAAAACTGAAACTGAAACTCCTCTCCTCTGCTTGTGTTTTGCATTTGAAAGAGATTTCTTTTCAGGTGGGGAAAGGGAGTAGAACTCCTTAGCATCACAGCGTAATAATAATAATAATAATAATAATAATAATAATAATAATAATAATAATAATAATATAGTAAATACTAATGCTCTGATGGTCATTTTGAAAAAACCTTTCTTAGTGAGCACTTGGAAGCCAAACGGAACATACGTGCCAAATTTCAAGTTTGTAGGCTTTACAGTTCTGGAGATTTTGTGATGATGCATGAGTAGCATTTTGCTTTGATAGATAGATAGATAGATAGATAGATAGATAGATAGATAGATAGATAGATAGATTTGAAGGAAGTCGCCTTATTTAGGCTTTTGAGTGCAGTGAATTCGGCTGAGTGTGCTTTGAACTCTTCTACGTACTGATGATTGTTCTAGCAAAACGAAGAGTTTGATTCTTCCCCATCTAGCCAAGTGACATCTTCACGTTTCCGTACTTGTGCCCTTGTGCCCATGTGCAAACCCTGGCAGGAAGTGGCAATCAAAAGAGTGGTGGGGCAGGGGAGAGGGAATTGATTACAATGTTTGTACAAAACCCCGCATGTCAAAAATAAGATTAAAAAAGTAATTACCGAAGTGTGGAACGAAGGACAAATGTATTTCTTAGCGCAAGAAGCAGCAAGAATCAATAATTCCCTGCTCAGGTTAAGATGATAAAAGATAATCCCAGCCTGCCTTTGGATTTTGGTGTGAATTAAACGGAGCTTCATGCGGTATAAATTAATTTCAGTTTTCTCACGTCAAATTAGCTTCCCCTAACTGGAAACTGTAGCTAGCCAGAGGGACTACACTGAGCCGGCTCTGCATATTGGAATCCCAGAGACGGCTGGGGTTTTCTCACAACTTCAGACCGACACGCAGGTGACGGAAGCCAAGGACAGGCGAAAGTTTTGCGTTAGGAAACAACAAGCAACTTGTGGGCGCTTTCCCCATAAGTTTACTTAATTTGCAATCGATTACATTTACAATTAATCAGGGGAACGACTTCCCCCCTGAGGTTGTAGGTGCTCTAACACTGAAGGTTTTAAAGAAGAGATTGGAGAATCATTTGGTCTGAAATGGGTTTCCTGCTTGAGCAGGCTCTGGACTAGACTATCTCCAATTCTCTCTCATCTCTCTTTCTTTCTCCACTCCACTCCACTCTCCTCTGCTACTCTATTCTGTTCTGTTCTGTTCCGTTCCATTCCCTTCCGTTCCCTTCCATTCCCTTCCGTTCCATTCCATTCCATTCCATTCCCTTCCATTCCATTCCATTCCATTCCATTCCATTCCATTCCATTCCATTCTATTCTATTCTATTATACTCTACTCTACTCTACTCTACTCTACGCTACTCTACTCCACTCCACTCCATTCCATTCCACTCCACTCCACTCCGTTCTATTCTATTCTATTCTATTCTATTCTATTCTATTCTATTCGATTCGATTCGATTCGATTAGATTAGATTCAATTCGGTTCTGTTCTGTTCTGTTCTTTTCCGTTCCGTTCCATTCCATTCCATTCTATTCTACTCTATTCTACTCTATTCTTATTCCTTATTCTGTGCTTATTCCTTATTTGATTCTTATTCTTATTCTTATTCTTTTATTTTATTCTGTTCTGTTCAGTTCTGTTCTGTTCTATTCTAGTTCTACTCTATTCTTATTTTATTCTTATTCTATTCTATTCTATTCTATTCTGTTCTATTCTATTCTATTCTATTCTATTCTATTCCATTCCATTCCATTCCATTCCATTCCATTCCATTCCATTCCATTCCATTCCATTCTATTCTACTCTATTCTACTCTATTCTTATTCCTTATTCTGTGCTTATTCCTTATTTGATTCTTATTCTTCTATTCTGTTCTATTCTATTCTATTCTATTCTATTCTATTCTATTCTATTCTATTCTATTCTATTCTATTCTATTCTATTCTATTCTTTACTCCACTCCACTCCATACCATTCCATTCTATTCAGTGGTGGGATTCAACATGTTTTACTACTGGTTCTGTGGGCATGGCTTGGTGGGTGTGGTATGGCTTGGTGGGCATGGCAGGAGATGGATACTGCAAAATCCCCATTCCCTCCCCACCCCACTAACCTGCTTTCCAGCTCCGTTCTCCTGTGCAGGGCAACAAAAGGAGACCCAGCCGATCAGCTGGGACTTGGGAGGCAGAGAATAGATGGGGCCACTCAGAGGTGGGATTGGCCGGTTGTCCGAACTACTCAAAATTTCTGCTACTGGTTTTCCAGAACTGGTCAGAACCTGCTGAATACCCACCTCTGAAGATATCACTACTACAAGAGAAAACCAGATTCACTTAACAACTGTGTTACTAACTGAACAACTACAGGGATTGATTCAACAACTTGTAAAATGGGGCAAAACTCACTTAACAAAAGAAATTTGGGGCTGACCTGTGGTTGTATGTCCAGGACTACCTGTGTATTCCAAGCCCACTTTTCATTTTTGTACATGTGTAAGGTTTGCGTGAAAAGCAGCCACAGATTTCAAGGCTACATAGGATCCCATAGACTCAGGCTGTGCATTCTTATTGTAAATTATTCGCAAAAGAGCATTCCTAGTTCCAGAAGGTTCCCCTCCAGATCTGTGATGACCCAAAGGGCCATGGCACAAAGGCAACACAGTCAAATAAGCAAGAAATATCCCTTTAATACCTCCAACTTTGCCCCCAATGTCCAGTTACCTTCAGCTGGAGAGAAAAAAAACTCTCCCAAGAACAGCCTTTAAGTGGAGGAAATTCAGTCCGAAAACAAAGTACATACAAACTGTAACTAAAAATCCAAACAAATCATGCTGCAGTAATTAACTTGAGAGGGCAGGAGAAGGAATGGCAGACCGGAAAGCAAACACAGTTGGGAAGAAGCCAGGAACACAGATAAGCCTCGACAATACCAGATAATTCACGATTTGTTTCCAATACGTTGCTGTGCGCAAACTCTCTTTTTAAACACTGTGTTCCCAGCTGCTGCTAATGAAGGGAATCAGGGCCCTTTCCTCCCCCATAAGCCCTGCAACTCACATTGCTCCCTTCTCCATTTCTCCCTGTGTGCCCTAGGATGAAGTGGGGGTGGGCCTGTGTCTTCCTCTGAACTCGCCCTCCCTTGCTCTATCTCTCCCCTGCTCTGACCAGCCGGCCTTTGCTCTTCTCCAGTTTCTTCCACAGCCAACGGAGCCACACTCCCACTCCCTGTCAGCTGCTGGGCCTCCCCCCTCCAAATCAGATTCCAACAGGGGCATGACAATATCTGACCACTGAGCCTTCCTCAAATATCCCTCCAGAAAGCTCTCCTGGCCGAAGGACAAAGAAGAAGAAGGCTCCTCTGGACTCCAAGCCAGCAGGCCAACAGCTCCTTCCCAAAGATATAGATCTAGAGAGATTGTAATAATCAGAAGAAGAAGAAAAATGTGTAATCCCCAACTTGTTACATCTGTCAGTCAACCAGATAGCCACCCAGCCCCGTGAAATCATGTCACGTTTCCTCCCCCCCTCCACTTCCCCCTTTCCCCCAGCCTTGAGCCTCATGGAGAGGAGCAAAATCAATTGTAACTTTTGAACAGGAGCTGAGATAAGATTCTCCGGCAATCTTCTTTGCAAGCTGAAACGGAGATGGCTGAGCTTGGCTGCCTGGCTGAATGCAAAGCACGGTGGAACAGCCTTCCCAATGCACCTGCTCGGTCTTACGCAATCAACATCCCACAGCTTGGAGGGACCCCCAAAGGCAAGATCACGTGGATCCTTTTTTTAAAAAAAAAAAAAAGAATAATCAAATGAGGTCTGGTCTTCTCCTCTTTCTCTCTCTCTCTCTCCACTTTTCCCTCTCTTCAGAAGAGAGGATAGAACTGGCGAGAAAAGAGAGGTAGCCCAGGCCAATGGTGCATTCACACCAAATTCTGCAAATTCTACCTGCAGAAGATATGGATGTGCCAGTTAAACCAAAGGGGTTGGTTTTGTACAATGTTCTAAGCCCCTAAAACATACACAAACACAGACAGACAGGCAGACAGACGGACAGGCAGACAGACAGACAGACAGAGAAGGAAGGGAGGAAGAAGAGAAAGATAGATAGACAGAAAGAAAAAAGAGAGAAAAAGAAAGAGAGAGAGAGAGAGAGAGAGAGAGAGAGAAAGAAAGAAAGAAAGAAAGAAAGAAAGAAAGAAGGAAGGAAGGAAGGAAGGAAGGAAGGAAGGAAGGAAGGAAGGAAGGAAGGAAGAAAGAAAGAAAGAGGGGGAGAAAGTGAAAGAAAGAAAGAAAAGAAGAAAGAAAGAAAGAAGAAAGAAAGAAAGAAAGAAAGAAAGAAAGAAAGAAAGAAAGAAAGAAAGAAAGAAAGAAAGAAAGAAAGAAGGAAGAATGAAGGAAGGAAGAATAATTAAAACAAATGAAACATTACCATTATTTGCAAAAGCAGCTATGAAGGTTTTAACTGACCTGGTTAAGGAGGCTAGGTAAACAACTTCCTAAAAATGTATATATGGTGCCTTGGGGTGCAACTTGCTTTGGGCCCTATTCATCCTAGAAGAGCTATTTAGATCTGGACTATTTTCCTCAGTTCCTCAGCCATGGACCTTGGCAAGTGGCATTTTTGTCACTCATTCCCTAACATTTTCCACCGACACATGACTAGAAAAACCCTGTGCCTTCTCAGGGAAAAAAAGAGGTGCGAATCCTGCCTCCCATCTCTCAGGGATGCTCAGAGAGAGTTATTTGGCAAGAGAATAATGGAATAACAAAATTGGAAGGGACCTTGGAGGTCTTCTAGTCTGACCCCCTGCTCAGACAGGAAACCCTATACCATTTCAGACAAATGGTTGTCCAATCTCTTCTGAAAAACCTCCAGTGTTAGAGCAGTCACAACTTCTGGAGGCAAGTAGTTCCACTGGTTAATTGTTAGGGTTGGATCAGTGGTGGGATTCAATTTTTTTTACTACCGGTTTCTGTGGGCGTGGCTTGGTGGGCGTGGCAGGGGAAGGAGAGTGTAAAATCTCCAGTCAGAGGCGGGATTTGCCGGTTCTCTGAACTACTCAACATTTCCGCTACCGGTTCTCTAGAACTGGTCAGAACCTGCTGAATACCCACCTCTGGATACTTCCATCTGTTCTAGAAGCCTCCCTCCAGAGCTAACAATTCAACAACTTCATGGCCAGAACTGAACCCGAAACCTAAGGTGATCCAAGGAGATACATGTGTTGTGGCCTGCCGGCGGCTGACGGAGCCGGAGCCGGAAGCAGAGTCAGACAGTAGTGAGGAGGTTGGGGAGGAACCTGGGCCAGTTTTGGAGGCTGAGGAAGGCTCGGATGAGGGCTCTGCATCAGAGGCAGAGATGGGGTCAGTGCAGGCTGGCAGTCATCAGCTGCCTTTGGGCTCAGACAGCAGGGAGGCCGGGGAGCTTCTGGAACCAGTTCCCTGCCTGCGCATGCGCAGGGCTAACAGAAGACAAGAACAATTGAGAAAGCGGGGTCGACTCAGGAGTAGGGTCACATCTCAGAGATTATGGGCCCCTCCCATAGGACATAAAATAGGAGCCCATAAAATGGGACGTGCGCTTTTGCAGGAAGCAATTATGAGTTCCGGTCAAGTTTTGGGAAGTATCACGTGACATTGGGAGGGTGGGGGGAAATCATGAAGCTTATTGGTGTAATTCTGTAGCTGGGCCTAACATGTCAAGCTGTTGGGTATTTAATAGAATAACAGAGTTGGAAGGGACCTTGGAGGTCTTCTAGTCCAACCCGTTGCCTAGGCAGGAAACCCTACACCACTTCAGACCAATGGTTGTCCAATCTCTTCTTAAAAACCTCCAGTGTTGGAGCATTCACCATTTCTGGAAGCACGTTGTTCCACTGATTAATTATTATAACCATCAGGAAATTCCTCCTTAGTTCTAGATTGCTTCTCTCCTTGTTAGTTTCCATCCTTTGCTCCTTGTCTTGTCTTCAGGTGCTTTGGAGAATAGCTTGACTCCCTCTTCTTTGGGGCAGCCCCTTAGATACATTGGAACACCTCTATCATGTCATCCCTAACCCTCCTTAGTTTGCTAAACTCAATAACAAAAGAGAAACTTCCGTAATCCTAGAGATCTAGAATCCCTGTGGATTCCTTTCTTGGTATCGCTGTCTATCTCCCAAGTGTGCAAATGAGGCCCAGACTTATTCATATCTCCAATTTAATTAGTTGTGCTGGTTTTATTACAGATATTGGCTTTTTTTTTTTTTTTTTAAAAAAACCACAATAATTTGGATTTATGCTTTAAGTCATCAAGAGGTTTGGAATTTCCAAGTAAATCCAGAAGAAAGCATGTCAACCCAGCCACTCATTTATTGTCCCGGTGAGGTTTCTAACCCTTCTGAATTGACTCAAAGATATCGGCTTCAGTCCATCAAACTGATGAGACCTTTTGACGTGAAGTTTTAAGCCCAAGAGATGATTCCTCTTTAAACCGATTCTTTGCATGGAATATTTGCAAAGCGCTAAGATTTTCCATTGTTTTTCAAAAATGCAAGCAAGGAGAAGAATGGAAGGAGAGAGATAATCCTAAGAGACCTTATCTACCTTCTCTGGCAGTGGTGGGGTTCAAAGTTTTTTACTACCGGTTCTGTGGGCGTGACTTGGTGGGCATGGCAGGGGAAGGATACTATAAAATCTCCATTCCCTCCCCACTCCTGGGAGACGTTTACTACAAAATCCCATTCCCTCCTCACCCCACGAACCGGCTTTCCAGCTCCGTTCTCCTGTGCTGGGCAACCAAAGAAGACCCAGCCAATCAGCTGGGACTCAATGGGAGGCGGAGAATAGATGGGGGCGGGGCCAGTCAGAAGTGGTATTTGCCGGCTCTCCAAACTACTCAAAATTACCGCTACTGGTTCTCCAGAACTGGTCAGAACCTGCTGAATACCACCTCTGTTCTCTGGGAAATAAATCTGGCTGTCAGGATTCCAGAAATCGCCCTAATTAAATCATGATTCTCAAGGCAAACTTCAAAAAACTTCAAAGGATTCATTAGAGGCGGCATACTGGTGCTGCCCTATATGAAACCAACTCTGGCATATGTCATTTACAATCCCCTGTGACCCCGTTTCTCCCCTTCCTCCCTAGGTGTGTCATAAATCAGATTCTCCAATTGAGCACATTCACAGGCTGGGTGTCATCATTCATGTTCTCCAATTAAATATATTCATGGGCAAAAACTCTGGTATTTTAGTTACAATCTTTTAAAGATAAGAGTTGGAATGTACTTTCACTACCCCCTTTTTTATGGCAACAACTAAAACAAGCATAGGAATGTTTTATGAGTTGACCCTGATTATGTCCTGAGAGAGAGAGAGAGAGAGAGAGAGAGACCAACTAAATAGGTGGTGTCCTCTCAGGTGTAGAATTTATCTCCAGGAATATCCTTTGGGTGCTCCTCCAAAATTGCATGGTTGTAGATGACAGAAGAGGAAAATTATTAAATTCATGCAACCCTTTTCACTCCACTCCACTTGCATTGTAGGCAGTTGTGGGATTCAAAAATGTTTACTACTGGTTCTGGGGGGGGGGGGGGGGCGGCCCTTTTTTCCTGGGGGGGGGGCACCCCCCCCGCCGCCGTGTGAGGCGTGAACCAGCTTGCTGGGTGGGGCAGTGCCAGGGAAGGATACTGCAAAACCTCCATTCCCTCCCCACTCCTGGTGGAAGGCTACTGCAAAATCCTCATTCCCTCCCCACCCCACTAACCTGCTTTCCAGCTCCGTTCTCCTGTGCAGGGCAACCATAGAAGACCCAGCCAATCAGCTGGGACTCAATGGGAGGCAGAGAATAGATGGGGTTGGCGGAGCCAGTCAGAGGTGGGATTTGCCGGTTCTTCAAACGACTCAAAATTTCTGCTACTGGTTCTCCAGAACTGGTCAGAACCTGCTGAATACCCACCTCTGCCCCATTCCCTCCCCATCCCACTAACCTGCTTTCCAGCTCCTTTCTCCTGTGCAGGGCAACAAAAGAACCTGCTTTCCAGCTCCGTTCTCTTGTGCAGGGCAACCATAGAAGACCCAGCCAATCAGCTGGGACTCAATGGGAGGCAGAGAATAGATGGGGTTGGCGGGGCCAATCAGAGGTGGGATTTGCCGGTTCTCCAAACGACTCAAAATTTCTGCTACCGGTTCTCCAGAACTGGTCAGAACCTGCTGAATACCCACCTCTGATTGTAGGTAGTTCTCAACTCACAATCACAGTTGGGGCAAACCATCGTTAAGCAAGTTGCACCGGATTTTACCATATTTTGCCAGTTCGTTAAGTGAACCACTGCCGTGGTTAAGTGAACTCCGCTTCCTCCAGTGACATTGTTTGTTGGAAGCTGGCTGGGAAGCGAGCAGAGGGCTACCCCAAAGTGCTGCAATGGGTACAGCTAGTCCTCGACTTATGACAGTTCATTTAGTGACCGTTCGAAGTCACACTTATGATCGTTGCAGCCTCCTCATGGTCACGTGACCCCAAAATTCAGACTTTTGGCAACGGACTCATCTTTATGACAGTTGCAGCGTCCTGGGGGTTTGTGTGATCCCATTTTGCGACCTTCCGACAAGCGAAGTCCAAGCCTGAATCACTTAAACGGTTCCAGATTCACAGACTCAACTTCAGTTGCTAACTGAGCAACTTCAGGGATTCCCTTTAATGATTGGGGCAAGAAAGGCAGTAAAATAGGGCAACACTCACTTAACAAAAGCCTCGCTTAGCAACGGAGATTTCGGTCTCAATTGAGGACGTACGTCGAGAGCCAACTGCAGTGAATACTGACCAGTGGCCCAACACCTGGTTTTTATTTTTATTTTTTTATTAAACATAACAATTAAAAAAAACATGGAATGTAGTGGAACTATTTTGACATAACTTTTGGTCATCAATCTAGTGAAATATAATAGAATATAGATCTTATATACATTTATACATACATACATACATACATACATACATACATACAACACACACACACACACACACATATACATTTATTCCTTATTTACATCTTCCAACATTCTTAGTATTATTTAAGTCTATGATCACAGATGTCCTCTTAACAATTCTTTTCAATCTTAAACCCTTTCTTTCGGTCCCCATCAATAGTAAAATCTATTCCAAATCATGTAATATTCCAATTCATCCTTATTTTTCATCTCTAGTGTTAGCCTATCCATTTCAGCACAAGTCAAATTTTTATTTATTACTTCAAATGCTTTCTGTCCCAGAAAGGATCAAAGACATGAAGGAACATCTGAATCAAAAGACTTGTGATGACCCAGGGTGGGATACAAAACAAACACAGTCACAGAAAACAGGGGAAGCCCCTTTTATTCCTTCACTTTGCTTCCAAGCTCTGAATATTCTTGACAGAAGACAAAAAACTCCCACACAAACAGTTACAAGAAGAAAGAAAAAACAACACAAACCAGGCAAGAGGACGCTGGAGGACATCCACAGATAACACACACTGGGAAGGATGCCAAACTCAGAGAGGAACCATAAACTAGAGATATTTCCATGCTTTGTTTCCAGCGTTTGCCAGTACACGGGTCCATACTGCTATTCAGTTGTCACAGTTGCAGCCCATGAAGAGGATCAAGGCCTTCTCCTCCCCAGTAGACCATGTCTCTCCCTTATCCGCTTGTCCCTGCGTGCCCTAGGATGGATAGGGGATGGGTCTGGGTCCTTCTCTGACTGTCCAGCCGGCCTCTGCCCTTCCCCAGCCTCCTCCACAACCTCCGGAGCCACACTTCCACTCCCTGTCAGCTGTTCCTCCTCTCCCTCAGAGTCAGCCTCCACCAGGGACATGACAACCTCTGTATTAAACATTTCCAACATTTTAGGGATTGATTTTTATACATCTTAGCCAGCTCCCAACACCTGAATTTTAATCACGTGACCATGCAGCTCCGGGGGCCTAGAGATGGCACTTTCGCCTCACAATCAGGAGGCTGTGAGTTCGATCCAAGGTAGAGGCTAACATTTGGAATAGACTCTCCTGCTCTAGCGGGGTGGGGGGGTGGGGTTGAACTAGATGACCTCCAAGGTCCCTTCCAACTCTGTTATTCCATGAGATGGTCGTATGTGTGAAGACGGGTGGTCAGTCACTTTTGTCAATGCTGTTCTAACTTTGAAGAGCCGCTAGAGGAACGATTGGGACTTGAGGGTTGCCTGACCCCCTCAAATGGAAATGAAGAGAAACACGTTTGGTTTGTCCTCTTGGTCAAAGACAGTTTATTTATTTATTTTCCATAAAAGAAAATAATATTCCCAAAGGACAGCAAAAACCGTGCTGTTTTCAGCTACAAACTTTTAAGAGGATCTCATGGGAGGCTATTTCTCCCAGTCTGGAACTAGCGATCTCCTTTGTTTGAGGGAGAGGACTCTGCGATAGTAGATTCCCCCAGGGATCGCTTAGACTTAGAGACATCCAGAGTAAACGATCCCCAACTTGCGGCAGGTGCAAAAACCTCCAAACCTTGCAAACTCAACTGGATCTCTCCCTCTATATATGCAAAAAAAGAAAAATTGGAGGAGGGAACCAAAGTCCCAGTAGAGACACAGCTTTTTCATCCTCTTTGCTAAACTTTTGGCTGCTGCCTCCTCGCTCAATCGTTGTTATTATTATTTCCCCCGTCTCTCTGCCTGTTACTTCTGCTTTCTTTCTTTCTTTCTTTCTTTCTTTCTTTCTTTCTTTCTTTCTTTCTTTCTTTCTTTCTTTCTTTCTTTCTTCTTTTTTCTTTTTCTTTTTCTTTTTCTTTTTCTTTTTCTTTTTCTTTTACAAAAGTTTTATTGAGTCAATTATTAAAAACAGTGGATGTGGTGTAATCGTCCTGACAATCCTGTTTGTCATACAGGTTATGGCATAGAGTACATGTTTTTTATACAATATTTTCTATTTCTAATTCATCCGTTCTGCCAACCCTACTTTCTTTTGGCTCTGGGTCCTTCCTTTTTCCCCCCACCACCGGTAGAATGTGTCCCATACTTTACAGTATCCTGTCTCATCTTTGCCTTTCATTTCCAAAGTTAATTTATCCACCTCAAGCGCTGCTTCTGCTTTCTTGGCTTCACCTGCGCTTTCCTTCTTTTTGAAGCCTTGCTGTTTTGGTTTAAGGTTTTGGTTACTTTTTTTTTTTTTTTTGAATTTTTAGGGATTGCAAACTGCCCTGGAGCCATCGTCTGGCTGCAAGGAGTTGAGGGGGACAGAGGGAAGGCAGGAGCCATTCCAAAAAGGCATGAGTGGCCTTTCAACCTCAGCAGCTCACCCCCAGGCAAAGAGGAAGGGGAAAGGGTTGCCAGATGCTCCGGAGAGGAGCTACAAACTCAGATACTTTAAGGTAGTTGTGTGTGCCTGCTAGGACTGGTTGCCTGCCTGCCTGTGAGTCAGCAAACAGGCGTTGTTCCTGCAAATTGTTGTGTGAGAGAAAAGTTGCCTCTCCACACACCCCGCACCCTCCTTGCTCCTTCTTGCACAGCCATTCGTTTCCTGGTATCTCCAAGGGAGCAATTGTCATCCTCCCTGTCTCAAAACCCCCCCCTAGAAACAGCAGATACAAACCTGGGATCCTGTTCACAGCAACAGGAGCAATGCCTGTCACCATAGCAACAACCAATCAGGCGCCGCCTCGCCGCAGCATCCGATAGTGATCAGGCCACCACCTGTAACAGGGCTAGCCGAAAGCTTTTACTTGACTTCTCGGCTGCCTCCTCTCCCTTTCCCTGAATCTGGACCGGTTTGAATTTACTCCCAAGCAAGTTCCCTGCTCCGTTTCCATTCCAGAACTTCCAAAACCTGGCTGGGAAGCAGTTTTCCCTCTGGGTGTAAAAGATATGTTGGCTCAAGTCTTATCCTGGACTGCAGGAAAGGCTCCTGGCTGGAAGTCTTTCTTGGACCTTCTCCATCTCATCCTCCTAGTTCTTCTTCAAACTTTGGAGAGCAAGGAGCCCATTTTGAACAGGTTGCAGGTTGCACAAAGCAGATGTGGGTGAAGTGAGTTCTAGTGCTTCAGGGACCCCACCACAGAGCTTTCCCTCCTACCAACCATCCCCCTTCACTCCTTCACTGCCACCCTTGACTTCAGTTGAGTCGTTTGTAACTGTCTCTATCCATCCTCTCAACTTTCATCTGCGTTGTTTTAAAAAGAGAGAGCCAGTTTGGTGTAGTGGTTTTAAGGCACTGGCCTAGGAACCAGGAGACTGGGAGTTCTAGTCCAGCCTTAGGTAGGAAAGCTGGCTGGGGTGACTTTGGGCCAATCAACAGGATGTAAATAATTGGGCATGAAAGCCTATTACTTCAATATTAACCAGCTAATAGTTCAACTTTAAAAGGGGAGAACAGTGATGGCTTGCTGAGATTAGGGTAACGGAGGTAGATCGGAGTTTGTTTTGCAGCTAATCTGCTTTTATGGAAGAGTTGTCTTAAATTCTAGATTGCTCTCTTTCAGGAAATCTGTTGTATATTTTGAACATTTCCAGACAGGAGAAATGATCATAAATCAAGCAAACACACACACACACACACACACACACACACTTGCAGGGAATAAAACCAAGTTTAACGTTTTTTGTGAGCCCTTTTCTGATTTACAACAATGCTCACTTGTGTAATCTCAACTTCCACATTGTCATTTTAGAAATAAGTTTCACAAGAGTCATTCTTCTCCAGGAAGAAACAATAGACACAACGCACAAGAATGAGATTCAGATGGCCGTGAGGGGCTCAGCCAGAGGCAGGCAAGAGAACTCAATCTCCTGTAACTCATCTTCACCATATCATCATCATAATTTCCTGACAGTTAGAACAATTCATCAGTGGAACAACTTCCCTCCAGAAGTTGTAAATGCTCCAACACTGGAAGTTTTTTGAAAAAGAGATTGGATAACCATTTGTCTGAAATACTATAGGGTTTCCTGCCTAAGCAGGAGGATGGACTAGAAGACCTCCAAGGTCCCTTCCAACTCTGTTATTGTATAATTCTATCATCATCATCATCATCATCATCATCATCATCATCATCATCATCATCATCACACTGATGTTTACAAGCTTATATAGTTCACTCCCTATGCCAAGCCATTGTATGATTTAGTTTGGCTTAGCCTTTTAGATTAGCTATTATTCCTTGTTAATCCATGACTTAGAATAAAGTGAACCCAGACAATCCTAGTTTACTGAGCCACAGCTCAGTAGACCATAAACCCCTGTTAAACTGAACATGGAATCTCAAATACATTATTAGATGATGCACACACTATAACCATGTTCATTGAAAGCACACGAGAGGGGGAAAGGGGAATTGCTCATACACATGTTCAACTTTTCTGAAAGGGTCTCCTTGGAGAAGGAGGCTCCAGCATGCATGCTTCATCTATCCAATGCAATCAAAACATGGTTAAAAGGGGGGGAAAAATGCAATGCCTCAATATCGCATCTGCAGCATTTGAATCTAGAGACCTACCCAATAAGGTGCCCGCCAACCGCATTAGGGTTAACAACAATGCCAGGTCAGGCCTTCTCTCTTTTTTTCCCCAGGAGGTCTGTTTCAATTATCATCCTTCAGCAACCGATGCCCAGCCGTGTCCATATTTTTTTCCCCTGTTGGAAAAAAAAAATCCCTTTAGATTGGCCTTTCAAGCAACTTGGAGAACCAACCTTCTGGCAGCCAAGTTCTCCTGCCTTCTTCGAGTTCCCCAACAGAGCCGAACAAAGCCACCACGGCAGCCCAGAGACGCTGCTTCTTCCAAGAGCCCAGGTCTGTTCTCAAGCAAGAGCCAAGAGCCATGGCTTGTGCGCGCCCTCTGGTGACTTCGGATAGAGCGCAATCCTCCAGACGCTTCCGCCGATTCCCACAAGAGAGAAAAGGGACCTTCGGCAGGAACAGCATCGATCTGGAGTCAACTTCGTCCTTTGCCCTCTCGGTGGAAGCAAGCCATCTCTTTTAAGCCAGGAGTAAAATGAGGTGAGCTTTGGCCCCTGACCCCCCCCCCTCCACCTCCGCCCCGTAGCCTTGATTTGTGGTTGGGCTGGTGGGGGAGAGAATTAATAAATGCATGAGCTGGAGCAGAAAAGGGGCACTTTAAAACTGACGTACCATTATGGATTTTATGTCATGATTACAAAGATATGGATTCCCTCTCTTCCCAGGGGCCTCTTAAGAGCTATAAACAAGCATCACGGCAAAGTCTTATTAAGCGTTGTTTCAGTTCACTTCAAATACAGCCCCCAATGGGGCAATCGGAGAAGTTGGCTGTTCTTCCTGCTTTCCAACCCTCCAGTCAACGGTGGGGCTCCATGCCATTGGCAGAAGATCACCAACTTGGAAGAAGCGGGGAGATGCAAGGGGGGGAGGGGGGGCAAGGACGCTGCTATGCAACAGCCAGTGAAAAGAAAATGCTTCTGGAATCGAGGAGGGTTGGGTTGTTGTTTTGTTTTGTTTTCCACTGGTCGCTCCCCATTTTTTCCCCGATAGAGGTAAACATTGACACTCATTTCAGAAGCTTTCCACACGGGAGTGAGGATTAGTCCCAGGGCTGTGCGTGCTTCTGTCTAATCACAGTTCCCTCACATTTCTTTCAAAACTTCGGTAGAAACCAACCAAAGCACAGGTTTCCTGGGCATTTTCACAATTGTCGGCTGCTGTTAGTTCTCCAGTTGGAAAAAATAAACCCACAGGGACCTTGGGAGAAGACAGAAGCTGGAGGAGGAGGGGTGGGTGGGTGGATGAGGGGAGGTCTTTCTTTCTCTGGTTGGTAACCGGAGAAGGGGAGAAGACCAGGTTGGGTCAGAACCTATGAACACAGTGTTGGGGTTGCGCCTGCAGAAGTTCCCTCAGGGTTTTAACAGAATAAGTTGGAAGGGACCTTGGAGGTCTTCTAGTCCAACCCCCTGCTTAGGCAGGAAACCCTACACCACTTCAGACAAATGGTTCTCCAATCTCTTCATAAAAACTTCCAGTGTTGGAGCATTTGCAACTTCTGAAGGCCAGCAGTTCCACTGATGAATTGTTCTAACTGTCAGGAAATTTCTCCTTAGTTCTAAGTTGCTTTTCTCCTTGATTAGTTTCCACCCTGTTGCTTCTTGTCCTGCCCTCAGGTGCTTTGGAGCAGGGGTCTCCAACCTTGGCCACTTTAAGCCTGGTGGACTTCAACTCCCAAAAGCTGGCTGTGGAATTCTGGGAGTTGAAATCCACCAGGCTTAAAGTGGCCAAGGTTGGAGACCCCCTGCTTTGGAGAATAGCTTGACTCCCTCTACACTGTGGCATCCTCTTAGATATTGGAACAATGCTATCATGCCACCTTTAGTCCTTCTTTTCATTAAACCAGTCATACTGAATTCTATCAACCATTATTTATATATATTTTAGCCTCCAGTCCCCTAATCCTCTTTGTTGCTCTTCTCTGCACTCTTTCTAGAGTCTCAACATCTTTTTTTTTTACATTGGGGCAACCAAAGCTGGATGCAGTACTCTAGGTGTGGTCTTACCAAGGTATGATAAAGCGGTATTCACACTTCACGTGATCTTAATTCTATCCCTGTAGAAAAGCTTTGGAGGTCTTCTTAGGGAGGCCAATTCAGAACCGAAGAAAGGAAAGTTGTTGTTTTTTTCCCCCTTCCCCTTGCTATAAAAAGAAACTTCCCTGCACCCTACGGAGCCAAGAAAGCTCCTGATACAACTGAGTGGTAAGTTAAATGTCCTTGTTAATCAGAGGTTCCAGCACTAAGTGCGACTCAAATAAGCAGGCACTTCCTAGTTATGATTCATGACGGATTTAACAATGCTTTAGAGGGAAAGAAAGGATGGCAAACATAGGAGTGGATTATTTGAAATTGCCCTTGAACAAAATGTCTCCAAAATCTAAACACATCAGCCATATTTTAGGGCGGAATACATTAAAGCCAACATATTGGGGTTTTTTGCACAGATGTTTCCATCCCCTCTTTGTGCACTAATACATTGTGATGGAGCAGCTTTATTAACCCTCCCTCCCTTCTATTTTTGGGGAGGGGAGGGAAAGGGAGGGGACGGGAGAAAATGGAAGAACCGCCTTCATTAAATCCCAGTTCCAGAAGCCATCAGGATCAGAGGGTAGGACTGCCAAATTTCAGGAAGGGCAAAATATAAATAACCCAATAAAATGAATAAATTGCACCGTTCTATTAAATACATGGAGAAAATACATCACAAGGCTTTGGCTTTGGCTTTGGCTTGGCACATTATAAGGGAAGCCATGGTTTGTTAACCATAGTTTGTTAAGTCACAGTGGCTAGGTTCACATTTCCCACTAAGCCCAAAAATATATTTAATTTTAGCTAAGCACCATGTGTGAATGCATCCACGGTTACAATCTGACTGCTTTTTGGACTTCAGAGACATTTATCTCTAGTATCTATCAAGCTTCTAACTCCACTTTGCCTTCCTGAATAAATTAGATGCTACAGCAAAATTACCAAAGCAATAAGCAACCAGAAATGCAAACCAGAGTCCTACGTTAACAAAATCCAATTCATGTCTATGTTCTTATGAGCCTGAATAAAAATAGCTACACCTTTGAAGAACTTTTGATCAAGGAGAGGACCAGCCCTTTCTGATGGTAAAAATGGTGTTAAAAACACAATAACAGCTCCAGCTGACTAGTTTTCTGGTTTTGTGACACCTCTTGAAAAAAAACTGGGTGCTGGTGCTGGGTTGCTCCAAGCTCCTAGCTTTTGTTAGCCTGTGGATCTACAACTGCCTTCACAATCTCCATTTGGCCATGGAGGTGAGACAAATGGAGCCAGTTTGGTCAAGTGGTAAAGGCACCAAGCTAGAAACCAAGCTAGGCACCAAGCTAGACTGTGAGTTCTAGTCCCACCTTAGCCATGAAAGCTAGTTAGGTGTCTTTGGGCCAATCACTAGGAGATGGTGAGTTCTAGTCCCACCTTAGCCATGAAAGTTAGCTAGGTGTCTTTGGGCCAATCACTAGGAGATGGTGAGTTCTAGTCCCACCTTAGCCATGAAAGCCAGCTAGGTGTCTTTGGGCCAATCACTAGGAGATGGTGAGTTCTAGTCCCACCTTAGCCATGAACGTTAGCTAGGTGTCTTTGGGCCAATCACTAGGAGATGGTGAGTTCTAGTCCCACCTTAGCCATGAAAGTTAGCTAGGTGACTTTGAGCCAATTACTAGGAGATGGTGAGTTCTAGTCCCACCTTAGCCATGAACGTTAGCTAGGTGTCTTTGGGCCAATCACTAGGAGATGGTGAGTTCTAGTCCCACCTTAGCCATGAAAGTTAGCTAGGTGACTTTGAGCCAATTACTAGGAGATGGTGAGTTCTAGTCCCACCTTAGCCATGAACGTTAGCTAGGTGTCTTTGGGCCAATCACTAGGAGATGGTGAGTTCTAGTCCCACCTTAGCCATGAAAGTTAGCTAGGTGTCTTTGGGCCAATCACTAGGAGATGGTGAGTTCTAGTCCCACCTTAGCCATGAAAGTTAGCTAGGTGTCTTTGGGCCAATCACTAGGAGATGGTGAGTTCTAGTCCCACCTTAGCCACGAAAGTTAGCTAGGTGACTTTGAGCCAATTACTAGGAGATGGTGAGTTCTAGTCCCACCTTAGCCATGAAAGTTAGCTAGGTGTCTTTGGGCCAATCACTAGGAGATGGTGAGTTCTAGTCCCACCTTAGCCACGAAAGTTAGCTAGGTGACTGAGCCAATCAGTGGGAGATGGTGAGTTCTAGGTCTACCTCAGTCATGAAAGCCAACTGGGTGATTTTGGGCCAGTCACCAGGAGACCATGTTCTAGTCCCGCCTTAGTTAGTCCCACCTTAGAAAGTCAGTTAGGTGCCTTTGGGCCAATCACCAGGAGACGGTGAATTCTAGTTCCACCCTAGGCACAAAGCCAGCTAGGTGACTTTGGCCCAGTCTCTCTCTCTCTCTCTCAGCCCAATACACCTCCCAACGTTGCCATGGGGGAGGAGGGAAAATAGGAGCAGGAAAAAGTATCTGCTATCTTTACCCCCTTAACTTGTTTGTAAAAATAATGAAGGCGGGCTCCAAATAAATAAATAAAGATGACGGAAGCAGGACTCTGGACAAAGCGGGGAGGATAAAAGAAGGCAAAGAAAAAGGCCAGAGAGAGAGAGAGATGAGAAGCACTTCTACCTGGTCATAAATACCACCAAGTAATTGCTATCCTGCAGCTTTATTGGCACGATCTGGGTTAATAATTAAATCCCCAGCAGGGATCACATGTCACTATGGGTAAACTTAGATAAATTACTGCAGCCTTAAAAGGTCAGCAGCAGGAAAATTTGCCCTTGTTAGGTTGATGGCCATGCAGAGTTCTTCAAAGAGGCAGGGCAGAGGCCCTGGGTCAAAGGGAAGAGTAAGAAGGAGCCAGTTTTTCCGCATTTCTGCATCCCGTCCACTTAACAGCTCTTTGTTGCAAGCCCTGGCTTTTAAGCACACTTGATATGGAAGACAATTGGTTGCCTTGGATCCTGAGAAAAGCCAGGTTGTCCAGCTGAGAGGAAGGAGGCTGGCCATTTCATTTCAGTTCCAGCAGGAAGAGGAGAAGAGAGAGAAAGAGAGAGAGAGAGAGAGAGAGAGAGAGAGAGAGAGAGAGAGAGAGAGAGAGAAATGTGCCTATAGTTTCCATTTATTTACTGAAGCCCGAGGTTGCACGATCCAGGCCTTCACCTCGCCGTGGGTTTTCACTCTGCTCGGCCGCTGCCCATTTTTTTTAAAAGTTAAAATAAACCCTTTTAAAAAAAACAAAAAAGAGAGGGATAAAAGGAGGACAGCATCAACATTTCCAAAATGATGGGGGGGAAAAAAGTGTTTGGGGTTTTAACCCCAGCTGTACACATACTAGCTTTCACCAGATCTGTGGTTTCCAGGGGTAGGATGCAAATATTTTTTACTACCGGTTCTGTGGGCATGGCTAGGTGGGCGTGGCTAGGTGGGCGTGGCCATGTGACTGGGTGGGTATGGCTTTTTTTGTGCAGCACCACCCACCCACCCCGCGCCCCATTTTTTTCCCCTTCTGGGCCTCAGGGAAATCTCCTGGGCGAAGCAGTAAGACAGCGAGAGGGTTCCCGGCACAGCTGATCATTGGAACAGCTGATCATTGGGAAGAAAAAAAAGAAAGAAATACCTTAAGGCAGGGGTGTCCAACCTTGGTAACGTTAAGCCTGGAGGACTTCAACTCCCAGAATTCCCCAGCCAGCAAAGGGAAATCTAGGAGTTGAAGTCCTCCAGGCTTACGTTACAGTTGGACACCCTGCCTTAAGGAGTGACTAGGCAGGGAGAGTGCAGTCAGCAATGATAAGGACTGACTGGGCGTGGAGGGGCGGGCAGAGAGGGGCGGAGCCAGCCAGGGGCACGATTTGCCGGTTCTCCAAACTGTGCAGAATCATAACAACCAGGTCTATAGAACCAGTCCAAACTGGTAGAATCCCACCCCTAGTGGTTTCCCCTTATTCCGTTAGGTTGCATCTCCTGAGGAACTGATCAAGAGAGATGCAAGGTGCCTTCAGGTGTCTGTGGAGATTCTCAGTCCTCTGGGTCAGAGTTGTCTCAAAGGTGCTTTTTTTCCTTCAAAAAGGCAACTGGACTGTTCCCCCCCCCTTGAGGAGGTAGAAGAAAACATTTCGCTTCTCATCCAAGAAGCTTCATCAGTTCTTACGGTGGATGCAGGAAAGAAAGGTACTGACAGTTGAGACTGGATACTGGTGGGATGGAAAGATAAGTTTTGACAGGATGGATGGGTGGGTGGAAGGACTGTATTTTTTTTTTTGCAGTCATCTGGTCGTTAGTATTCTCCCTGAGAGCTCTTGAGGCCACTTGGGAGTTTATCTGTGCCCTCAGGGTTTTCTGAATCAGGGTGCAATTGGTTGCGGATTATGGAATCTTCTCAGAAGCGGCAAGGGCTGTGTTGCAGATTGGAGATTGATGGTGTCTTATTCCACCAAACATGTCATGCCCCTGTTGGAA
The DNA here is from genome assembly GCF_049901735.1 of Notechis scutatus. Classification (NCBI taxonomy): domain Eukaryota; kingdom Metazoa; phylum Chordata; class Lepidosauria; order Squamata; family Elapidae; genus Notechis; species Notechis scutatus. The sequence goes on along the minus strand of NC_142019.1, from coordinate 3,069,513 downwards.
TCTGATTCTGAGGGGGAGGCCAAGCAGCTGACGGAGAGTGGGAGTGTGGCTCCGGTGGCTGTGGACAAAACTGGGGAAGAGCACAGTCTGGCTGGGCATTCAGAGGAAGACCCAGGCCCACCTCTTCATCCTAGGGCATGCGGGGAAGAACGGAGAAGGGAGCAATGTGAATTACATGGTTTATGGGGAAGAAAAGGGCCCTGATTCCCTTCATTAGCTGGGAAAACAGGATTTAAAAAGGATGTTTGCACAGAGCACCTTGCTGGAAGCAAAGCGTGAATTATCTTTGTTTGTCAAGTCTTATCTGGGTTCTGGCGTCCTCCCAACTGTGTGTGTTTCGTTATCTTTTGAGTTCTGAAATTCCTTATCCTGCTCTGTCTCGTTAATTGCTGCAGCGTGGTTTGTGTTGGTTTTATTTATAATTTAGATGTACTTTGGGTTCGGACTGAATTTCTTCCCTTTAAAAATTGTTCTTGGGAGAGTTTTTTCTCCAGCAGATGATAACTGGACATTGGGGGCCAAGTTGGGGGAATTAAAGGGACTTCACCTACTTTTGTGACTTTGTGGCTTTTGTGCCATGCCCCGGGTCATCACACAGCAACAGTCCAGTTGCCTTTTGAAGGAAAAAGCACCTCTGAAACAAGTTGCCTTTAGCTCAAAGAAGATCACGTAGCCATCACGATTAAGATGCACATCTAGGAGTAATGTTGGGGGTTAGAGAAAGACAATTCATCACACAGGTGTGGGGAAGAGGGGAATTTCTATGATCTTCAAGTCAGACCTGCTCTCTGGGTGGCAGATCCAAAACCCAACATCTCAGGATGCTTGTATTTTTAACCTGACGTGTGGACCCCTTCCAATAAAGAACTATCCTGTATGAAATAGAAGGGGTGTGTGTGTCACTCTAAGCCCCCAGCCCGAGCATGGAAGAAGTTACACCCCGGCGTCTTCTTCTGAGCTTCGTGGTTGTTCTTCAGAGAAACCATCAAACGCAGAGGAAATTCACCTTGTGAAGATTCTGTGTCAGATATGCTTTGCTAGACCTGTCAATCCTTGAGGGGGTGGGTGAATTCAGCCCTCTGCCCCTGCTTAAATGTCTGTCCATGGGAATGGATGGTTTATTGGCTTATTTATTCAGGAAGGTAGGTTGCCCTGCAGCTTCGCAGAATGGGTGAAGTTGCGGCGATGCTCTTGCTAATCGTAGAAATGACGATGCCGGGGAATGGAGAAAACATAATGAAGGCAGACCTACCCACTTGAGAGACCTCTTCAGGTAGCCACTTCTGAATGTGTTAGGACACCGATGGCAAGACGGGGGGGAGGGAGGGAATAACTTCTACACCCCCTCCCCATGCTACATTGCTCATTCTGCCATCCTACCTGAGTTACTATGATGCGATTTGTTCATGGGAAATGGCCAATCCACTGTTTCCCTCTGTAACCTGGCCAACTGAGGTTCCCATCAGTAACCCAGCCAATCACGCTCCCGTCGGTAACCAGACCAATCAGGGTTTGTGCCTGACCAATCATTGTTCCCATCGGTAACTTGCCCAATCAGGTTTCCCCCTTTTCCCTTCCTTACAATCTCGAAGATGCCCCCTCTGCAGAACAGTTGCCAACGCACAAAAAAAAAAAAAAAAATAGAGGCCCTCGGATGTGGGCCTTAGTAACAAGGGGGTCTCGCATTGCCTTTGCAAAGAGGGAAAATAAATAAATAAAACCACCCCAGTCATGGTTGCTTAGCTCAACCACGGAGCTAAATACAAAGGGAATTGGTTTTTTTTTAGACAACCCTGTGATAGAATAGCAGAGCCTGTTGCTGTGTTTCAAATTTAAGTAATTCGGGCATTATTATTATTATTATAGCATTGTTTTCATCTTGTTATTAACTCAAGAGGACTGGATAAACGCCCTTAGATGTGAAGTGGGGGGGAGGGAACATCACATTTTTTTTTAAACTAGGATTAATTTTCTTTCGGTGAGTCGTGCACTGGGAGGGGGGAACTTATCTCTGTGAGACATCTGCCAATTCTAAACGCGGCTTCTCGTTCTTGAGTCGGATCTTGGCAGAACATAGATTTTGAATGATTTTGTAAAAAGGCTGCTTGCTTGTGGAGGTGGTGGTGGTGGTTGTTTTTTTTTTAAAAAAATAGGATACAAACTGAGAAGAAGCAATTTGCATTTCGACGTTGGCTGGTCCTTTCCTGGCTACGGCTTTGTTCCTGGGCTGCAATGGAGACCCAGGAAGGGTTGCCAAATGTTTCACGGATCAAAGATTGGGGAGAATTGTGGTTCCTCCCATGTCACCAGCAGCCAGCTGTTGGCCCCTTCGCGCAAGGCCTGTTGCAGGGCAGAGAAGCAGTTTGAAGACTCTGCTTCTCAACCTTGCCAACGTGGTGTGGATTTCAGCTCTCAGAATTCCCCATTCTGTTGTGGTTCGCCGGCAGCCTGTGCAGACGGCAGTGAAATCGGATAGTGGGGAAGAACAGGGACCAGTCCAGGAGTCTGGAGAGGACTTGGACGAGGGTCCTGCATCCATTGCAGAGATGGGGCCAGGACCATCTGGGAGTGAAGTGCTGACTCTGGAGTCTGGCAGCAGCGAGGCAGAGGAACAAGGGGAGCCTGTTCCCAATGCGCATCTGTGCAGAGCTGCTAGAAGGCGAGAGCAGTTGTGATAAAAGGGGTGACTCAGGAATAAGGCTGGGAGGTGATTGCCCCTCCCATAAGGTATAAAGGACAGGCAAAGGTAGAGAAACCTTTGCAGGAAGCAAAGTCGTTCACTCTATTCGGATTCAACCTTGAAGCTCTGTGTGGACTTTGTACTTCAGTTGGTTTTTTTTTAGAGTTCATTTGGCTGTTGGCAGCAATTCAAAGGAGAGAAAGGTGGGTGCTTATCTTGAGGGACTATTTGGGACTCATTACAGGCTGACAATGAACATAATTCCCTGCACTGAAATAAAAAAAGAGTTGTTTTAACTAAGCATGTGCTTAATGATGGTCTCAGGAAACCTTGGTCAGAACACATTCTGAGGCCAGGAGAAGAAGTAAGGGATGGAAGGTCATTCAAAACCTAGACCTAACCTAGAACGAAGGAGAAATTTCCTGATGGTGAGAGCAATTAATCGATGGAATGGCTTGTTTCCAGAAGTTGTGGGTGCTCCATCACTGGAGGTTTTCGAGAATAGGCTGGAGGATGAAATGACATAAGATCTCCTGGCAAGGGCAGGGGTTAGACTAGAAGACCTCCGAGGTCCCTTCCAACTCTGTAATTCTGGAGACAAATTCCTTGTGTGTCTAATCACACTTGGCCAAATAAAGTATCCAATTCAATTCAATTTTAAAAAAACCCCAGGGTAAAACGAAAGCTTTGTGACCTGCCCTAAGTCACTGCCTGCCCCTGTTCCTCTAAGCCAGGAGTGTCAAACTCAAGGCCCTTAGGTGCTTAGATCCAGGGATGGGATCCGACTGGTATAACTACTGGTTCTGTCGCTCTGCGTCATGCGCGCATGCGCGAGTCGCGTGAGTGCAATTTATGACCTGCTGAACTGCCGGGACTGCTGAGCGCTCTGTGCAAGGACGCAGCGGTTGGAAAAGCCCTTTTTTTCCTGCTTTTTCAACCGCAGCTGTGTCGCGCAAAGCAGCTGCGGTTGAAAAAAACAGGAAATAAAGGTCAGGTAAGAGCCCGGGCGGGTGAGTGGGCCAAAACAGCAGCAGACATAGAACCGGTTCGATGTATGCTCTCTGTCTGCTGCTCTTCAGAACTACCGGTTCTACAGAGGTGGACAGAACCGGTAGAATCCCACCCCTGCTTAGATCTGGCCGGGGGGGTGGGGCGGAGCTTGAAAAAGTGAAGAACCAGCCCGCGGTGCCACTGCCAGTGAAAATGGGGCCTGGAAAGGCTGCATACAGCCCACTCGGGCATTGTTTTCAGCTGCAACAGCCGCCTGCAGCTCTCTGCCAGCGAAAATTGAGCCCCCCCTGAACACTGCCAGGGGTGAGATTCTCTCAGTTCGAACCGGTTCAATAGAACCGGTTGTTATGATTCTGCAGTTCGGAGAACCGGCCAATCGTTCCCCTGGCTGGCCCCACCCCTCTCCGCCTGCCTCTCCCCTCCTCGCCCTGTCAGTCCTTATTGCACATGCACAACACCGCTGACTGCGTTCTCACATCTTAAGGTATTTCACACCTTCACAACTTCACACCCAGTCACACCTTAAGGTATTTCTTTTTTTTCCCCCCCTTTCCCAACAATCAGCTGTTCCAACGATCAGCTGTGCCGGGATCCCTCTCGCTGTCTTACTGCTTCACCCAGACGGCTTCCCTGAGGCCCAGGAGCAAAAAAAGGGGAGGGGGTGTACGGAGGGGCATGGGGAGTGCTGCGTGCCCCTCCTATGCTCCCTTTCTTGCCTTCCTGGGAGCAAAAACGCCCCCCAGGGAGCTTCCCTGAGGCCCAGGAGGCAAGTAAACCTGGGGAGGGGGGTGCTGCAAAAAAAGAAGCTACGCCCACCCAGTCACATGGCCATGCCCACCTAGCCACACCCACAGTACCAGTTGTTAAAAAATTTTTAATCCCGCCCCTGAGCACAGCCCCCTCGAGCTCCGTTTTTCGCTGGCCGAGGGCTGCAGGAGGCCATCGTGGCCGAAAACAGAACCTTGACAAGCGACATCGAGTTGGCTTATACCCATCCCGGGTCCCCTGAGGACACACAACTGGGCCCCCTTGAGGTTAACACAACCCTGATGCGGCCCTTAATGAAATTGAGTTTGAGACCCCCTGCTCTAAGCTGCTCGATACAACCACTGGGTAGTTCAAGCTTGCCCGTTGCCCCGTTTCAAACTTGGTTTTGAGGTAGACGAAGGGAGACATTTGGCCCTCCCCTTTCCCGATGAGTTTTCAATTAGGCCTGAACTGCGGCCAAATCAATAGCGCCGTTAATAGCAAGCCTCGTGAGCCGGGGAATCGGCATGGCTGCGAAGCGCACCAACGGGAGCCAGTTGGCTGACAATCGGGTGTCAATCAGCAGAACAAGATGCTTGGATTTGGATAAAGGGACTGAAAGGATGATCGTTTTTATCATCCTCTTGGCTCCTCTAGGCTGGCGGAGAGGGGATGGGATGGGATGGGCAGGACTACCGGGGGGGGGGAGGGCTGCGGAATCGCCCATCTGCAGAGGAGAAGGACACGCCGATACATTTCTCAGACCCTCCTGGGCTCTGTTGGGCAATCTTTGTGCCAACACATCTTGGAGGGCCACGAGCCAGGAAGGCTGTTCTTCTCCTGCCTTCACAAGGCGCCCCCTAAAATGCAAACGGGCGCCTGTCTTTTAGCTCGATGGTAGATCAGGACGGAACTGTGGGGTCTTCGGTGCTCTCTGAGCTTGGTGGTTTTCTTGGAGATGTTGCATTAACTGAGTAGGGAACATCATCAGTGCCAAGACTTTGTTCCCTAGTTGGGTCATGAAATATCTGCAAGAAAACCACTAAGCTCCAAAAGCACCACGGACCCCACAGTCATCGTCCTCCTGCTTCTGCTCCTCCTCTCCTCTTCCTCCTCCTCTCCTGTTCTTCCTCTTCCTCCTCCTCTTCCTTTTCTCCTCTTCCACCTCCTCTCCTCTTCCTCCTCCTCTTCTCTTCCTCCTCCTCTCCTCTTCCTCCTCCTCTCCTCTTCCTCCTCCTCTCTTCTCCTCTTCCTCCTCCTCTCTTCTCCTCTTCCTCCTCCTCTTCTCCTCTTCCTCCTCCTCTCCTCTTCCTCCTCTCCTTTCTCTTCTCTCCTCCTCCTCTCTCTCTTCTCCTCCTCCTCCTCTCCTCTACCTCCTCTTCTCCTCTTCCTCCTCCTCTCCTTTCTCTTCTCCTCTTCCTCCTCCTCTCCTCTCTCCTCCTCCTCTCCTCTTCCTCCTCCTCTCCTCCTCCTCCTCCTCCTCCTCCTCCTCTCCACAAACCTCTTTCCTTTCTAGCACTGATGATGTTACCTAGTTTGGGTCAAGAAAACCACCAAGCTCAGAGAGCACCAAGAATCCCACAGTCCTCCTCCTCTCCTCTTCCTCCTCTCCTCCTCTTCACAAACCCCACTCCCTTCTAGCACTGATGATGTTACTTAGTTTGGGTCATGAAACATCTGCAAGAAAGCAATTGAGCTCAGAGACCCTCAAGGACCCCAGAGTCCTTCTCCTCTTCTTCCTCCTCTTCCTCCCATCTCCTTCTCCTCCACTCTGCAAACCCCACTCCTTTCTAGCACTGATGACATTGCCTAGTTGGATCATGAAACGTCTGCAGGAAAACAACCGAGCTCATGAGAGCATCGAGGAGCCCACAGTCCAACCCTGAGGCTACAAATATTTCCTCTTCTAGAGGAATAGTTCAATTTTGGACCGATCAGGTGCTTGAAGGAGGGGAATTCCTCCAGTTGCCCCGAAGATTTTTGCGAGGACGACAATTTCTCCCTGGCCTCGAACGTCCATCATGGTGGCCCAGTGCCCTTTTCAAAAAGTTTTTAAAAAAGAAAAAAAGAAGAAAAGAAAGCCCCTTGCCAATCCAATCTCTGCCTGTCAACCCGGGAAAACGGTTATCCGTGAGGAGCTAATGGGCTTTGGATGAATACAGGGCTATTGACAGGTCGACCGTGTCTTTTAAAAGCCAGCTAATGAATTGGATTGCAAGTATTGATCCTGGATTTCCGCTCCGCACCTCCTATTGCCTCTCTTTCTCCAAGCTAGCTTCATTAAAAACTCACTGTTCTTTTGATCTCTGCAGCGGGAAGAGGCCGGGGGGGGGGGGTGTTATTATTTATCTATTGGTATTCCTGCACCCGCTGTCTTGCCAAAGAAACACCTTTATGGGGAGCTGCCCACCGAGGTAGAAGAATTTCCCCATCCCCTAAAGAAGAGAACCAGCAGCAGAAAGTTTAAAATCCTAAATCAACTTGGCATCCTAAAGTCTTTCTCTTGGCAGGAATGTAGCAAGCCCTTCCAAACAGTTTTGTTTAGAGCTGTGTTTCTTTAAGAGGCGGGGACTTCAACTCCCAGAATGTCCCAGCTAACATGCCGGCTGGGGAATTCTGGGAGTTGAAGTTTGCACTTCTTAAAGTTACGGAGAGTGAGAAATCCTGATTTAGAGTCTTTCCAAGGCTGACGTTGTTGAGATGGTTTTTAAGGCAGCCAAGGTGTCAATTCTCAGTGACTATATGGATTGTCTCCAAGATCTGTCTCCAGTCGGAACCTTTAGGTCTTTCGAAGCTTGCAAAATGTTTTAAAGATTGCTATAAAGAGTGCAGTCACACTAAGGAGAAATTTTATCTGAGTTTGGTTGTTTTCTTGCAGATGTCCCATTATCAATACTGGGTGACATCACTGCTGATGGTCTTACTATCTTGGATAAAGAAATGTCTGCAAGGAAACAAACCAAGCTCACATTCCAACCTTGAGATACATACATATATTCTGCTTTATGGGAAAAAAATTTCTGAGAAGCGAGAACCATTAATCAATGGAATAGCTTGCTTCCCTCCGTGGTGGGTTCTATGCTCTCAGTTTGGAATTGCGAAGACCAATGCCAAGGTTTCGCCTGCTATGTTAACAGTTCTTCAAAGACGGGAAAAAAATATCGTCCTATCTGAACAACCCAACTGCTGATATAGCTAGAAAAATAGCATGATGGATTGATTGACCCATCAATACATTAGATGTCTCTTGTCCGCAGCGGTAGACAGGTGCTCATCAATAGAAGAGTCTTGAAATGGTCAAAGCAGAAAGATTTACAGAGAGGTGATGTTGGAGGAGGGAGGACACAAGATAAAATTAAGAGTTCTCCTTGATGGGCCTCACAGCTTCCTATCGAAATAAATCATGAGAATTAGCCTAATGCTAGAGTGAATAATAAGACATCACAGAAATATTAGTTAAAAATTAGTAGTGCTACAGCAATTGAATGCTTGCAGTACACCAAGCCATCATAGGTGGTTTACACATCGCAACTAAGCTACGTTGGTCCATCACACGAAGGGGAAAAACCATGATGGCGCATTCCGGCTAGATCTGGCTAACAATCTTGGTTGAAGAATGATCAATGTGTCATTACACTGCTTTGACCTTCCAAGTTGGCTTTAGTTTATGGATCTGGCAATTCATTCATCTGTTGTGGGACTAGCCCAGTGGTCGCCAACCAGTGGGCTGGGTACCACTGATGGTCCATGAGAAAATGTTGGTGGTCAGCAGAGAAATGTCACCCCCAAAGCAATTAATCCAGGCTGCATGGGAACACAAGGCTGCGCCGCCCACATGGCCTGTGGGAACACAAGGCTTGTGTCGCTTGCATTGCGAACCACACAAGGTAGTGAGGGGAGGGGGAAAGGGCGGAGGGGAAGAACTTGCCCCACTCACCCCACGTGCCTGGCCTGGCCACTGGGCTGCTTCTTTCTTCTTCTGCTTTTGGCTGCATGCAAGGAAAGCAGCCAAAGTCTTTCTTTCTCTCCCCCAAACTCTGCCAGAAATGAGTCTTTGGGGCCCTGCAAGGCCTCCTGCTCCAAGAGGCTGAGCTGGCAAAGTCTTATTTCTGGCAGACTTTGGGGGAGAGAAAGACTTCTGCAGCTTCTGCTGCTTTCCTTGCATGAAGCCAAAAGTCTCTCTCTCTCTCCCTCCCTCTGAGAACAGAGCTGGAGACGGTATCCTGCGATCCCAAATAAAGAACGATTGATCAGTAGGAAAATGGGGTGGGGAATTTTCCTGCAGACTTTTTGGGGGATTTTCCCAGGGTCTCTGCAGAAAAAGCACAGGACTGGCAGCTCTGGAATGACCAAAGGGCCAATCTTGTGACTACTGCAGCTCTGGAATACGGGACTGACTTTCTCACCAACGCCAGCAAGCCACCCTCAGTCAAAATTCACATTAGTGGAATGTGAATTAAAATTATGAGTTTGGTGGTCCCTAGGTCCAAAAGGTTGGCGACCCCTGGACTAGCCAACACCCTGGTTTGATTGCATGTGTGAATTGTGCCGGTGTTTCCAAACCAGCTTGCTTGGAGGTTCCTTGGTGTATCTGAAAACAGCCACTCCAAATGGCCTCGGTTGCCTCAGAAGGTCTGATGGGCTCCTGGCCTAACCTGTCCAGCCCCCTCCTCCTCCTCCTCTAGGCTCCTCTTTCCTGACAACTCACCCCAGCTGAGCAATAGCTGTATCCCGGCAACCGTCATAGCAACCAGGAGAGACCCTGCTACTCCAATGGGCAAACAGTTGCTAGGAGACCAACTTCAGCTTTCCTTCTCCCATTCCCTGCTCTTGGGGAGTCAGCAACCACTATCTTGCAAGGATGAGATCATGCCCAACCAAGAGAGGCTTGGCACCTATGTCCTGCAAGGTTTGAAGCCCACCTGGCATCCAATTCCTCCCACCCCAGGAGAGATGCCGAAAACAAAGGTCTCTAGGGAGTGGAACAAAAGTGTTCTATTTTCTCAGCGGGAAGATGACTTTGATTAATATACAAACATACATCCATCCATCCATCCAGGGGTGGGATTCTACCAGTTCGCACCTATTCTCTAGAACTGGTTGTTAATATTCTAAGCAGTTCTGAGAACCGGTTGTTAGAAGAAATTTTTACTGGCCTAATCCTGTAAGGAAGGCAGGAAGGAAACATTCTGGTGTTGCTTACAGAAACTGCCTCTCCGTTAACCCTTATTCCATTCTTGGCAGGACTAGACTTCCTGTCTCAGGAACTTCTCTGGAGTTTTTTTTCCCCCTCCTTTGCTGGTACTTTGCTTGTGTGGAGTGACCGTTCAAAGTTACAATGGCCCTGAAAAAAGTGACATGACCATTTTTCACACTTACGACTGTTGCAGCATCCCCACAGTCATGAGGCCAGGCAAGATGCGTGCCTCGATGTGAGTGAGTTGGCCACACCCAGCCAGTCACACGCCCACCAAGCCACGCCCACCACCTAAGCCACGCCCACAGAACTGGTTGTTAAAAAATTTGAATCCCACCCCTGCATACATACATACATACATACAAACAAAACAATACGAAGCTTTACAAAACAATACGAAGAGAGCCTGTTGCTTCGTTCCTTTTTTTGGAACTATCTCTGTATATTTTAAAAAGATAGACTGTTTAAAAAGGAAGGAAGCAACAGGCTCTCTTCGTATTGTTTTGTAAAGCTAACATCCACTGGGCACAGGTGGGGATGAGTCTGCCAGTATGTTTGTAGCCAAAAATAGGGGAAAAGAATATCGGATTTGCAAGGGATAGAAATAAAAACTTCCCTGACTGGCAACTCTTTTCATTCTCTCTGTGTCTCTCTTGGCCATTTCAAGGCTCGTGTGATAAAGGAATTTTAACCGGTGTTAAAATGTTTACGGAGTGAACTCTTGCAGAGAACTTGTTCAGCCCTGCGCTGTAATTCCCTTTCTGCAGCTCTCAACCTGCAAAACGTGTAATGCAAAGCCTCTCTTTCTCTCTCTCCCACCCCTGTGTGTGTGTGTGTGTGTGTGTTTGTTGAAGCCCCCCCCACCCTGCTCTTTTCTCGGAACAAAGGCTCCCGCAAAAGGTAACAATTTGCACTGCCAAGCAAAGTGACAGCGATTGTTAAAAAGAATAGCAGTGCATAGTAATTACTCTACTCCTTCTGGCACCCTAGGAACTCGGAAATTTTCCCTCCAAAGGGGGAGAGAAAGGGAAGGGGAAGGAGAAGGTTGAGGGGGGAGGTCTTAATCCCCCAGACTAGCACTGCCACCTGCTGGCATCGCATGACAAATGCGAGCAAACTGGCTAATTTTTGCAGGAGGATTAGAAACCTTGCAAAAAAAAATAAAGCAAGGCAAAGCGGGGACATGATAGCAGAAATCCAGTATTTGAGGCGCTGCCCCATAGAAGAGGAGGGTCAAATTATTTGCCAAAGCACTAGAGGGCAGGACAAGAAACAACGGATGGAAACTAACCAAGGAGGGAAGCAACCTGGAATTAAGGAGAAACTGAGGACAATTGCCTTCAGAAGTTGTGGGGGCGCCATCACTGGAGGTTTTAAAGAAGAGACTGGGTAGCCATTTGCCTGAAATGTCTGCCCATCACGGCTGATTTTTCAGTTGGTTTGAGGCCTTTTTGGCCTCCCGAGGCTGGAAAAAGCCTCTGCAAGGCTTTCAGGACAAATTATAGGCCCATTTCATCACTTCCCGTAATACCGGAAGTGACGAAACAGGCCTATAATTCATCCTGAAAAGCCTTGCAGAGGCTTTTTCCAAGCCTCGGGGAGGCCAAAAAAGGCCTCAAACCAACAACAAAAAAAAAAAAAACAACCAGCGCAGTGAGATAAGTTTGCCGGCGCAAATGGCTCTGCGTGCTACTTGTGGCACGCGTGCCATAGGTTCACCATCACGGCTACAGGGTCTCCTGCTTGAGCAACGGGTTGGACTATAAAGACCACTGAGATCCCTCCCATCTCTATTCTGATTCAGTGATTGCTTTGCCAAAATCCCCAAATTTCAAACTCCCTACATGGCTAAAAGAGGAAGAACATTGGAGTTCTCGTTCAATCAGGCGTGACAGCTGCAGTTCCCTTTTTGCCAGAGATGGTGGAAATCTTATCACATGAAGATGGTTTCATTTTTTTACCCCTCGGTGTTCAATTTTTCCTTTCCGTTAAACGAAGCCGAGGAAAATACCTGCACAAGGGATCTCAACGGGATCCTGCAGAGCAGATTTAACTAAGAGGAAGTGACCCAAACCAACTCAGATCATTGAGCTCGATGGCTAAGAAACCAATTCCAGATTTTCTTCATTTACTCCAGAGATGTGGGGGGTGGGGCTCTAGTATGTTCTCCAGATTTAAGACGACCACCACCAAAGTTTTCTTTTTTTCTTGAGCATCAATTTGTTCCATTAAAAAATAAATAAATGAGGACCCGGATGACAGTTTTAAATGTGCTTCTTTCCGCACATATTAAAACAATACAGATATTTTGGGGGTTGGGGAAGGAAGAAGGAGGGGATTGTAAAATCACAGTGCATCAAATTCACAATATCCTGTATAAAGGGGCTCGGCCCGGATACCTCGCCTGAAAAAAACAAAAACAAAACAAAAATATTGTTAGAAGGTGATATTTAAGGAAGACTTTAGCAGCTTTTTTTTTTTTTTAAAAAGAATCTATATAAAAAGTAGATACCCCAGAGTTTTTCAAAGACATCACCTGTGCCTTTTCAGAAAGCCAACCAAACTAAAAAAACAAAACAATTCAGAGGAGGAGACCAGAAACGGAAGTTTTATCAAAAACTAACCATGTCCAAGATATTTCCGCCCCTTCCAGAACTATGAGCCTTGCTGGCACAGTGTGTTGTGGTTAGCTGGCAACAGGTGTGGACGGCTGAGGAGAGCAAGGACTCTGATGAGGGGCCAGGACCATCAGGGAGTGCACTGTTGCCTTCAGCGATTGTGGGGGCTGGCAGCAGCGATGAGGAGGTTCCCAAGGAGCCTGTGCCAAGTGTGTGTGCACGAAGGATTACTCGGAGGAAAGAACAATTACAGCAGCACAGGCGACTCAGGAGTAAGGCTGCAAGGTAATGGCCCCTCTCTCAAGAGGATAAAAGCCAGGTTTGGAAAAGCGTTCTTTGCAGAAAGCAAAGACGTTTTGAAACTCAGCCTCGTGGACATTATAGAATCTTAATTTGGTATTTGAAGATCCTTGTGTTGTGAAATATTTATCTGTGATTTTTGGCAGCCTCGCACAGTTTTGGCAAGGTTTGTGTTTATCAAAGTTAATTAGCTTGCAGCAGCCTTTTAACTGGGGATTCGTAAGACTCATTAAAAGGTTTCTGTTCCCTTTGGTTATTGTTTGTCTTACTGGAAAAGGGTTTGGGTCAGAACACAGTGGTTAGGAGAGCTGTACTGCAGGCCACTTCTGCTGACTATCAGCTGCCTGCAGTTTGGCAGTTCAAATCCCACCAGGCTCAAGGTTGACTCAGCTTCCATCCTTCCGGGGTGGGTAAAATGAGGACCCAGATTGTTGGGGGACAATATGACTCTGTAAACCGCTTGGAGAGGGCTGTGAAGCACTATAAAGCAGTATATAAGTCTAAGTGCTATTGCTATTGCTATAACCCAACTGTATTGTTAAAGCAACTGAAGGGCCAATTATTCTGGAGAATAATTATGTCATCCCTATTTCAAATGTGAATGTAAATGTAAATAACTGGAAATTTTAGTTCCTCGTGCTAGCTGAGCCCAACGGCAGACCTAAGCTTGGAAAAGAGGATGGAATTCCATTCTGAAATCCCCATAATTTTCAACCAACATTTTAAAGTTAGATTGGGGAAGTTTGACATCACTTCCCAGTTTACCAAGTTTCTTCGGTAGAACAACAGAACGGAAGAGAGAACGATTGATGAAACACCCAAGGAAGATGAATTTTTCAGACGTACTGGTAGTCCTGACTTACAACACTTCATTTAGTGACGGTTTCAAAGTTACGATGGGGCTGAAAAAAAGTGACTGATGACCCCTTTTCACACTTACGACCGGTGCAGCATTCCTATGGTCCTGTGATCCAACTTTGGACGCTTGGCTGCTGACTCATATTTATGACGGTTGTAGTGTCCTGGGGTGGGGTGGGGTCACTTTTGCAACCTTCCAACTAGCAGAGCCAACGGGGAAGCCCGATTTGCTTGGCAACTCGCTTAACGACTGCAGTGATTCACTGAACAGGCATGGCAAGGAAGGTCGTTAAAATGGAGCGAAATCCACTCAGCAAATGTCTCTGCTTAGCCACAGAAATTTGGGGCTGAATTGTGGTTGTAAGTCGAGGACTATCCAGTATCTAATTACGGGCAATGAGATGCCAGAATAAACGCAACTATTGGAGTGATTTATGTAGCCCCAAAAAGCGAGCAGAAATAAGAGGAGGAGGAGGAGGAGGAAGAAGAAGAAGAAAAGAAGAAGAAGAGAAAAAAAGAAGAGAAGAATAAGAAAAGTAGAGAAGAAAAAGAAAAAAAAAGAGAAGAGAAAAGAAGAAGAAAAAGAAGAGAAGGAAAGTAGAGAAGAAAAAGAAAAGGAAAAAAGAGAAGAGAAAAAGAAGAAGAAAAAAGAAGAAAAGAAAAGTAGAGAAGAAAAAAGAAAAAAGAAAAGAAGGAAGAAGGAAGGAGGAGGAGGAGGAGGAAGAGGGGAAGGGGAAGAAGAAGAAGAAGAAGGAAAAGAAGAAGAAGAAGAAGAAGAAGAAGAAGAAGAAGAAGAAGAAGAAGAAGAAGAAGAAGAAGAAGAAGAAGAAGAAAAAACAACATTACCTGAGCAAGGTGCATCGGAAATCGGACAAGCGCTCATAAGCATCTTCCTGGTTTCGAACTGTCTGGTTGCTCCACAGACGCTCAGCAACAGCCCCAGCTCTGGGCCTGGAGGAGATAAAACAGGTGTTGCTCGATGAGGAGCAGGGGTCTCCAACCTTGGCAACTTTAAGACTTCTTGTTCTGACCAAGGCTTCCCAAGACCGTAATTAAGCACACACTTAGTCCAAACAACACTTGTTTTATTTCAACGCTGGGAATTATGTTCATTCCCAGCTGGTAATGAGTCCCAAACAGTCCCTTCGAGATAAGCACCCACCTTTCTCTCCTTTGAATTGCTGCCAACAACTAAAGTGCCAAATGAACTATAAAAAAACCAACCGAAGTACAAAGTCCACGCAGAGCTTCAAGGATTAATCTGAACAGAGCGAACGACTTTGCTTCCTGCAAAGGTTTCTCTACCTTTGCCTGTCCTTGATATCTTATGGGAGGGGCAATCACCTCCCAGCCTTACTCCCGAGTTGGCCCTTTTGTCTCAGCTGCTCTCGCCTTCTAGCAGCTCTGTGCATATGCACACTGGGAACAGGCTCCCCTTGTTCCTCGGCCTCGCTGCTGCCAGACTCCGGAGTCAGCACTTCACTCCCAGATGGTCCTGGCCCCATCTCTGCATCGGACGCAGGACCCTCGTCCGAGTCCTCCCCAGACTCCTGGACTGGTCCCTGTTCTTCCACACCGTCTGATTCCGCTGCCGTCTGCACCGGCTGCCGGCGAACCACAACACTCGTGGACTTCAACTCCCAGAGCTTTGCTGGCTGAGGAATTCTGGGAGTTGAAGTCCACAAGTCTTAAAGTTGCCAGGGTTGGAGACCCCCTGATTTGGAGAGTTTATAGGCTACTTTAAAGAACAGGAACCCTTCCTAGTTGCAAAGGTGCTTTTTTTTTCAATGAGGCAACTGGATTGGACTTTCTGTTTTTTCTTCGAAGACATTTCGCTTCCCATCCAAGAAGCTTCTTCGGCTCTGACTGGATGGGGGGGGGGAATGGAAAGATTTATACTCCTTGCAGACAGCTGGTCGTTTGTATTCTTTTAAAGGGTCGTTGAGGCCACTGTGTTGTCAAGGAATAGAAGAAAGAAGCTTCTTGCAGTGGTGCATTTCAAATATTTTTACCACCGGTTCAGCTTGGTGGACGCGCTTTGCACATTCACACACACTTTGCACGCATACGCACCAAACACGCACTTTGCACAGGCACAGAGGCTTTCTGACTCACCTCCTGCAAGCCTGCACTGTCCCTGTCGCTTGAGCAGCTGCCGCGCGGCAATCTGCTTGCCGCGCAAAGCAGCTGCGCTTCAAAAGCGGGACATAAAGGCTAGTATGGGAGCCCCGGCGGTCTCCACTGCTCCTCGGCGCTACCGGTTCGGTAGAACTGGGCCGAACCGGTAGAATACCACCACTGGCTTCTTGGATGAGAAGCGAAACATCTTCAAAGAAAAACCAGAAAGTCCACTTGGCTCTTGAAAATTTCAGTGTGCAGAAATGGACAAACGAACTTTAGTTCGAATCCCTAGCGCCACGTCACGGAGTGAGCTCCCGTTACTTGTCCCAGCAGCTTCTGCCAACCATCCAAAAAATCTCAGACTGTGCAGAAATGGACAAACTAACCCTAGCCCTAAAAAACAAAGAGTCTTCAATATATTACAACAACTGGAATTCCTGGTACAAATGGTTAGACCAAAGATAGATCGTGTATTATAAGGTATAAAAAAAGAATGGGATAAACTTATTTGAGTGTAATCCAAATATAGATACGGATAAGATGAGCATATATGATACAATTCAAGAAGAAAAGATCTTACAAACTGTCGAAAAGGAAAATGTTTTTAAATGTTCACCCTCCCTTCTTTCTTTTTCTTTCTTTTTCCTTTCTTTTCGCGTTTCTTTCTCTCTTTCTTGCTTTTTTCTGGTTTTGTTATTTGTGTATATGTTGTAGATTTGTTTTTTTAAATTGTAAATTTAATAAAATTTGTTTAAAAAAAGAAAAAAGAAAAAAAGCACCTTTGGGACAACTAGGACCTGGATGACTGAGAATCTCCATAGATAAACCCTTCCTAGACAGCTTGCAAATTAATGCAAACATCTGTTGCCGTAACAAAGGTTAGAGTTCTATTATAAGTAATGCTGTTGTTTGTAAATTGTGCCGCTGCTAAGTCAACAATCGCCATACAGATGCCCAGGAACAGCCAAGAGGACATCACGATGATGGTCCAAGGGTCGTGGTGTGGTTACACAAAGGAAGCACATTAGGGCATAAGGGGAATTATTTGCATGCAGACGTCAAATGTATCGTCTCTCGGTTGCCCTCTTGGCAGCCCTTCCTGCAGACATCCTGGAACCGAAATCTACTCCAGGACAGTGTTCCTACACAGAACCACTAGAGCTGACACCTGTGAGCATCAGAAGAACAGAAGACCTGGCAGGTAATGAACAACGCTTGGGAGGGAAAGCAGGCTAACATTTCTACAGAAACATATATATATATATATTTGCACAACTGGAGTGGTTTTGGCTATCTGTCCTGGGCTGTGAGAAAAACCTTGAGGAACATGAGGAAGAGACCCAACCCAGGCAACAGTCAGATAAGAGAAATTTGAGTCCAGGCCCGAAACGTATTTTGAGAAAGTGTCTCAAGGAACCGTCCGTGATTCCCTTGAAGAGAAAGGGAAGGAGAAGGGAAGTATATTTGGTTTTGCAAGATTCTGTCGTTGAAATGCAATAATAAGTCTTACCACAGCCTGGGGGTTAAATTAGTTGCATCCACGTATTCGCCCCACATACAGGCTTCTCCACCAATAACCAGTGTTTTTTGTTCTGCGCTGCCTGTTGGAAGAGACACTCATGTATTTATTTATATCCTGCCTTGGTTATCTTTACACATAACTCAAGGATGCAAGTGTATCCAACACACCTTCCTCCTCTTTTTCCCCACAACAACCAGCCTACCAAGTGGGTTGGGCTGAGAAAGAGAGACTGACACAATGTCTCCCAACTGGCTTTCATGCCTAAGGTGAGACTAGAACTCACAGCCTCCTGGTGATTGGCCCAAATTTACCCAACTGGATTACACGTCTCAAGTGGAACTAGAACTCACCGTCTCCTGGTGATTGGCTTAAAAGTCACCCAACTGGCTTTCATGCCTAAAGTGGGACTAGAACTCACCGCCTCCTGGTAATTGGCCCAAATTTACCCAGCTGGATTACATGTCTCAAGTGGAACTAGAACTCACCGTCTCCTGGTGATTGGCTTAAAAGTCACCCAACTGGCTTTCATGCCTAAAGTGGGACTAGAACTCACTGCCTCCTGGTAATTGGCCCAAATTTACCCAGCTGGATTATATGTCTCAAGTGGAACTAGAACTCACCATCTCCTGGTGATTGGCTTAAAGTCACCCTACTGGCTTTAATGCCTAAGGTGGGACTAGAACTCACTGCCTCCTGGTAATTGGCCCAAATTTACCCAACTGGATTACACGTCTCAAGTGGAACTAGAACTCACCGTCTCCTGGTGATTGGCTTAAAAGTCACCCAACTGGCTTTCATGCCTAAAGTGGGACTAGAACTCACCGCCTCCTGGTAATTGGCCCAAATTTACCCAGCTGGATTACACGTCTCAAGTGGAACTAGAACTCACCGTCTCCTGGTGATTGGCTTAAAAGTCACCCAACTGGCTTTCATGCCTAAAGTGGGACTAGAACTCACCGCCTCCTGGTAATTGGCCCAAATTTACCCAGCTGGATTACACGTCTCAAGTGGAACTAGAACTCACCGTCTCCTGGTGATTGGCTTAAAAGTCACCCAACTGGCTTTCATGCCTAAAGTGGGACTAGAACTCACCGCCTCCTGGTAATTGGCCCAAATTTACCCAGCTGGATTACATGTCTCAAGTGGAACTAGAACTCACCGTCTCCTGGTGATTGGCTTAAAAGTCACCCAACTGGCTTTCATGCCTAAAGTGGGACTAGAACTCACTGCCTCCTGGTAATTGGCCCAAATTTACCCAGCTGGATTATATGTCTCAAGTGGAACTAGAACTCACCATCTCCTGGTGATTGGCTTAAAGTCACCCTACTGGCTTTAATGCCTAAGGTGGGACTAGAACTCACTGCCTCCTGGTAATTGGCCCAAATTTACCCAGCTGGATTACATGTCTCAAGTGGGACTAGAGCTCAGTCTTCTAAACTAGTGCCTTAACCACCAGAGCAAACTGGTTCTCTATGTAGATTATTAGTATTATTACGTATTGCAGTGTATGTTGATGGGGCTACACTGGGGAAAAACCCACCTTCGAAGGCCAGGGGTTCCACCCGATATGCTTCCAACCAATCCTGCCCGTAAGAGATGACGTTCAAGTACCAAGGAGAGGACAGAAGGGCCCGGAAACCAGCCTTCGTGACACGAGACATCTCCTGTTGAAAGTTCCCTTTCCACACGTGTATCACTGTATTAGGGTTCACCTGGAAAAAACAGAGAACAGGGACTGAAGTCCAGGAGAAGGCATCTACAGGAGGTTTATGTGCATTAACAAAGGATGTGTGGTTGTGAGTGGGCTCCAATATCGACAATACTGAGAGGAAAACTGTAGGAGAAGAACAGGCTGAGCTGGAAGGCGGAGTTAAAAGTGTCATCAGCTTAGAATCCTTACATTGCCACAAACGATCTTAAGTCCAGCCGCCTGTGAATTCTGTTGACCCTTATCAAGTGCTGACCATTAGTTGACTAGATTCTTGTGCAACACAACAGTTTATGACTCAAAGTCCAGTGGCAATTGGGGTCGTAATTTGAGGACCATACATTTCCACTTTAATCGGCAGGAAGTAATTCAGTAAGGGAGAGAAGAGAAGCAGCCTAAGGACCTACAGCATCAGCATGCGAGCCACAGGCAAACTTACCCCGCTGTGCATGTGCGCGCATCAACAGCTGATTTTTGGGCTGTTTGAGGCCTTTTACGGCCTCCTAGAGGATTGAGGAAAGCCTTTGCTGGCCGAAAAATAGGCCCGCTTCATCACTTTCTATACTTCCGGAAATACTAGAAGTGACGAAATGGGCCCATTTTTCGGCCTGCAAAGGCTGCAGAAGTTTTCCTCAAGCCTCTAGGAGGCCGAAAAAGGCCGTTGCACATACATGCATAAGAGGCGTTGCACATACACACATGAGGCGTTGCACATACACGCATAAGAGGCGTTGCACATACACGCATAAGAGGCGTTGCACATACACGCATAAGAGGCGTTGCACATACACGCATAAGAGGCGTTGCACATACACGCATAAGAGGCGTTGCACATACACGCATGAGGCGTTGCACATACATGCATAAGAGGCGTTGCACATACACGCATGAGGCGTTGCACATACACGCATAAGAGGCGTTGCACATACACGCATAAGTGGCGTTGCACATACACGCATGAGGCGTTGCACATACACGCATAAGAGGCGTTGCACATACACGCATAAGAGGCGTTGCACATACACGCATAAGAGGCGTTGCACATACATGCATAAGAGGCGTTGCACATACATGCATAAGAGGCGTGGGGGGCCCCGCCCACATTGTCTTCTGGGTGGTTGCACGCCAGCGTGCACACAATTTTTGGCACAGGAGCCCCAAAAGGTTAGCCATCCCTTTCCTAGCACAATCCTTACCTTCACACCATTATCAAACACTTCTTGCCACACCATGTAACCTTTCTTGTAAGATGCGACGATATCCAGCAGCCTGGAGCAAAGAGAACCAAGGGAAGGAGAAAGCATCTCATAAGCCCGCAAGCGTGTTTCGATTTCCCTGCATCCAACTTTTCTTTTGTTCCTGCCTTCACCTGGCAACTCTCAAATAAATCATGATTGTCTCCTGACATGGGAGGGGAAGTCAATTGGAGGCAGCCAAAGAAAGAGAAACCCGAAAAACAGGAAGCTCGGCCTGGCACAATTCTTACCTTGGTCTACCTAGAAGCCGTGTCTGAAGAATTAACATGTTCTGCACCTTGGCTTGCCTGAGAGTGATGGGAAGGGGGCACAATCTTTGGGAAGGGCCTGTTTGAGGGAGGGTAGCCCTGTTTTCTTGCCCTAAACCAGGGGTGTCCAACCTTGGCAACTTTAAGACTTGTGGACTTCAACTCCCAGAGTTCCTCAGCCAGCAAAGCTGGCTGAGGAACTCTGGGAGTTGAAGTCCACAAGTCTTAAAGTTGCCAAGGTTGGACACCCCTGCCCTAAACAAATACTTAGCAATGGAGGGGAAGGAACACCTTACCTTTGAATGTAGAAGGATTCTAACTTGGTGTAGTCTTGGCCAAATGTCATCTTCTGCATGAAGGCTTGGATGTCTGGGTTAGACTTCCTACATGGAAACAGAAAAGTTGGATGCTCCAGATTTCCAAAGTCTAGCTCCTCAAAGGATTCTTTGGTAGGCCATCAAGAATCAAAATGGAAACATTCCTCGTGTTTTACAAATATATCAGCTCCACCAGTGGCCAAATTTTTGACCGCTTTAAGACTTCTGGATCAGGAGGGCTGGCTGGGGAATTCTGGGAGTTGAAGTCCGCAAGTCTTCAAGTGGCCAATCTCAGTGGCCCTGAGCTACATGAAGCAGGATCGATCGTGCTAATATTTGGTCCACTCGTGATTCCAGCCCTCAACTTAACACGGTTTTGAATTTCGCCCATGTGACTTGTGACACGGAATGCTGTGTGACGACCTCCAATTGTGGCTTAGTCAACGAACCAAGGTTACTTAGGTCAGCCAAAGTTAGAACCAAGGTTACTTCAGTAAACCAGTGTGAGGACAAATGAGGGCTTGGTCCAAAGTGAAGCTAGCAGGTATCCAATACCCATTCATCACCATTCCTATGGTCTCTACCTGACCTATGTTGATCCCATCTCTCTCCAAGGATTCAATGGAGTGAAATTTGCCACCAGACAAATAGGGCTACAGATGAATATAAGCTAAGTAAGTTGTGGATACATTATGGTTCCTCTGAAGCATGGATACCTATATCCTTGTGTGAGGCACGTTCTTATTTTTACCTCAGGATCCATCTTAGTTTAACAATAGGTATGAATATGGCTGGTTTTTCAATGTATGGTTTATGGCCATCCATCTCTTTGTTGGTTCCATCCCAAGAGGTCACCATCGCCATTACACTCTTTTTCCCTTCATCCCACCAGATATTCGCCTTCTCTCCATCTTTCCCCTTCCAGATTCCCCAAGGAAAACAAAACCCACCAGCAGAAGAAGTCCACCTCATCTCCTCCCAGGTGAAGGTAGAAATCTGGGAAGATGGAGCTAACTTCAGCAAAAAACGAAGCCATGAATTGGTAAGTGGAGTTGAGAATGGGGTTGACTGGCCCGTAGGTCCCGCTGGGTTTTGTGGAAGCGTAACAAGGAGTCAACAAGCCTGGGACACCTGGGAGAAGGAAGGAAGGAAGGAAGGAAGGAAGGAAGGAAGGAAGGAAGGAAGGAAGGAAGGAAGGAAGGAAGGAAGGAAGGAAGGAAGGAAGGAAGGAAGGAAGGAAAAGGGAATAAACAAACAAAACATCCACAAAACTACTACGCGTAATTAGATATTATAGAAAAAGAGATGTGTTGGTCTATGGCAGTGTTTCTCAATCTTGTGAACGTTCAGGTGTGTGGACTTCCAGTATGTCCACATATCTTAAAATGGCCGCAGTTGGGGAACACTGCCTCAGCCTAACAAATTCTCAGGGCATTTTAAACCCAGCAGATTTTAAAGAATGGGGATGGCTGGTCCAGATGGGAAGCGTTTAAATCGGGGGTGTCCAACCTTGGCAACTTTAAGACTTGTGGAGGCTGAGGAATTCTGGGAGTTGAAGTCCACAAGTCTTAAAGTTGCCAAGGTTGGACAACCCTGGTTTAAATCATACACAGCTTTGTCCTCTCCCTCTTTTTTCAACCAACAAAGCAAACCATAATCTTGTTTTTTGGTCATTGGAATATTCCCTCCTGGTGAACAGGTCGCTCTGAGGTAATTTCAGCACCATTTTTCAAGTAGTACATGTGCCTGTTCAGATTCTAACTCGGCACTGACGCGTGTTCAAAAAACCTGCTTTCTCATCCCAAGACAGTTCTTACCTGGTCCCCAAGACAGAGTATGTCCAGGGGTGTCAAATTCTGGAATCACTCGAATTCCACGCAGCCTGGCGTATTCAATCACCATTTTCACATCGTTAGGAGTGTATACGTGAGTGGCTGAGTTATAGGATCCCTAAAAATATAAATATACCTTTATATATATCAAAGGTTCCTATTGAATGGCAAGTCAAGGTAGAGTGAAGGAGCTACATCCTTCAAATCTTATACCGACGAGAGGACTATGGCTTGCTGGCTGAGATCTCGCTGTGACCAAAGGTTAGAAATGTTGCTGGCCCTCAAATAAACTGAGTGTCGACTCATAAAATATTTCTATGGTTTTTTTAGAGTTGCCAACAGAAAGGGAGGGGGGAAAGGGGTTTGAAAGAGCAGTGCGGCATCTTGGAAATCGAAAGTGCATTCCATAAATAGTTTTTTTCAAAGATGACTGAAGTTTCTGCCGCACAATTATCTAACTGGAGAACATGATTGATGACTCTGGGCTATGGATGTGTCCCATTGGAGAATATGAATTATGATACACCCAGAGGGGTAGGGGGAAAACCAGGCCCAAGGATGACAGTGAATGATGTGCCTCAGAGTCGGCTACACTCAGGCAGTGCCGGCATGCTAAACTCCCTATAAATCCGTTTGAAGTTTTGGAAGTTTGGCTCGAGACTCGTGATTTAACTGGGGGTAACTGCCGGAATCCTGACACCGAGGTACTTTCAAGTAGCATGCAACAATTGCAACCTCGTGGAAGAACATCACGGTCTGTGCCACCTTCTTGTCTTGATGTAGAAATCTTTTCTAGAAAAGATGGTCAGGAATGCTTGCGTGCCGCATGAATGTTATCTCGCACGGATCCCTCCTCTTCAGCTTCTTTTGGGAGAAGAACGCTGCAATGCGAAGGCTTCCCATTTCAGCGAAAGATGGCCCTTTTTTGCCCATTGCTGTCAATCTCAAATTGAGGGACAGGGGTTCAAAGGCCTCCCTGGGACATGAGGAATTGTTGTGGTTCTCCAGGAGCAGGTGCCGACGGCAGAGGTATCGGACAATTGAGGACGAAAGGGAACCAGTCAGGGTGTCTGGCGAGGACTTGGACGAAGGTCCTGCATCTGATGCAGGGATGGGACCCGTACCATTTGGGAGTGGGGTGCTGCCTCTGGAGTCGGGCGGCAGTGAAGCAGAGGACCCTGGGGAGCCTGTTCCCAGTGCACGTGGGCTGCTAGAAGGAGAGAGCAGCTGAAGCAGCAGGGGTGACTCGGGAGTAAGGCTGAGAGGGGATTGCCCCTTCCATAAGGGATAAAAACCAGCCCTCGGGGATGTACTCTTTGCAGGAAGCAAAGAAGTTCATTAGACTCCGATTCCTCATTGAAGCCCTGCGAACTCTGGTTTGTCTTTGCTGGAACTTCTGTCGGTTGATATTTCTCAGTCATTGGACTCCTGTTTGTTGGCAGCCTTTTAACAACCCTGAAAGGAGTGCTCTTATCTCAGACAATCGTGTTTAAATGAGTTTTGGCTGGGAATGCAAAGAATTCCCAGGGTTGCATTAAAAAAAGGTTTGCTTTTACACACGGCTTGTGTGTTTCCTCGATTTGAACGAAGCCTGGGTCAGAACAGGAATCCCCTCCACAAGCCAACTAAATGGCAGGGGGTTCAGTGGGAGATGTTTGGCCTGCTCACCTTCAAGCTGAGATCTGGGAAGACCAGGCTTTCAAACGGAAACGACGGGTCATCCACAATGTGCCAGTGGAACACGTTAAATTTGTTGTACGCCATGGCATCCTGAGGGAACGAGAAGAGGTTAGCAAAAGCTGCTGGTTCCTTTTCCTTAGCAAGAGTAGTGAGATGAAGCAAGAATTCAGCTACGGCTCAGAAAACCCGCAGAGGCCGTTAAAATATTCTGAACGTGGCGACTCCTAAGAAGTCTTCTTCGCCCATTACACCTCGCCCTGAAATATTGCTCCACGCGGGCTTTTTTCTTACACCGCAGAGCAGGGCTTCTCAACCTTAGCAACGTCCAACTCCCAGAATTCCCCATCCTCCATGGCTGAATGGAGTCCAACCCTAAACAAGAACACTACACTGATTGTCCTACCGTGTTTCCCCGAAAATAAGACTCTTATATATATATATATATATTTTTTGCCACCAAAAAAAGGCATTAGGTCTTATTTTCGGGGGGATGTCATCCACTGACTAACCTGACTTGCATGCGTCGCCCCCGGCCTCCTTTTTTTGCTGTCAGAGGCCTTCAGGAATTTCTTCTGAGGCAGGCAAGGCTTTCCCTGAAGGCTTCTGCAGCTGATAACAGAGCTCTGGATCGATCCGGAGCTTTGTTTTCAACGATAGAGGCCTTCAGGAAAACCTTGCCAGCTGCAGAAGAAATGGGCCGTCAAGGCAGGTGTCGGGGTGTGCGAGGCCTGGCTACAACTGTCCGAAGGTAAGTAGTAGGGCAGCTCCACCCTGCGTCCCCACCCTAGCTTAATTTTTACCCGTGCACCCTGGGGTGAGTGGGATCTTAATTAGGGCTTATTTTGGGGGTAGGGTTTATATTGGGCGCACAGGTAAAAATCAAGCTGGGACTTACTTTCAGGGTAGGTCGTATTTTCGTGAAAACAGGGTACCAATCCTCCCATTACAAGTGCAGACATGAGGACACTTCCTCGCACTGACAACACAGAGCCACCTGAGCATAAGAGGAAAACATCAGAAGGTCCCAAGGTTCGTGGAGGTAAGATGATGGCGATGAGAGCCAGCCAACATAACAGCACGCTCATCTGACGCAAGGTCTCTCAGGATCTTCTAGATTGCTTCCAGATTCACCTACCAGGGTCTCCAGGATGGCTCTCAAAGGCAGAAAATGGCGAGATGTGTCAAGGAGCAGACCTCGGTGAGGGAAGCGAGGGAAATCAATCACAACGGTCTTGTTGAGGTAGAACTACAGGAAGGAGAAGATAACACAGTTGACCCAATGTCCAGCGTAGACTTCTCCCAGGGATCTTGCCTTCTCTAGTGGGAGTGAAAAATCAGGCCACCTGTTTGGAGGACTGAACAAGCTCTTCAAGAACTCAGATCTAGGATTTATGAGATGCCACACAATTTTCCCTGGCCCCATGTTAAGCTGGAAAGTCCTTTGAAGAACAAAGGAACAACTAGCAAGGTGAATTGCAAGTGATAGCTCAAATTAGATCGAACTTCAGACTGGAAGGATAAAATGGGAGGGGAGAGGAGAGGGCATTCTTTATTGGCCAAGTGTGATTGGACACACAAGGAATTTGTTTCTGGTGCATAAGCTCACAGAATAAGCCAAGGGTCTTCAAACTTGGCAAGTTTAAGACTTGTGGACTTCAACTCCCAGAATTCCTGAGCTAACATGACTGGAGGAAGAATTTTGGGAGTTGAAGTCCACAAGTCTTGAACTTGCTAAGTTTGAAGGCCCTTGTCTTAATAGAAACATGTGTATTAACACTAGGATTAGTAATGGTGGCCTGACTAGAAGCTAGAATAAAGGTAGAAATAAGAAAGAGGGGGAATATTACCATATATAATTTTTAATATAATAGAATATAAGCTAACTAGATGGAACGATTAGAGCGAGGGTCTTCAAACTTGGCAAGTTTAAGACTTGTGGACTTCAACTCCCAGAATTCCTGAGCTAACATGACTGGAGGAGGAATTTTGGGAGTTGAAGTCCACAAGTCTTGAACTTGCTAAGTTTAAAGACCCTTGTCTTAATAGAAACATGTGTATTAACACTAGGATTAGTAACCTTTCCTAAGAGGTCTGTAGGGGGTGTGCATAAGCGCACCAACGTGCCTACCGTCCCTGTCCTATTGTTTATTTTTATTTTTCTTATATGCATTCATTTCATGTATTTATAACTATGCTTATCCTTATCCTTATCATCTTGTAAGCGATTGACAAATCAAATAAATATAAAATATAAATATAAATACAGCTACGCCCAAACAAAGCAATTAACCACAGAAGTTGCAAACCCCTCCCTAATACCCCCTACTCACTGTCCCAACTTCGTCCTTCCAGGAAAGCTGGCTGAAGGTCTCCAATCCTATGCAGCAAAGCAGAACAACATCCATCACGCCAAAAGTCACAGCACCAAGCTACCAAGGCAGCGGTGGAAAACTGTCCCCACCCCTCGTCTTACCTCTGAGGGCACCCCAGATATTGGGGGCTGTGAGTAGCATCAGATCCACTGAAATGCTGAGCTTGTCTGGAAGTTCATTTGGAGAACAAAACAAGCAGTCGAGTTAAGAAAATGTTTTTAAAGCTTGGAAGTTGGCATTCTGCAAAAACCTCACCCCTTTCCTAAGAGGGCTGTAGGGGGCCTGCATAAGCGCACCAACGTGCCTACCATCCCTGTCCTATTGTTTCTTTTTATTATTCTTATATGTATCCATCTCATGTATTTATAACCATGTTTATACTTATATCTATTATCTTGTAAGCGATTGACAAATCAAATCAAATCAAATCAAATCAAATCAATAAATAGTCTTTTTATTAGGAGTAAGGATTTATAATTTCAGGGGTTGCTTTGGGAACAGGCGGCCTGCACAGACTAAAACTGGGAAGCTCCCCTAAAATCTGGACAGCCATTTGGGGTTGTTTAGAAGAGGTCCAGTTTTGGTCCCCATGTTACAAAGAAGATGGGGAGACTTTGGAGAAAGTGCAGAGAAGAGCAACGAAGATGATTAAAACAGACTAAAACATATGAAGAACAGTTGGAGGACCTGGGTATGGCTAAAAGAAGGACTAGGGGGTGACATGACAGCAGTATTCAAGTATTTGAGGGGCTGTCACAAAGAGGAGGGGTCAACTTATTTTCCAAAGTACCAGAAGGCAAAAGAAGAAACAATGGATGGAAACTAATCAAGGAGAGAAGCAACCTGGAATTAGGGAGAAACCTCCCATCAGTGAGGACAATTAACCAGTGGAACAGCTCGCCACCAGAAGTTGTACATGCTCTATCACTGGAGGTTTTTAAGAAGAGACTGGACAGTCTCTTGTCTGAAATGCTGTAGGTTCTCCTTCTTGAGCATGGGGCTGGACTAGAAGACCTCCAAGGGTCCTTCCAGCTCTATTCTGATTGATAAAGGTGTGAAGATGTAGCTTTTCCCTCAGGTCTTTGGCAAGGGAGGCTGAGACCCCCCCTCACTTCAACCCACTTGCCATCATGTTTTATTGATCTTATTGTAATTTTTTTTTTCATTCGTTTCTTTGAAGCGCCCAGAATCTTTGGGAGTTTGGGCAGCACACAACTTTTAATGAAGAATACAACATTTTAAAGTGTGTTACAGAACTATTATTAATTTGGAGGAAAAAGAGAAAACTCATGGGTTGTCCCTAAATGGTTCCACCCCTATTCTTATTCTTTCCCCAAGTATTACAGATGTTTTCCCCAACCCAAGTTGACCGCTCCTAGATAAGAATATTCCTGACTTCCTGTCTTTGAAAATAAAACTGCAGATGGCAGCCAGGTAGGGATTAAGGATGTCTTAAGGGCACCCTGCTGACCGTAAACTCAACCCAGCCATGAGTGTTAAGATAAGACGCCATTCTCTTACAGTTCTCTGGAGATTCAAGGGTGGGATAGCCGCTGCATCCTGCTTGGGCCACGGAGACGAGAAGGTTAGGACACAGGTTCTCCTCATTGCTCCCTGCAATAGAAAATCTTCTATATATATAAAAGCCAAAGACCACTCACGCATCATCACAAAATCTCCAGAACCGTAAAGCCTACAAACTTGAAATTTGGCACCTATGTTCCTCTTGGCTTCTAGGTGCTCACTAAGAAAGATTTTTCTCGAAATAACCATCAGAGCATTAGTATTTCGTATATTATTATTAACACGCTCTGATGCTAAGGAGTTCTACTCCCCCTCCTCACCTGGAAAGAAATCTGTTCCAAATGCAAAACACAAGCCAAGGAGAGGAGTTTTAGTTTCAGTTTTAGTTTCATAGCACCAAGCAGCTTTAGTACAGAACAGCTGAGCTAAGCCATGCCCAGACTCCTTGCTGTCTCCTTGCTCACACAGCAAATACTGTCTGTTTCCAAACAGCCCTCAACTCTCTCACACACAGACAGGACGCTAGCCAGATGAATACTGATGGATGCTGGTAGGCAGAGGCAGAATTCCCGCCCCCCCTTATTTTCCTCCCCAAAAACTAAGCCCGACCACATAGTTTCGTAGTGAAGCACGGGTATCAAGCTAGTTGGGAATAAAGCAAGGGAATCTCTCCAAGTAGCAGTTACTTGGAGAGTATTATTAAAAATAAAAAAACTATTCATTTTTTTAAAAACAAATCAGTCTTAAAAGCTTAGAATTTTTTAAAATGAAAAATAAGAAAATACAGTTTTTGTGATTCCTAGTCTACTTGAAGGCCTGACGTGAGGAGGTTGAGGCTGGTAAGGCGAGAGGGGGCTGTTTTGTAAAGATATCACAACTACCTCAGGCCCTAATCTTTTGGGCACCAGGGACCGGTTCCATGGAGAAAATTTTTTTCACAGATCAGGGTGTTTCATCCTATGGATGGGGCTTGTTTGCACGGCCTGGTTTCTGGCATACTGTGGCCCAGTGCTGGACTGGTGTTGGGGACCCCTGCACTAAGATATTTGCCAAGTAACTGCGAGTTCAGGAGGGTGGAAGGAAGAAGCAAGAATATTAAACCTAGAACAGTGGTCGCCAACCAGTGGGCTGGGGACCACTGGTGGTCCGTGAGAAAATTTTAGTGGTCTGCAGAGAAATGTCACTCCCAAAACATCCCCCAAAGCAATTAATCCAGGCTGCACAGGAACACAAAGCCCGCGGGAACACAAGGCTTGTGTCATTTGCATTGCAAACAACACGAGGTAGTGAGGGGAGGGGGAAAGGGCGGAGGGGGGGGGACTTGCCCCTCTCATCCCATGTGCCTTGCCTGGCCACCGGGCTGCTTCTTTCCGCTTCTTTCTTCTTCTGCTTTTGGCTGCACGCAAGGAAAGCAGCAAAAGTCTTTCTTTCTCTCCCCCAAACTCTGCCAGAAATGAGTCTTTGGGACCCTGCAAGGCATCCTGCTCCAAGAGGCTGCGCCAGCGCGACAAGTCTCACAAAGACTCATTTCTGGTGGAGTTTGGGGGAGAGAAAGAAAGACTTCTGCTGCTTCTGCTGCTTTCCTTGCATGAAGCCAAAAGTCTCTCTCTCTCTCTCTCCCCCTGAGAACGGAGCTGAAGACGGTATGGTGCCATCCCAAATAAAGAATGGTCGATCGATAGGAAAACGGGGGGAGGAATTTTCCTGCAGACTTTTTTGGGGATTTTCCCAGGATCTATGGTCCGCGGGATTTAAAATTATGAGTTTGATGGTCCCCGAGGTCCAAAAGGTTGGCGACCCCCGACCTAGAGAACTGACCTACAAGTGTGTCTGCTTTTGCGCTGCAGTGGGCAATCGCGTCTCTACTTCAGCCCATCAGGATCTGTGGCCCTCAACTTATGACTGGTTGCTTAACAACGATTCAAAGTTACGACAGTCCCACAAAAGCCCCTTCTGACCCGTTCCTGAATTTATGACACACATATCCCTTGTGGTAACCTGATTGCCTTTTGTGTTCTTGGCAACGGGGTTCACCTTTACGGCCATTTGCATCTTCCTGCAGTTGTGTGACTACCATTTGCAACATTTGTTTTGCTGGTTTTCAGCATTTACTTTTGATGATTCCAGTAAAAAAAACAACAACCCAAAACACCCATTGGGGAAAATTGATTTGACGAATGACTGTTGCAAAAAAAATGTTGAAAAATTATATTCAGTCACATGTCTTGATTTGTGACAGTAACGACTTACAACTGTAATTCTGGGCTCCATTACCATCACAAATCAAAGACAGTCTGTACTGGTAAGTCAAGCAGAGAAATTGAAGAAGCAGCTGAGTGCCTGCAGGCCAAGAATAGGTGTGAAGTCTCACAGCAGACTCAGACGGACTTTTTGGAGATTGCAATATTCTAGGAGAGAATGCCAAATGTGGTAGGAAACTAGAAAACAAAGGGATGAGGAACTCTGATCAGCTATAACCTGCTTGTGACAACTCATTTTTATTACTTCCTCCTTTTACCATTAGGAAATTCTTTGCTTATGGAACCAGCTAAAGTCAGAAATGTTTTGGGTGATCAGATTTGGAGTGCAAAAATCCAGGAGAACTGGTAGCAAAGAGATCTTGGCCATCCAGACTATTTGCAATATTTGGTCATTCTATACCAGCGGTTTTTCAGCCTTGGCTACTTTAAAAAGCATGGACGTCGACTCCCAGAATTTCCCAAGCTAGCAAGAAGACCATATGACTTAAATGGCCAAGGTTGAAAAAAAAGGCTCTTTAGTGAACGTGACTGTGTTTTATAATATTTTATGACCGGCATTTACTTTGCTATGTTTGTTTAATGTTTGCCACAAAAAGTGGCAAGAATTGGTTTGGTTTGATCTGCTTTTTGAACATCCCAATTTATAACTGTAATTGAGCCTGGCTCAATTACAGCCGTAAGTTAAACATTACTAGTATGCAAGACCTGTTCACCCTAGCCAAAAGGGGCTGAAATATTTAATTCCAGAGCAAATGAGATGACCTATGGAAGCAGCAAAGACAGCCACTTCCTTAATTTGCAGAAGTATAAGGGGAGGGAGGTGCAAGATTTTGTTATTAGAGCCACTCTCAATTTAAAAAAAAAAAAAAAGGAGTTTGCATTCCTGCTGAGTCGATTCCTTGATTTGCCTGTTGGCTTCGTCAGCTGCTTCCTGGAGAAAAATGCTCAAGATCACAACTATGAGAGATACACAATCTTGCATTTTTTGGGTGTAGGGTTTTGGCCACTTCAAAGGGATTTATTTCCAAGTCAGCAGACATGGGAATTCTGCTTTGTTCCAGAGGATGATTACCCTGTTCTTATTTGAAAAGTTCAGATTTCTGGCTTATTTTGAAATATGCCAGGCTGCCACGCCAACCTAGATCAAATGGGTTTTGGAAAAGGAGGGGGGGGTTGCACAGTTATGTGCGAATTTTGTCCAGCTTCAGGATGTCAGACAAGGAACAATGGATGGAAACTGAGTAAGGGGAGATTCAACCTTGGAAATAAGGAGAAACTTTCTGACAGGGAGAACAATCCACCCATGGAACAGAAGTTTCTTTTGGAAGTTGTGGGAGCTTCATCACTGGAGGCTTTCAAGAAGAGATTGGACTGCCCTTTGTCAGAAATGGTGTAGGGTCTTCCGCTTGGGCAGGGGGTTGGAATAGATGACCTACAAGGTCCCTTCCAACTCTGATGATCTGCTGTCTGTTTTGTCAGCTCTTGGGCAGGAGAAAAGAAGGGAAAGGTCTACTGGGAGGGCTGGGGGTCGCACAAAGGTAGACTCCAAAGTTCTTTTATCCTGTTGGCTGTGCAGCAACACCTCAACCCAACCAAAGGATTGGCCAACCCAAGCGAAACCCCAACCGAAGCCCCCTCCCCCCCCAAGGGAAAATCCTAGCGAAGCTCCGCAGAGAGAATATAGATCGTATGAACGCGGCCGCTGCGCACCTTTGCTGCCCGGCATTAACAAAGCGTGCACAAAGAGGGGCGCAAGCAGGACCCCAATTGCGCTCCTCCCTCCCTCCCTCCCCCGCTGTCCCCCTCCCCTCCCGCACCTGATGGCTCCTTGTGCCCGGGCGGGAAAAGCAGCTGCCAGTAACGTTGGAACGCCCCGTCCAGCACTTCGCAGCCGGGCGCCACGGCCGAGCCGTTGGCATAGGAGAATCGGAACTGCCGGGAGCTGAGCCGGCATCGGCTTTGAGGGTCCTGGAGGAGCCACTGCGGCTGCGGCCACAGGGCAGCGCCCAAACCGGCGGCCAGGAGCAGGAGCAGCGCGCCCGCCGTGCCCGCCATGCCTGCAGCAGATGCGGCGGGGCTGCCCTGCTGTGCCTAATAGCAGGAAGAAAGCTTCGGGGATCACGTGACGAAGCCCGGGCCTGTGACGGGAGGCTGGCAGCGACCCCAGCACGTGCTCGGCCGACGCCCGCTGGGGGAGTTTCGCGGGTGGCCGGAGAGATGGCTCCGTGCGCTTCTTTCCTTTTTCTTCCTTTTTCTCTCTTCCTTCCTTCCTCCTCTCTTTTCTTTCTTTTTCTTCCTCTTCTTTTTTTTTTTCTTTCTTTCTTTCCTTCCTTTCTTTTTCTGTTTCTCTCTCTCTTCCTTCCTTTTTTCTCTTCCTTTTCTTTTTCTTTCTCTTCTTTCTCTCTCTTCCTTCCTTTCTCCTCTCTTTTCTTTTCTTCCTCTTTTTCTTTTTCTTTCTTTCTTTCTTTTTCTGTTTCTTTCTCTCTCCTCCTTCCTTTTCCTCTTCCTTTTTTTCTCTATTCTTTTTCTCTCTTCCTTCCTTCCTCCTCTTTTCTTTCTTTTTTCTTCCTCTTCTTTCTTTTCTTTCTCCTTTCTTTTTCTGTTTCTTTCTCTCTCTTCCTTCTTTCTTTTTCTTTCTCTTCTTTTTCTCTCTTCCTTCCTTCCTCCTTTCTTTTTCTTCCTTCCTCTTTCTTTCTTCCTTTCTTTTTCTGTTTCTTTCTTTCTCTCTCTCTTCCTTCCTTCTTTTCTTTCTCTTCTTTTTCTCTCTCCTTCCTTCCTTCTTCCTCCTCTTTTCTTTTTCTTCCTTTCTTTTTCTTTTTCTTCCTTCCTCTTTCTTTCTTCCTTTCTTTTTCTGTTTCTTCCTTCCTTTCTTGTTTTTCTCTTCCTTTTTCTCTTCTTTTTCTCTCTTCCTTCCTTCTTCCTTTCTTTTTTTCTTCCTCTTCTTTCTTTTCTTTTTCTTTCTTCTTCTTTTTCTGTTTCTTCCTTTCTCTCTCTTCCTTCCTTTTTTCTCTTCTCTTCTTTTTCTTCCTTCCTTCCTTCCTCCCTCCTTTTATTTTTCTTCCTCTTCTTTTTTCTTTTTCTTTCTTTCTTTCTTTTACTTTGTCCTTGCTTTTTCCCTTTTTTCTTTCTCTTTTCTTTTTTTCTCTTTATTTTTTGTTTCTTTTTCCTTCCTTTCTTCACCCCCTCCTTCCCTTCCCTCTTTTCCTTTGTCTTTTTCTCCTTTCCCTTTCCTCTCTCACTTCAATTTATATGCCACCCATCTCACCCTACAAAGCAAAGCTTTTAACAGGACCCTGGCCCTGCAGATAGAAATCTAGTTCCATCCCGCCAGCAAAAAGCCGGCTTGGCAGGCCAAATCAAAGGGAAGATCTTTGAGCAACAGGTTAGGCTTGCCAGACACGTCCATGGTATTTTATTCATGGAAGTGGACGGTTAGAGCCTTTTCCCAAGCTGCTTTTTTAATGACCCGCTCTAGTTTATTACAGTTATTTACAGCTCTTCTTTTGAGAGTAGGACCACTGACTAAAGGAAGTGAAGCTGAGTTTCTTTTTGCTCTACTGTGTGTATTCAGACTTGGGCTATTTTTGGATTCTTTCATTGAATTGGGAGTGGACTTGATGGCCTTAACTAGTCTCTTCTATCCACATCTTCTGTTACGTGAATAAGATTAAGATGTAGTGAAAATGGAAGAATATATATTAGAACACCAATATAATAGACAATTCAGAAAAAAATACTCTTGACCTTAAGGTGCAGAATTATGAATGGAAAAAGGCTTGATCCATACATCTAAGACATAGACATTGATGTTGATACCTTATAGGTTTAATATTTCTATTTTACCAGGTTCAATAAATAAATATTCTATGAAAGTGTCCATTTTAATATTTAAGTAGAAAACCCATGAAACCAAATGCTGTGTGAGGGTCCTTTTTAAGTGAGATGAGGGTCTTCCAGGCTTGGTCCGAAACCAGCCATCATGGTTTGTAAATAAAGCTTCAACCCTGACATTCTCAGCTTAATTCTTGGGAATTTACAAGTCACCTCGTAATTAGGAAATAAAAAATGTGATCAGCATGGAAAAAGATCTAAAAAAGCAGGGATGATGATCTTCTTCTTCTTCTTCTTCTTCTTCTTCTTCTTCTTCTTCTTCTTCTTCTTCTTCTTCTTCTTCTTCTTCTTCTTCTTCTTCTTCTTCTTCTTCTTCTTCTTCTTCTTCTTCTTCTTCTTCTTCTTCTTCTTCTTCTTCTTCTTCCTCCTCCTCCTCCTCCTCCTCCTCCTCCTCCTCCTCCTCCTCCATCATCCATTATTGGACATTGGCGATCATGTTGGCGATCCTATTTTTATCAACAGCCACACAAAAAAGTGCTGCTGAGTTTTGTCCAAACCGATCCCTTAGATTTTGAAGCCACAATGTTCTTCTTCTGCCTGACCTTCCTTTGCCTTCAATCTTTCCTTAGAGGGTGAAGTGAACGATGCCGTATTTTTCCTGGGTGTTGCATCCCATATCCAAAATATTCTAACTTTCGCTTTTTTATGGTTTGGATGATTTCCCTCAGCTTTTCCAAGCGGCTTATCCCCTCGTTTCTGATTTTGTCAACCCAGCTTATATGTAACAGCCGCCTGTAAATCCGTATTTCAAATGCCCCTTTAAAAGATTAAAAACTGCAAAATGACTCTAGGAATAAGTGAGTGAGAGAGAATTAGAGAAAGAGAGTATGTGAAGCAAACCAGACTAGGATTTGTCCAGGATGCTTAACCATGGGTGGGGGGTTGCACTAGATGACCAATAAGGTCCCAACTCTCATTATCTGTATCTGTACCATGGTTTATTTAGCCCCATGTTCTGGGTTCACGGGTGAAGCCACACAGTTGCCCCTGATTACTCCAAAATCCAGCTTGATCAGCTTTGCAAGGCAGAATTCAGGTCAGAAAGGCAGCAGGGCCGAATCCAGCCACAGAATTTGCCATGCCAAGCCGGCTCCGCGTTTAAGCTGCAGGTATCATGAGGAAACCCATCCGCCACCCCCCCACGCCCCCTTAACAGCGTTAGCCACACCCAAGATGGCGGCCGCCTTTCCTGTCTATTTCCCCCCCTCCCTTGGCGAGCAAAGGCAGGCGCGCGCGCACCCTCCCAAGATGGCTCCCCCGCGTGACGAATTCCCTCCAAGCCACGCTCAAGATGGACGTGGGACCCCGCCCACTCGCCTGAGGCCTAGCGGAGAGAGCCGGCTGGGGGAGGGAGGGAGGAGAAGGGCAAAAAAAAAAAAGAAGGCGGGGCGCGTCGCTGACCCCGCCCTTCGCCGCGCGGCGCTCGTCGCGTCCCGTCGTGCGTGCGTGCGTGCGTGCGTGCTGGCGTGCGTCGAGGTGACGGAGCGGGCCGGACGCGTCCCTTTGTTGGCTCAGCGGCGCCTGTGAGGAGCGGGAGCGGCGGCGGCGGCGACGGGCGGGCGGGCGGGCTGTGGCGATCGGTCCGCCGAAAGGAAAGGAGGCGGTGCAAGGCCGAAGAAGCCTTCGGATCCCCGGTCGGGTGGTGGTGGGGGGCGGGAGGAGAGGAGGCGCCGCCCCGCTCGCGGGCCCGTCTCGCCGCCTCGCGTGCTCCGGCTCTTCTCCACCCCCCCCCGCCCCGTCCGCGCGTTCGCGCGCGCGCCCTCCCTCCCTTCCCTTCCCTCGCTCGCCCTCCCGCCTCCTCCTCCGCCGCCGCCGCCGCCGCCATGGACTCGGACGAAGGCTACAACTATGAGTTCGACGAGGACGAGGAGTGCAGCGAGGACAGCGGCGCCGAGGAGGAGGACGACGACGAGCCCGACGACGAGGACGACGACGAGCCCGACGACAACCTCGACCTGGGCGAAGTGGAGCTGGTCGAGCCCGGGCTGGGCGTGGGCGGCGAGCGCGACGGGCTGCTGTGCGGCGAGACGGGCGGCCTGGGGCCCGGTGGTGGCGGCGGCGGAGGAGGAGGAGGCCTGGGCGGCAGCGGGCTAGGCGGGCCGGGCTCTGGAGGCGGAGGCGGCGGCCTGGGCCACGAGCAGGAGGAGGATTACCGCTACGAGGTGCTGACGGCCGAGCAGATCCTGCAGCACATGGTGGAGTGCATCCGAGAGGTCAACGAGGTCATCCAGGTGCGCGTGCCCGCCGCGCGCCGCCGATGGAGGAGAGAGAGAGAGAGAAGGGGGGCCGCGCGGGCTGGAGCAGAAGACGCAGGCCCGGCGGGAGGGAAAGGAAGGGAGGAGGGGCGCCGCCGCCGCCGCGAGGAGCGGCGGGAGCGGACATCGCCAGCCACGCCTTCCAGGGGCGCTGCTGCTGGCTGGAGCTGGAGCCGGAGCCAGGACCCCCTTCCTCTTCCCCCCACCCCGCAGGAAAGGGCGAGTGGATCCTTGCCAGGCCGAGATCAGCCCCCACCCACCCACCCACCCTCCGCTCTGCTGGCTGGAAAGATCTCCGGCCTTGCAGCCGCAGCCTGGGAAAGAGAGAGGGTGCTCTAGAGACGGCCAGAAAAGGGTTAAGGTGCCCCCTCCTCCTCCTTTGTGGTCACTGTGGTGCCCTCCCCTTCTAGAGGCCGGGGTGTGTGTGTGTGTGTGAATTGGGGTCCTTAGCAGAGAGAAAGGATAACTACCCTCCCCCCAGTTGCTTTGTGGTCAGTAAGCCTCCCCCTCCGCCTCTTCAAAAGGGTGAATCTGGGTTCTTAGCAGAGAAGAAAGGATAACCATGCCCCCCCCCTTGATTTGTGGGTACTAAGGTTCTGCCCTCTCCCTTCAGAGGGGTGAATCTGGGTGACCACAAAGCAACTGTGTGTGTGTGTGGGGGAGCATGGTTATCCTTTCTGTTAAGAAGGACCCGATTAATCCTTCTGGACCACGCTTTGTGGGCACTCAGTTGCCCCCACCCCTTTATAGGGGTGAATTGGGGTCCTTAGCAGAGAAGAAAGGATAATCCACAGTAGATGGGTTGCACAAGAAATGCATGAAGGTAAAGAGCTTGACGGGAGGGGTTTCGGTGCATGCCAGGTAAGCAGCGACTGGTCACCCCGCCAACCCAAACGGGGAAAATGGCAAAGGCAGAGTCATCGCCCTCCTATTGGTATCACCCAGAGTGGGGCCCAGGCTTTGTAGTTTCAGCACCGAGGGAGGATCTTACTTTATGTTCTTGGAAGGGTTTGTGTGGTAGGGAGGCTCAGCCATCCCAGTCCTGCAGTTGAGTTGATACTGGCATGGATCCTTTTGGGTGACCCTGGGCAGCTGCTCAGGATGGCAACATGACAAGAAGGGCAGGGCCCAGGAATGTGTACCTATGTCTTGGCATTTTTTTTGTTCCGCAGGACTGTGTACACAGTTGTTGAAAGGGATTAGCTCAGGTTGGGTACGAGTTAAGTCCAATATGGAGTGGCGTTTCCGTTGGTACCAAAAACATTCTAGAAATGTGATAAGAGAGATGGTGTTTCTTATTTCCTGGAACTTTCAACAACCCCTTATTGTGGGCAAGTGTATTTTGCATAGGATTGGCTGTCTGTTGAGATTGTATAGCTTCCTGTTGATGTCATTGATACAAATGGGGGGACTAAAGTTTTTTAGCATTTGTAAATACTATTTCACGTCAGGGTTATAGTTACAATTACACGGTTATAGTTCACATATTGAAACGTCACATTGCTGGCTCTGAAAACAATCCCAGATTAAAGGCTTGAGTTATTCATAATCTGGGCATTTTATACCTTCCAGCTGAAACTGGCATCCAAAGTTGCACAGGGTATAAACAATAAAATGGTTTTAGCACAGGTGTGTAATTACATTTCCTGTTGCTAAGTAAGCAAAGATGTT
Source organism: Notechis scutatus (assembly GCF_049901735.1). Lineage (NCBI taxonomy): Eukaryota > Metazoa > Chordata > Lepidosauria > Squamata > Elapidae > Notechis > Notechis scutatus. The sequence goes on along the minus strand of NC_142019.1, from coordinate 3,031,444 downwards.
AATTCTGTCTAGGAAGAGTTTGCTCTAAAGATCAGTCTTGCTCCTGCAATGGTCAGGTTGACTTGTAGGGAACAAGCCTTCAAGACAATTCAAATTAAATGAACGCGGTCAGGAGGTGGACTAATTGCTAAGTTTTAAGCTGTGGAAAAGTTTTGCCTCTAATTTGCATTGAGCTAATGACAATTGCTGAGTGCTAATGACGGATAGGCTTGGTTAGAATTGATTTCCTGGTTTTGTTTGAAAACTCTCCTGGTTTTAGCATAATGACTATTTTGAGACAGAGGTGCATATAGAAACATGTACACATTTTTATCAATATTTTCAGAAGGTAATCAGGAAACTGAGGTTAGAATAGGATGGTGAGGGGGGGGCAGAATAAGTGCCCACATCTTCCAAGGATGACCATGTCCTGTGAAGAAGAGGAATGGTAATCTGTAATCCTGTCATGCCATAAATATGTCCAATTCTGGTGGGTGACCTATGCTCAGTGGATGAGAAAGCTGTATTTCTGCTTCCAAGAGCTATTCAGATTCTCAAGAATACCTGAGCAGCAAGAGGCCCCTGGTCTTCTCTTGAGTGAGCATTCAGACAGCCCACAAGAGGCTTCTGTCCTTTCCTGTGTAAATATTGCATGGTTTATCTGTAACATTGCATACCTAAGACCTTGTTGAGGTGCTGTTGACGTGGCTTGCAATAAAAACCCCTTTCTATCCCAAGTTTCTTTAGGGTTGGCTTGATGGGCCCAGACATTGGCGTTCATGTCCCTGAAACTCTGCAAATATATACATACCTATTTTTTTTCAAACTTCCAAGGGTCATTCATGATATGTTAGGCGAGAATGACAGAGGTCAGTGAACTTTAGTCTGTATTTTAAAGAACTCTCCTACGATATGAGTTCTTCCTTGTCCCCTTCTGTGGTTAGCACTGCCCGCAGCCTTATGCTTACCTGGAGATTTGCTCTGACTTTGGGAAGGTGGAAAACACCTGAACTAAACACACAGCGGTGATTTACTTTTGCATTGAGAACTCACAAACAAGGTGACGGTTAATTCTCTAAAGACTTGCTAAGGGAAAGGGAAGAACAGCTTGACCTGGATGCCAAGAACTGTGTGGTAGTTAAAGCTGGGTGAGTAATTGTGGGTGTGGATGGACCATATTCCTTCCGCTTTCCAGTTCTAATTGAACAGGCCCAAATCCAGAGCTTATCTTGCCCTAATCTTCGATACAGAGGCAAGGTAAAGATGGACAGTGAAGGATGTCTTTGTGTCTGGCAGGTCCAAGGTCAGATTTAAGAAGGCCTTGTTAAGACAACTTGGTTAACTGTCTTATCTTAGAATGACTGGGTCTTTATATGAATGAGTCGCTCAACTTTTGACCCTTGCTGGTGCTTGCTGGGTAGTTAAATTTTATTCACGAAATAAACATTGGTTTGTCTCTTGGTTTCTCTTCTTTTTGTTTAATTTTGGGATTGAGAGAGGAGTTGAGTTGCCACTCTAGTCAAATGAGGTGGCTACTCAGGAGGACTTCATGGTGGTATTTCGGTATCCCAGTGCTTAAATGGTACCTGTTATTGAGAAGGATTCAAATATTGCCTGGAAACCCTGCAAAATTAATAGCATCAGGTGATTTTTATCTCTTTTTATGTGAATGTGCATGCATTCCTTTTAGATAGCTGGTATTTAATGTCTTCCAGAATACTTAACGCAAGGATGCTATGTCAAGTCTCTGTGTTTTGGCCCTTCTTAAATGTAAAGGGGCCAGATTCCTTTTTGTATTCAAAAACATGTTTTAAAATTTTGAAACATGAAACCTCTTAACATTTCATTTGCCTTATTTCTTTTTTTAAGGCTGTGGAGAAGAAGAAGAAAATTGAATATGAAATGTGTTATGTCTAGTATGTACACACCATTATGGCCTGGGGTCCGATTCAAACCATTGCTACGTTCTTGGTTTGTGTAGTAAGCTTCAAGCTGCTCCACTGTACATAAGAAACTCTGTTGCTTACCAAAGGATTGTACTCTCAGCCCTAAACTGCAAAGCTGAAAAACATCAGTCTCGACCAGAGAGTTTGGTTGTGGTCCAAAACCCTCAATGGGAGACTATTCCATCCAGTTGTGAACTAATTTCATACTGATGATGTCTAGATATGCCAATCTATTGTATCTATTAGATTGTATCCAATTGTACTACTCAAAGGTCTCACAGAAACTTCTTAGCAATGCCATGTTTTTGGAATTCTGATTTTTAACCAAATTTGTTACTCTGCCCCCGTTATCCCAAATGGGAAAGGATTGATGTTAAAAAAAAAAAAGGTTATGACCTCATTATTGCCGTGATATCCTCAGAAATCAATACTGACATTTAGGTTGAATATTTGGAAGGGTTTTCCTGGTGGTGCAAATTGCAACACTAAAGTTTGTACTAATTGCAACACTGTTGCCATCTTTGTGTTAACCTACAATCAACTTGTTTACTTTTTTATACAGCTGTCTCTCTCTCTTTTTTTTTTTTTTTACAGTGGATTGAAGGTAGACTCATATTTCTCTCTGATAGCATTGGCTGTGAGAATGATTAATTTATATTTTGTAGTGAATAGGAAAGCAATACGTTGATGCTGGAGAATGGAGGTTTGGGCTTAAACTGTAGGTTTCTCATTAAGCGATGATGATGATGATGTGACTGGTGGACTTTGAGCCAGCCAGCCTTTCACACAGTTTTCAGATTAAAGTGAGCCTTGGGAGAGGAAGCAACGTTAGAACAATGCAGAAATACGCAGCTAAGTTTGGAAAACACTATCCCTGCAAATGTCTGTTGGAGATTCTCAGTCATCCAAGTCAGGGTGGTCCCAAAGGTGCTTTTTCAAGCGGCAACTGGAGTTTCTGGTTTTTCTTTGAAGAGGTTTCGCTTCTCATCCAAGAAGCCTCTTCAGCTCTGACTGGATGGTGAGGAAAGTCAAAGCTGAAGAAGCTTCTTGGATGAGAAGCAAAACCTCTTCAAAGAAAAACCTGAAACTCCAGTTGCCGCTTGAAAAAAAAACCACCTTTGGAACTCTCCCTGCAGTTAGCAATTTGCCATCCTCGTGTTCCCAGTTGCACAAACGTACCTAATATTATACGCATGTGACATTTCAGTGACATGGCAAATCCTGTATTTTATCTCATTTAGATTATGCTATATTCTAAGTTATTTCTTAGTGTCTACGGCTGTAAAATAGAGCCTGAACTAATTATGACAGCCGTCCCAGAAATTAATACTATGAGTGAAACGATCGCTCGTAAGGTTGAAACGGCCTTACAGATCCTGGATATATTTTTAACTTTGGAAGGGCTGCCTGCAGGGGTTGGACAGCTGTGTGTGTTTTTTTTTAAAATCACTCGCAGTCTTAGAGCAACAGAGTAGATAGATTATCATGCTAGCACAGATCTAACTAGAAAAGAAATGTTATATAACATGTTGCCTTAGAATAAGATGACTGAACTTGGATGTTTTTTTTTAGGCTGCAAATATTTTCTAAATAGGTAAGGCTTTTGATTAACGATTAGAGTTAACAGTTCTTTTAGCTGTATTTTGAGAAGGCCTGTGATATTTATCCTGAATTCTGTAGAGATTTTTGTAAAAAAATGCTTCGGTTGCTAACATCAAATTAAATCTTTTCAACATCCAATTTTATCTTTCATGTAACCTTGACACAGGATTGTTTGGTCAATTCATTGTTTTGAGAAGTAAAAAACAAAATTCCCACAGAAGTCATTGGCAAAACATTCCTGTATTATTTGCCAAGCAAACTGCATGGATATGTCCATGTGTTCAGAGCTGATTTTATAGACGTATTTGTCTTACATATCGTAAAAATAGGCTTGAATTATATTTAAATTAGTCTGTATTCTGTTCCCATTTCTTTTGCATTCTTTGGTGTTCAAATATAATGGTATTCCTACCCATAGTATAGATGTTATATTAATACATTTAATGACTTTTACATACTTAATCTCTGAATAAAGTTGAAAATTGCAGAGGTTAAAACCTTCCAAGATGGGAAGGCTTTTCATTATTGCATGAACAACAAATCCTTGGAAGATACTTTTTTTTTCTGAATAAAGAGCAATAATCCTATAACTAATCAAACACATTCAAACAAAATCCTTCCTCAACCTGATAGGATATGTAATTCAGTGTAAGAAAGTGACTTATATTGCTCATCTGCCTGGCTCAGCCTTACTTGCTTGGATTCCATTTCTAGGGCTTCAGACAGGAGTCTTTGCCAGCTCTTTTTTGCAAATGCGGTTGAACCTGGGATTTTCTCCATGTGAACCACATATAGCAGAGCCATAGTTCCATTTTCAAGGAACATCTGTGAATGTAGATTTTTTTAAAAAAAGTCTGAAGTCTTGAAAGACAAAATTCACTTTTTCTTCACAACTGCTAATAGATTTCCTTGGTGGAGATCATTTAACTTGGTCGATCGTGAGTTTTTCTAAGCCATTTTTGCTCATTTTTCCTCCTTTTGTTCCTAGCTGTAATAATAATTCTGGCTTTAATGAACAGCCCGAAGAGGTAAACATTAGCACTAAAATAATACAGACAAGGACCTGACCCCCCCCCCTTTTTTTTGCATATGGCATATGAGGCAGAATTGGGAGAAAATACATGGAAATACTGCCAGATAATGTCTGCGTGGGATTGACAGCCATATAAAATTTCCTTTCCAAGCAGTCTCATCAGTAAATAAATAGGTTATGGTGTTCTACATTTGGTAGCTATGGTATTGCCTGGGTGGAGAATAGAACTTCTAGTAGTACTCTGGTATATTCCATTCCAATTTCTTTCACATCTTCATTTATTCAGTGACAGCAACTCCTCCAAATGCTGTATAGTTATGCTTTTTTTTTTAAATGACTAAGTTTAATGTGAGAGTAATCTCCTTTGTCAAATACATGTCCTCGACTTAATGACCACAGTAGAGCCCAAACTTCTGTTGCTAAGCGAGACATTTGTTAACTGAGTTTTGCCCCATTTTTTTCTTGCCACGAATGTTAAGTGAATCACTGCAGTTGTTAAGCTAGTATCATGGTTGTTAAGTGATTCTGCCTTTCTCGCTGATCACACAACCCCGGGACACTGCAACCGTCATAAATACGAGTCGGTTGCCAAGTGTCTGATTTTTAATCATGTCACTTTGGGGGATGCTGCCGTGGTCATAACTGTGAAAAACGGACATGACACTTTTTCCAGTGCAGTTGTAACTTGGAACGGTCACTAAATGAACTGTTGTAAGTCGAGGACTACCTGTACTCAAACTGTAAACGCTATTTAATGTAAAATAAAGCCAAATGACAAGACCAAAGGCACACTGCTTATCTCTCAACCCTCTTAAATATTGGGGCTCCTTCACAAGTCACGATAGGGTGGCATCTCCCAAGAATTCTGGTTTTCTGGTGCATCCGTTTTTGATCCGTTCGGTTTCTTCTGCCAGAGTTTTACCATGGTAGGTAAACTAGAGAAAGCAGATCTCTTTGGTTAGTTCTGCAGCTCCCTCTTCCAGGAGGAACGAAGTGGGAGCTACCTTTTTGCATGCACGAGTTTGCTTCTCTTGCATTAAGCCAAAATTCCCAGATATTTTGTTTATTATGAGATGTGAATGCTCCTGGTATTTGTCAGCTGGGCTTAGGTATTTGTTGTGCCAGTAAGTCCAGTTGCACAATGAAACATTAAACTGACATTTAATAGCTAAGAGGATTATACTTATATGCCTTACCTGCCTTTCTATTTGTGGAAATCTGCACTAGTAATCCTTTAAAGTTTCATTGGGATCTGTGGGGTATGTAAATAGCATGGAACATTCAAAATAAAATCTGGATTTATTTATTTTTTTAAAAGGCTAGTGGACTCTTGAGTTAGCCTGTTGGAGCCTGGTCTTAACATTGCCTGAATGTGTTAAAAAAGAAAATGAATGAAAGCCAAACACTCTAGATCTAGTTTATTTAGTGGGTGGGTGAGTCCCCATTTTTTTACAGGGTCCACGTTCTCTCTGGTTTACCAATAAAGGAGATTATTTGCAGCTCAGGGTTGAAAAGATGCTCTCTGAGATTGGTGGTGTTTCTTGCAGACTGTTTCATTACTAGCACTGATAACGTTACCTAGTTCGGATAATGAAGCATCTGCAGGGAAACAACCAAGCTACCCCACAGTCCTCCTCTTCCACAGACCCTACTTCTAATCCTAGTTTGGGAAATGAAACATCTGCAAGACAACAGCCAAGAGCAGCATGGACCCCACAATCCTCCTCCTCCTCCTTCACCCTTCTGACACTGATGATATTACCTAGTTGGGTCATGAAACATCTGCAAGAAAACAACCAAACTCAGAGAGCACCAAGAATCCCATAGCAGTTCTCCTCCTCCATTGTGCAAATCCCACTCCCTTCTAACATTGCTGATGTTACCTACTTGGGTCATGAAACATCTGCAAAAAAACAACCAAGTTCAGAGAGCACTGTGGATCCCACAATCCTCTTCCTCCCCCCCCCAACTCCCTTCTAACACTGATGATGTTACCTAGTTGGGTCATGAAACATTTGCAAGAAAACGAACTCACAGAGCCCCAAAGGACCCCCCACCCCCCAATCTCTAGTGTGTTTTTGAGAACTGGGGAACTCTATGGGACATATTCCATGGTGAGAAGTGTCATAAGAAAATTTCAGGTTCCACAATTTTAGATTGCACTCGCTATTGACCAGTGCTAACCATGCAACTGGTTTCAGCTTGGATTTGCCTTTGAAATAACTACCCCGGTTATATCAAATATACTTGGGAGTTTGGGGGGGGGAGAGGGGGAGGAATGAAGTTTTGGGAGAAATGGCATAGCTGCTGCTCCCATTCCTTAAAATGATTTTCCTTCTTCCTCTTCTAGAATCCGGCCACTATCACCAGAATACTCCTCAGTCATTTCAACTGGGATAAAGAAAAGCTGATGGAGAGGTAAGTGAGGTGGTTTCTTTTGTGTGTATATGGTGAACTCTAGTTTTGTCTCGGTTAGGGATCCCCAAACTTGGCAACTTTGAAGACCCGTGGATTTCAACTCCCGGAATTTACTAAACCAGCAGCCAGGCTGGCAGAGGAATTATGGGAATTGAAGTCCATAGATCTTAACAAGTTGCCAAGTTTGGAGTCCTCTGGTCTTGGTGAATGGTGACTGAGTGAGCAGAAAAGGCAAGGGTTTGGCTAGGAGAAGCTTGTTCTCAAAAGATTATATGTCAGGGGTTTATTTATTTTCTTCCTTAGAAGGCAGCCACCATGAGTCAAGATAGCTTCACAATAAATATTGCAACATATGCAATATTGGTTAGAAATTTATTCCTAAAATTGATTCTTTATCCTGCAACAGTGAGGCAATGATGCAACGGATTAATAATATAGCTAAAGAAACTCAAGCAGAAAAAAAAAATAACTTTGATAATTGCTTGGTCTTCCTCCTGGGTAGTCAGAATAGCAAGAACTCAACTGTTGTTGATTCCTATATTCTTTCAACAAATAAAAGTAGAAAATGGGCCATGTTTGTGAGCCAAGCCCATCATGCCTTGACATTTGAGGCAACTTAGAAATCAAAGAAGCCTATTGAGGTCCCTTGGGAGGAGAGGAGGAAAAATGTCTTTACTTGGGCCAGTTATTGGAAAATTACATGGTTTGGACTTTTGCAAAATTCCTTACACAATTCATAATTTCAGCCTGGGTGGTATAATTCCATATCTCTCACAAGATACTTAAAAACCACGTGGTGCCATTATGCTATTATCCTTAGCAAAGATGCTAACAATTCAGAATTTGTTATGGAATAAAGTTAAGATATTTGTAACATGAGATAAAAGGGAATTGTTTGTTTAATTGGCATAGAGACATAAGCTTCAGTGCTAGCTGCCTTAGTATTAGAGCTACTTAGTAAAATTTATGTCAGAGATATAATGTGGTTTTGGCCTTATCTGTTGGGTGGACCAAAATATGGTTGCTTAGTTAACAGACTGGTGAAATGCACCCTAGGTGAGTGTGACAAAGAAATCCAAACTTGGAAGTGCTCCTAAAAAGGCTTTATGAGTTAAACGCTTAACTAGCAACTATAGTCATGAGCCTTTCTTATCAATATACTTAATTGATTGGCTTTATCTAATTGTAATCAATCATACTGGCATTTTCCAACAACCTTCCCTAGAAATTTTGGAATTGCACCAAGCTTTGAGAGGATGGCCTGTTCATCATCTCTTGAAATATTAGGGCTTTGCAAGCATTTTGAATACTTTTCATGTGGGAGAGTTTGTCTACAAGCATTAATCTGTGGAAGCAATGGTATTCACTTTCAGTTTTTGTTTTACAATTTCAAATCACTTTTTAAGACAACATGGGAGGCTAAATGCATCCAGTTTGACATTTTTTTCAGAAGCGTAACTTGAGATGCTGGTATATTTCTTTGGAGAGAAGGAAAATGTTGTGTTATCTATAACAGTTCTAATTTAATGTTTAACTGCTGAAGGCAACGTTATACACACGGGGCCGCATCCGTATGGCTGAATATTTTTTAATGTGTTTATTGATCGGCAGTGGGTCATCGAATTGATGTTGAGTCTTTGTGATGACATTGATGTTGAGTCTTTGTGATCATGTTTCTCCAGGATGTTCTATTCCTGACCCTTCAGGTCTCCCAACAATTTTCCCCACTTGACATTGATTATATCAAGAGTTGCATTTGGCGAGATGGAAGGCATCTCTTTAGTTACAGCTTGTATTTATTTGTAAATTTAATGTGATTGTATATGTGACTCTGTGGGGGGGGGAGGGGGGAGAGAGAGGAGACACACCCATTAGATGCTTGCTTACACAGCAACAGGGATTTGTGCCCTGAAATGACTCTTTGAAGCAGGGTGGGCCACTACTTTCCACAGTGCATTTTGCAGTTTTAAAAACAGAAACAAGAGCAATAGTTTTGTGGATTTAGAGACCCAAGACCATCTGCCTCTTTTAGCTAACAGATGAATTAAAACACAGAAAGTTTGGGCCAGTACAGGCCCCAGAGCTGGAATTATTTTCAGGATTTTTCTTTTTAAAAAAGATGGATTTTTCAGAGATTTTTTTTAAAAAATATTATTTATTAAGCTTCATTCTTCTTTGGGTAGGTACTTTGATGGCAACCTAGAGAAGCTGTTTGCGGAATGTCACGTCATTAATCCTAGTAAAAAGTCTCGAACACGTCAGATGAACACCAGATCATCTGCGCAGGACATGCCGTGTCAGATCTGCTATCTCAACTATCCGAATTCGGTGAGTGCCTTCCAAATTGTGCAATCTATAACTTGAATGAAAAAGAAAGAGAGAGAGAGAGAGAAAGAAAAAAAGAAAGAAAAAAGAAAGAAAGAAAGAAAGAAAGAAAGAAAGAAAGAAAGAAGAAAGAAAAAGAAAGAAAGAGAATGCTGGTTTTAGATGATTTTGAAAAGCATTCAGGAAGGTTTCTGTAATCCTCTGTGTAAGGCCTAGCTAGCTGTTGATTAGTCTGACATGATCTTTGTTCTTTAACTATTTGTGTAATCTGCAGGCGTGCTTATAGATAAAAGCTAAGACCTAAAATACACCAATAAATGCCAGATAAATACCTATTGGTAATATCTAAAATCTTGAGGGGAAAAAAGAAAAATGCTGCAAGAAGCTATATGTTAACAGAGATATTCAAACTCCTTCTTCTGCAGTAGAAGAGAGATAATTACATACCAATGATTCCGGTTCCCCCTCCCCCTTGTTAAACATCTCCTAATTTCATTTCCCTTTCCTGTCTCTCTCCTTATCATAACTGTCTTGTGATCAGATTTCTGCTTCTTAAAAGATCTTTGAATATGCTCCACCTACAGCAAGTAGATCTCACATAAGATCGTTGAAATTCGTAATCATTGAAATGGTTGCACAGCTTCTGGAGTAGCAGAATCGGAAAGTACTACACTGGTTGTACATTTAAAGTGGGAGAATTGTAAAAATTCGGAATCGGTGCCTCCCAAAGTTACATATTTTGATCACAAAAATATTTAAAGGGATCTTTCTGGATCAGGTCAAGGTTCCTCTGTATAGGTTGTCCTCACCTAATGACTGGTCACTTTATGACTGTTCTAAGGTACAGTGGCCACGGAACGGGTGCTTTATAGCCTAGGAAATGACTGCCTTATTTGCTTAATGACCACTGTGAACAAAAAATGCCGAAAATTATTTCCAGTTATTTGTGTGTGCCTCAACTTATGACTGCAACAACTTACAGCTGTAATTCTGGGCTCAGTTACAGCTGTAAGTTGACGACAAGCTATCCCTGTACCCTCAAAATATTGGAGGTGCTTGATTGCCCAGTAGGCTTGGCAGATGCTGGAGATCAGAGGTCTTCAAACTGGGCAACTTTAAGACTTGTGGACTTCAACTCCCAGAATTCAGGACCCCTGCTGTAGGTGGAGATAACGTCAGTGCCTAGTATACAAAGCAGGGGTTAAAGCTCCAACATCTGGACATCTCCAGCAGCAGCACCACCAGTTCTAAACGGGAGATTTTGGTGAATACGCCAGCTTGTTCATTAGCCATCTTAATGGCATCGTTTTAATACAAAAACCACAGGAAGCGTGGCAGCATGATTTGGATAGCGGGATCAGAAATCCCACGTGTATTCCATGGCGCTTTGGTCAAGTGGCTTCTAGGAGGAATGTTTGTGGCAGCCCATGAATTCACACTGGTGGTGCTGTGTTATTCTGAACCGGTGAAAGATGGCACCGTCCAGTTTCAGAGCTGTGACAATGAGTAAAGCTAATGACGATTTGTCTTTACAGTATTTCACTGGCTTGGAGTGTGGACATAAGTTTTGCATGCAGTGCTGGAGTGAATATTTAACTACCAAAATAATGGAGGAGGGCATGGGACAGGTAAAATTTCTCCCATCTTGTGTTTATATGGAAATGACGGTTTTAAAGAGAGGGCTGCATCATGCTCCCGCTGTTCCTTTCATGAGCCCCCCACCCCTCACCCCAAATTGGGAAGCAGCTGAGAATTTGCATTGTTGGCGCTTTTCACAAGCACCAGCAGTAGAAACTGAGAAGCTTGCTATGGAGAGAAGTCGGGTGGGGTCTTGCTGGCATGTCTTGGGCCTCTCCTTTCGAGACTTATGGGGAGAGAAGGGAAGCATGGAACCGAAGCCATCTCAGATAGCTTGGCCCCCTGGAAGTTGGGAGGAGGAAAGCTAGTTTGGACTAGTGGTTAAACGTCTGTGGAGATACTTTGAAAGAAAGCACCTTTGGGGCTAGTGGTGAAGGCACCAGGCTCGAAACCAGGAGACCGTGAGTTCTAGTCCTGCCATAGATGTGAAAGCCAACTGAGTGACTCTGGGCCAATCACCAGGAGTTTGTGAGTTCTAGTCCTGCCATAGGCGTGAAAGCCAACTTGGGTGACTTTGGGCCAGTCACCAGGGGAGGAGGGTTGAGTTCTAGTTTCACCTTAAGTACAAAAGTCACTTAGTTGACTTTGGACCAGTCTCTCTCTCAACCCAACTCCCTTCACAAGGTTGTTGTGGGGAAAACAGAAATAATATAAGTAAAATAAATAGGCACAGGTCTTGCAACTGGTCTGGAATTGAGACCCCACTCCCACTTCCCTAGAGTTTTTTTTTTAGAGACATCAATACCTAAACTAATCAGACCTGTTCTCCTCTCTCTCCTTTTTCTTCCCACCGCCTCTCGGATGTCCTCGCTAGACAATCTCATGCCCGGCTCACGGCTGTGATATCTTGGTTGATGACAATACAGTTATGTAAGTATTGCGGTCGACGCAATTTCAGTCACCTTTGTGCCTTTTCTGAGGCTTTTACTCCCGTTGCTCGGCCCACCTTCTTACGGAGGGATGAGTCAACCGCCTTGTTAAACAGGCCCAGGACTACTTGCCCTGTTTTGCCACCTTCCTTGCCACCGTCGTTCAGCGAATCACCGCAGCGGCTTGTTGAAGCGAATCTGGCTTCCCCGTGGACTCCGCTTGCCAGAAGGCCGCCAGAGGGGAGCCACATGACCCCAGGACGCTGCAACCGTCATAAATAGGAGTCAGTTGCTAAGCCCCTAAATGTTGATCATGTGACTATGGGGGAATGCTGCAAATGGTCTTAAGTGTGAAAAACATAAGTCATTTTTTTTTCCAGTGCCGTTGTAACTTAGAACGGTCACTGTTAGAATTCAAGGACTACCTGTACTTTTGCTAGAGGGTCATAATAGGGAAGGGAGCAGGATGGAAGCAGATAAAGGGACAGAGGGCTGAAGAACTCGGAAATGGCTTTGAACTGTGTTGATTGAGGTTGTTAAGCATGGTTTCTCTTGAGTCAACCCAAAACTGGAACCAAACTTCTCATCGTTCTTTTCCCCACCTTTGAAGCAAAGCAGAGCGACTCCGGAGCCCAAATCAGGTCATCTAATAAATCCAGTTCATGATCTCATAGCCTTGCTTGACATGTTTGGGCTCTTGGGTAACCCTTTCCAGGAATAAAATGTCTGAATTAATCCATTTGGCTCTTTTGAGGTGGCTGTCGTAATCCTGCCCAAGTGACTTCAGAGATGTTTTCTCCACAGTCTGATCTAGCATTTGCATGTTAAACAAATTGGGGGGAGAGGAGAGATTACATGGCTGCAGGGGAGTTTGGTGTTCCCAGGTGTGACTCGTCTATAAACAATTGAGCCATTCCTTGTTTCCTGATTTGTAAGTCTGAGATAGTCCAGTGAATTTAACCCTGTGAATTTAAACGGCCTCAGGCAAACCCATTCCTTTTTGGCCTGGCATTTGACTGAGTCGTTGCTGGCATCTCTCGGGGTTTCTGCAGCCAGGGTGCCACTTTCAGAAGGCCCCGCTTTCCTGTAAAGATTTCATTTGGTTTTATTTCTTTTGCTGCGGTAGAACAAAAACAATGCACGGGGGGTTAAAATAGCGTGGGAAGAGCCACTCTTTCAACTATTGGGGCTTTATTGCTAAGGGAGACCCTTTGCTTTCTCGGAAAACACATTCCTTGGTAAGAAGGTTGGACTCCTAAGGGAACAAGGTTTTCTGAATGGAATATTGTCTTTCTCTTTTCTTTGTAGGCGCCTGATCACAGATTCAAAAGTTAAATTAAAGTACCAGCATTTAATAACTAATAGTTTTGTAGAGGTGAGTGTTCCGCTTAAAAATATGCGCTAACGTGACTGGTATAGGGGAATTTCTTCCATTTATTTTAGGAACCCTTGATATGTTAGAAGCTGTTTAAATACGTGCGGTGTTGTTGATTGGTCAGTGGTGTTTGCTTTTCGGTTCCCTTCTCAGCATTTGATGGCCAAATGCTTATGGATGCAAGTGTGTTTAGCACTGGCTCTAATGAGACAGCATTTTAAAAGCTAACAATATAGCTTTGGCTCAAAATCTAAAATCCCTGCCCCTGTGAAGGTCACGGTTTCGCAGAAGTATTTTAGCCACTTGGATTGGTTGGCTTCTCATTTCATGATAACGCAAAAGGACGGTTAATGAATTAAATTCATCATTAGATCTGGAGGGCGGCTAATAAGGACTGCTAAAACGAGGTTGCTTCAAAACTCTAGGAGGTGTGCAAGAGACCATGCAGTCTTTAGGTCTTAATTGTCAGAAAAGTGTGCATGGAACCATGCACTTGTGAAATGTCAGTGATGTTAATCAGCTACTGCTGAATCTCGACAGCCCACGGTGAACCAGCAGCCTTCAATACAGGCTTTGTGAATGTTTGGTCTGTTGGGTGTTGCTGGGCCCACAGCCTCAACAGGGTGTCATTGAACAAAAAAAGACAGGCAGGAATGGCCCAGTTCTGGATAAGCAGTCTTCCAGTATTTGAGGGGCTGCCAGAAAGAGGAGGAGGTGGGTCAACTTATTTTCCAAAGCACCGGAAGGCAAGACAAGAAGCAATGGATGGAAACTAACCAAGGAAAGAAGCAATCTAGAATTCAAGAGAAACTTCCTAATAGTGAGGACAATTAACCAGTGGAACAGCTTGCTTTCAGAACCTGTGGGTGCTTCATCCCTGGGGGCTTTTAAGAAGAGGCTGGATAGCCACCAGTCTGAAATGATATAGGGTATAGGAAGACCTCCAAGTCCCTTCCAGCTCTATTCTAATTGCTTGATTATAGCAATTCTTCTCCAACCCAACTTGCTTGCAGTTCTGAATTTGTTTATTTAAATCTTAAATAAGAAAACATGAAGAAAGTTGTGAGTCTTTTGGAGGAACCTCTAGGTCTCCCTCATTTCCTCCCCCCCCTCCCCCCACTGTGCATGCCTTCGTTCTGGCTTCCAGTTTGTCCCAACAAAGAGTAAACGGATAAACAGGTGGAAGTTGGAATGCCTCTGGAGAAATTGAAATGATGAGTTCAATCTTTCTAAATTGGGTGCCATCCAAATGTAACCATTCCAGAACTTTAAGACTCGTCTATGGAGAATCTCAACCGTCCAGGTCGTGGTTGGTCCAAAGGTGCTTTTCCAGAAGGCAACTGGACTCTCTTGGTGTTTTCTCCCCGCCCCCTTTGAAAACGGTTTGCTTTTCATCCAAGAAATTCCTTTAGTTCCCGAAGAACTGAAAAAGCTACTTGGATGAAAAGTGAAACGTTTTTCGAAGAAAGGAAGAAAAAAAAAAAACCCCGAGAAAGTCCAGTTGCCTTTTGGAAAAGCACCATTGGAGCAAGTTATGGCTTGCTTCTAACGAAAGCTGTGGAATTATCTTGAAGAGAAAATAACAGCAGGCTCGTCTCCACTGAGAGGAAGCTTTGGATAAAGGATTTCTGGCACGAGAAGGGAATGGGATGGACTCTTAACAAGCCATCTTTCAGTGCAATCTGTTCTTGCCTTCTCTGCAATAAAAAAAACTCCATTGAAAGCAGTGAGGCTGTGCAGTTTTTTTCCCCTTGGCTTTCCTTCCTGCTAACAACGGGCACGTTTGTTTCTTGCAGTGCAATCGACTGTTAAAATGGTGTCCTGCTCCAGATTGTCACCATGTTGTCAAAGTACAGTATCCGGATGCTAAGCCTGTTCGCTGTAAATGTGGCCGGCAGTTTTGGTAAGCAGGTTGGATGATAGAACCACCAAGGTTAGATTTTGGGACCTTGGCGTGGTGGGGGAAAATCAGCCTTGGCTTCCTCTGATAGCCAAGCCAAGTGAACACGGGGTGCTGAATATTTTGGGGGGGACAGGCAGATGTTTGCTGACTGCTGGTCATAAATTAAGCTTTTGGGTTATAGCAGAGCTCTGTATCTTAAACGTTCCACTGTTGAAAATATTGCTTAACTGGAAAACTGTCTAAAAAATATTTTAAACGTCTGTTGCAGTTTTAACTGTGGTGAGAACTGGCATGATCCTGTTAAATGCAAGGTGAGCTTTTCAAGCTTTCTGGTTTGCATCTTACCTGTGGCAGCATAGAAGAGTAATGGCTTCATGGGGGATCCGCATAGCAGCCAGCAGTACATAAAAGGGCCTTAGGATAACTTGGACATTACAGCTTTTGAAGAATAGGCCGAGGGGCTTCGCCTAAAACCCCCCACTTCAGGTCAACCCCCCCCCCCCCACTCCATAGTATGTATGGCCCATCCTACCCCTTTTCCAAGGAAGTTGGAATGAACCATTCAGAATCAGGGTGAGCAAACACACACAGTGCTCTACTTAGAAAGCATTCCATATAAACTGAAGAAATGTGCAATCAACTCCGCATGGTCAGATTTGAAATTAACTCCCTAACTATTTCCTACTGCTTTTTTTTTGGCATCCTGAGAAAGATGCTTTGGACCTGAAGTGGCTTGAATAAGTATATAAAACAATTTTACAATTATTTCTCAAGATGATATGAGTCTATATATATATTCAACTAGTTGTTTCATTCACAAGATGAGGAATTTTAAATTTTATGATAGCTGTCAATTTTACGTTCATTGTTTTATTTTAAATCCTGCAATGCCCATTCTTGCCGCCTTCCTCTTGCTTTTAGATGATCATGTAGAGAACTTGAATGACACACCCCCATATTTCTGTAGGCAGTCCTTTATATCTGATAAAACTCTTAATTTAAGAATCCTGCAATGATGCCATTAGAACAATTGTGATTTTTTTCTCCCCCCTCTCTCCCGGACAGTGGTTAAAGAAATGGATTAAGAAGTGTGATGATGACAGCGAAACTTCGAATTGGATTGCAGCAAACACAAAGGTTTGGTGGTTTGTTTCTCTGGCTTGACACCCTCACAATAACAGAGTCTCTTTTCTCCCTTACAAGAACATTCTGTGAAGTCTGATAATTCCGTTTGCATATAGTGAGTGATAATTTTTGCCTGTAAACAATAGCTCTTTGGTTTCCTCTCTTTCCAACTCAAATAACTGAAGAGCCAAAAAAAAGTACCAGTATCTATTACGCCTGCTTTGGGGGGGGGGGGGGTTGTTTTTTTAATTGCTGCAAAATCGGGCGTTATTGTCGAACTGAGGAGAACTAACAAATTTGCAATTATTAAAGGCAATGCAGATCTGAAATGTGTCAGTTTTTGCCACTTCTGGAAACGCAGGAAGGTGATCTTTCTGCTCTAAGTCTGGCTATAGATTTATTGCCGTATTGATCTACAGTGCCTTTCTCAGGGTTCAGGCAAATTTTTGCCGAATCCTTTTGCGCAAACTGCAAAATCTGGCCTAATTGCTTCTACGCAGCCCTTTCTAATCTCAGATTTCCGGAAATGGGTCCCAACTCAAAATGGGTGGCCCGTTTCACCCTTTCTAGGCAACAAGCCGTTCAACAAATTCTGTACAGTCTTTCGTTGTCGGTGGTGGAGATGAGGAACTGGTTAAGGTGTGTCGAGAAAAAACAACAACCATGGAATGGAGAAAGTAGACGAGTTTTGCTCTTCCCAATAACTGAGATTGGGGCCCTCTGATAATACCTGATTCAAACCATTGTTTTTCACAGCCCATAACCTCTGGACTTTATGTGACCTCAAGGTAGGGCGATGGCCACTAACGTGGATAGCTTTGAGGAAGGATTTGGATAAATCCAGGAAGGATAGATAGATTGGAGAATTTGAAGACTCAGGAGGCTTATGATCCACATATAGTAGTAAGGGAAACAAGGGTGAAAGATGAGTTTGTTTTCTTCTGATGAGCATCCTGGCAGCATTTTGTTAGCCAGAAACAAAAATGCTGGACTGTGTTGGTCTTTGCCTTGATAGACAGGTGCTAAGTATCTTCACCACCTTTCTCCCAGAGCTTGTCAATGCAATTCAGAATTTATTTAACGTTATAAGCCAGTGTTTCTCAACCTGGATCATTTGAAGTTATGTTTGGCTTCAGCTCCCAGAATTCCCCAGAGCCAGCATGGAAGTCCACACATCTTAAAATGCCCCAGATTGAGAAACACTGTTATAAGGTCTAGAGAAGGGCTTGTACCACATGAAGGGTTTTCTGTAAAAGTTGACCTGGAAACAGTGGAATTCTTATTGGTTGTGTTCTCATTACACAAGACCAACTTTTTGTGCTGCTTAAGGCAGTTTGATAGCTAAATGTGCAATTCAAAGAGTCTTTTGATTTCATCCATCCTGCACTGACTATCTCTCTTAAGTGATGTGTCAACTAAAAAAATACTTTTTTGGTCTTTTTTTTTTTTTGCCAGCAGAAAGAGAGTGGGGGAAAGTAGTGCATTCCTCAAATGCTTCATTTAATTGCTAGGCAGCCAAAGCTGTTGGCCCGCAAGATTATTACTGGAGAGCATGATTGATGACTCTTGGCTATGGATGTGTCCCATTGGAAAATATACATCCAGGGGGTGGGGGGAAGACCAGGGTCAAGGGGGAAATGAATGATGTATCTTAGTGTCGGCTGCACCCAAGTAACGCTGACATGGTCACTCCTAATAAATGAGTTTTTTTAAACTCTGAGAGATGCGGCCAGAGACTTATGATTTGAATGGGAGGGGGGGATTTGTCGGATCCCTAACATGATGTTTTCAATAGGAAGAATAATGCCTTGCTGGTTTTTGATCTCACCACCCTTCCTGTTGCCCGCAGGAGTGTCCCAAATGCCACGTGACTATCGAAAAAGATGGCGGCTGCAACCACATGGTCTGTCGGAACCAGAACTGTAAAGCAGAGTTTTGCTGGGTGTGTCTCGGCCCCTGGGAGCCGCATGGATCTGCCTGGTATGTTTAAATAAATGCTTATGGGGGTTTGGGAACTGTTGGATGGTTGGGAACGTTTGTTTTTTTTTTTGTTTTTTTTTCTGTAGGAGGAATGAGCCAGATAATTGCTGCATATGGATGAATATTTTTTTTCTTTAACTCTTACATTACTTGTGGTGAGACATGAGGATCTTCAGAGAAGCCTTAGTCTGCTTTGTCTCAACCTTTTTTTACCCATTTTAAGCTGTGTGGATTTCAAACTCCCAGAATTCCCCAGCCGGCATGTTGCAAGAAGTTGTGGAGGGAATCATTCAAAATCAGTTTGAGCAAACATACGGTTGGTTCTCTGCGTAGAAAACATTTCGTATAAGCTGAAGAAATATTGTGTGATTGGAAATTCACTTCTATTTCCCCGCCGTTTTTTTTGGCATCCTGAGAAGGATGCTTTGGACCTGAAGTGGTTCCCCTTGCCGGCTGGGGAATTCTGGGAATTGAAGTCCACTCGTCTTAAAAGCTGTCCAGGTTGAGAAACATTTCTCTAGTCAGCTGTTAGGCCCTGAAGGCTAGCAAAGACACCACAAGATATTTTGTCCTGCTTACAAAAAATGAATGAATGAATGAATGAAAAATGAATGAATGAATCCAGAACTTGGCCTGATAGATACAAATGAGAGAGGGATCATTTTAGAAATCTACACATTCACAAACCTCTTTCAGGTACAACTGCAACCGCTACAACGAGGATGATGCCAAGGCAGCAAGAGATGCCCAAGAGGTGAGTTCATCCCTCTTGGCAGCCCTCTGCATCAGGAAGCTGTTGACCGCTTGCTAGTCTCCCTCTCGTTGCCCAGATGGAGAATGTGGAGTAGGGTTAGCTTCCAGCCTTAAAACGCACAACAAGTGGCCGATGGATTGATTGATTGCTTCCTTGATGTCAGAGTTCTTGGCTAATTTGTACCACGGGGACATTGAAGGTGTTTCAATGTCTTTCCTTGAAGCAGTTCTTTCCTTGAAGCAGTTCTTCTTGAGATGTTTTGCTGTGGATAGACTGGTGCACTGGATGTCGCCGCTCTTTATGCGGTTTCTTTTATTACCTGGCATGCTGGCCGCACACCATTCCTTCTACCTGGAGGACCTTTCTTTCGTCTACCTTCATGGGGGGGAAAAAATAATAATCTGTTAAATCTTTATTACTGCGGGAAAGTCTGTTCTTCCCATTTGTAGAGACCTTTTCATCGCGAAGCCCCTTTTTTCTAGACCTGGAGCTTTCTGCTACGATTTGGGATGACTCGGGGATCGCCGTTTCTCTTCCCTCATCCTCTTGAGAGTTCAAGCCATTTTTTTCAGCCACCCATAAATAAATACGTCTGTACCTAAATAAAATTTGGCCACCAAGCCAGCTCGAAAATCTTTTTCCAGTCTCTTGTGACCTTATGAAATTGGAGCCACTTCCAAGTTATTTCAGTCAATTTGGGGGTTTGTGCTGGCGGGGGGATGTTGTGTCAGGTGGCATCCCGGGGTATCAGATTCAGAGCTTCACCTGGAGAACTGGCTGAACGAGGCCAAGGTTGCCCCTCTCCCTTCCTCTGCGCGGCCCCTCCCTCCCCTGTTTGCCTCGGGTGGGGGCGGGGATCCCTCCTTTCCCCCTTTTGGGGAGCCTCTTAGGGATTGCTCTGTTTTAATTCTCGCTTTTCCCTTTCGCTAATGGGGAATCCAATGCAGCGCTCCAGAGCCGCCCTGCAGAGGTACCTCTTCTACTGCAACCGCTACATGAACCACATGCAGAGCCTGCGCTTTGAGCACAAACTCTACGCCCAAGTCAAGCAGAAGATGGAGGAGATGCAGCAGCACAACATGTCCTGGATCGAAGTCCAGTTCCTGAAGAAAGCGGTCGACGTCCTCTGCCAGTGCCGTGCCACGCTCATGTACACCTACGTCTTTGCCTTCTACCTCAAAAAGAATAACCAATCCATTATCTTTGAGGTAAGACCGTCATTTGGCCCACCTCGGAAGGAGGGAAGGATGAGTCAAACCTTGAGTCGGTTGGGATCGAACGGCTGGCTGTGGGCGGACAAGGTCTGCCAGAAAACAGCCAGGCTCAGAGAGCACCAAGGACCCCTCGTTTCAATCCTAAGCTGCATATATTCTCCTTTGTAGGTCAAGCAGGCAACTCTGTACAGGTAACCATCGACTTAACAGCCATTCAGTTGCTGATGGTTAGAATAGAATAGAATAGAATGGAATGGAATAGAATAGAATAGAATAGAATAGAATAGAATAGAATAGAATAATAGAATAGAATAGAATAGAATAGAATAGAATAGAACAGAATTAGAACAGAATTAGAACAGAACAGAAGAAAATAGAATATAATAGAATTAGGATAGAAAGAATAGGATAGGATAGGATAGAATTATTTTATTGGCTAAGTGTGATTGGACACACAAGGAATTTGTCTTGGTGCAAATGCTCTCAGTGTACATAAAAGAAAAGATACATTCGTCAAGAGTCAAGAATCATCAGGTACAATACTTAATGATAGTCATAGGGTACAATAAGCAATCAAATCATACTAGGAAACAGTCCATATAAATCGTAAGGATACAAGCGACAAAGTTACTATCATACAGTCACAAGTGGGAGAAGATAAGTGATAAGGAGTGATGAGAAGATTGATAGTGATAGTACTGCAGATTTAGTAAATAGTTGGACAGTGTGGAGGGACTTGTTTGTTTAGCAGAGTGAGGGCGTTTGGGGAAAAAACTCCCCTTGTGTCTAGTTGTTCTGGTGTGCAGGGCTCTATAGCGTCGTTTTGAGGGTAGGAGTTGAAACAGTTTATGTCCAGGATGTGAGGGGTCTGTAGATATTTTCACAGCCCTCTTTTTGACTCGTGCAGTATACAGGTCCTCGATTGAAGGCAGGTTGGTAGCAATTGTTTTTTCTGCAGTCCTAATTATCCCCTGGAGTCTGTGTCTGTCCTCTTGGGTTGCAGAACCAAACCAGACAGTTATAGAGGTGCAAATGACAGACTCCATCATTCCTCTGTAGAATTGGATCACCAGCTCCTTGGGCAGTTTGAGCTTTCTGAGTTGGCGCAGAAAGAACATTCTTTGTTGTGCTTTTTTGAGGGTGTTTTTGATGTTAGGTGTCCATTTTAGGTCTTGTGATATAATAGAACCTAGAAATTTGAAGTTACAATGGCACTGGTTATAAGTCAAGGACTTTCTTTAAACAGACCAAACTTTCTGAATGTCATCGGGTGGGAGAACCAATCGGATTCCTGGGGGAGAGGGCGTTTCTTCCACATAAAAGGCACCTGGACAGAGCTGGCCTAGTCCTGATATTAATATTGTTAATATTGTTAGTCCTGATGTTAATATTGTCTAGTCAAACAGACTCGAAGTGTCTCAGGCTGCCTGATTTTATTAGACAGAAAGAAAGTAGGTGGTTCCTCAAATAACCAACCTTTTATTTTCAACACTATTAACATAGTTGAGTGATGCGGTAGCCTAGAGGTAGAGCTCTTGTCTCACAATCCGGAGGCTATGAGACTGTATCTGCTGAACAGAACTCCGCATTGGTGACAGGAAGGGCATCCGGCCATTAAACGCTCTGCTAGCTCCATTCATACTCTACCCCGCATGGGATTATGGGGTGATTAGAAGAAGAAGATGATTGTGTTAACATAGTTCTGTGTTTAGTTCATCAGAGTCCCAAGTATCTCAATCAATTGGTGATTTAGGAAAGCAGATGTTTCCTGATTTTCCTAAAGAAACTCCATAGGAGAGAAATACCTTCAGCTTTGAAGAGGTTCCAAAACTGCTCTAATTCCTGCCTGCTAATAAAAATACTAAACTATAACTAAGATTTTTTAAAAAGAAATTGCTATTCTGATGTGGTGTGTGTTTTTAAGGGGGTTACTAAAAAGGTTACTTGAAGTTATATCAGAGTGTTTTGCATTTGTAGAATAATCAAGCAGATTTGGAAAATGCTACCGAGGTCCTTTCTGGGTATCTGGAACGAGATATATCTCAAGATTCACTGCAGGATATAAAGCAGAAAGTACAAGATAAATACAGGTACCCCTTTGTTTCAGACAATACGGCTCAAAATATTTATCATTGATCTTGAATTAAACTGTAGAAGGGTTGAACGGGCAGGAAACGTATTCCTTCTGCGGCCACTTTTGATTCAGGCAAATGCTCAAGACCACTGAAATGAAAGAAAACCCCAAAGGTGCAATATAGGAATTAAATGAACAATTAAAACTTTTCAGCGGAAAAAGTGCTTTGTTCCTCTTACTGCAGAGGTCTCCAAATTTGGCAACTTTAAGATGTGCAGACTTCCAACTCCCAGAATTCTCCAGCCAGCATATAAAGATGATAGCTGGCTGGAAAATTCTGGGAGTTGAAGTCCACGTGTCTTAAAAAAGTGGCCAAATTTAGAGGACCCAGCCCCAGAGCAAAACGTGGCTGGCTGGGGGATTCTGGGAGTTGAAGTCCACGTGTCTTAAAAGTGGCCAAATTTAGAGGACCCAGCACCAGAGCAAAACGTGGCTGGCTGGGGGATTGTGGGAGTTGAAGTCCACGTGTCTTAAAAGCGGCCATGGTTGAGACACACCGTTTTAACTGCACAGGGAGAAGAATTATTTGCATGTGACTGGCCAGACTATGTACCCAGTTCCTCAACTCCACCCCAAGGCAAAACCTCGTGGCTTATTAATGTATTTTTGCCCGGAAATGTTGGTTGGCCTTGGCAACTAAAGGCGCTCGCCTCCCTTTTTTCCCCTTGCAGATACTGCGAGAGTCGGCGAAGGGTGTTATTGCAACATGTGCATGAAGGCTATGAAAAGGACCTGTGGGAATATATCGAGGACTGAAAAGTGGCCTGCATAAAACGAACTCTGAAAAAAAAAAAAATCTTTTCCCATCTAGAGTGCTCATACCATTAAAACAAAACCCACATACACACACACACACACACACACACACACAGAAACACACACACACAAGGGGCACCACGCCTATTACACCGCTGGTCTGTAGTACCCGGAATTCTGTTTTGTTTTGTTTTTCTTTCCTCTTTTTGTTAATGGAAAAAGGATTTTAAGTAAATTATATTGTAATAAAAAAAGGTAGATAAACCATTGTACAACAGTATTCTAGGTGGCCAGTAAGTATGACAGACGCACTAAAAAACAACAACAGCCCTCCGATTTTTAACGCGTAGCTTCCTTCCCCGAGCTGACTTTTTATTTTTGGTTCTCTCCTCTGCATACGACCAATGAAATTTAAAACAGTTTCTTGACGCCGCTGTTCATGTCCGACCAGCCGTTTTGATGTACTTTGGTCTGAGATTTCTCCCTACGACCCCCCCCTCCCTCCACCCCTCCGTAACAAATACACACCAGTTCATGGGTGGTGAATGTTGTTTGGCTTATTGTAAAGATGATTTTTTGGGGGGGGGGGGGAGGGAGGGCGGGGAGGGGAGTGGGGGGGGGGAAGAAGGGTCACCAAATAAGGGGGAAAAAACACTTTGTATATGACTTTTAAAAAAAAAACGAAAACAAAAAACAAAAGAGGACAACACAGTATTTTTCAAAATTGTAAATAGCGCATATGCATGGATAAAAAAAAAGGAGCAAGCGTGGCACGTGTTTGCATAATGTTTAATTACAAAAAAAATATTTATTCTTTAAAAACCTTCAAGATGTCTATTTGCCGTGCATTTCTTCTTCTTCTTTTTTTTTCAGTTTGCTTTTAATTCGGGTAGGGAGGGCAACGTGCGCAGCTGCAAACAACTCAAATTCTCTGGCTCAAACAAGATAGATAGATGGGGGGGGTATTTGGGGGGGGGGGCTTCTTCCTCCTCCCACGCCTTGCAACCCATTCCTTGTTCGGGTGTGTGTGTTCCTTGCTGGCAACGGACACCGTCCCTTGCACACTTCCAGCTTCGTTGGTGTGCGTTTCCCGTTTTGGAAATCAAAGTGTTGTAATTCCGGCTGCCTTTTTTCCCCCGGCTTTGAACGCCCCCCCCTTCTCTCCCCCCCCCCAATTTCCTCCTAACCTCGGCCGTTTGCCCGTGTGAAAATCCAATTCTCTTATTCCACAACTGGTTCTTCATTCATAGGAAATTTGGGGCATGTGGGTTAAGGTCTCTGTGTGGAACATTCCTTGTTGAGGTGTCGGATCTTGGAAACCGCTGGGAAAAATTGTGGCGTTTGGTGGTGGTTGGTGAGGAAAAAGTGCTCGGTGCAGCAAATATTCCCATCTAGTTGCAAGAATCTGTAGCATTTCTTCCCCCAGTAACGTTAAGAGAGGTGGACTTCCAATTCCCAGAATTCCCCAGCCAGCAAAGCTTCTGGGAGTTGAAGTCCACACCTCATCTTTGCTGCGGTTGAGAAATTGATCTTTATAGTTCCTGGAGCTATTGAGTATTTTTTAATTTCCCCGAATGAGGAGGAAATCATGAATATCAAACTATATACAAGTCATTTATAGTCTCATATTTTCTTTTTTATAATAAAAATTACCTTCAAGCACGGTTTGGAAGCTGTTTATTACTGTATGGGAGCCTCTTGTGAGTTTTCCCAGCCTGCTTATGTGGCAGTATTTCTACTTTCAAATTCAGGGGGTGGGGAAAAAAAAGCTGGATGTACCCGAAAAATCTAGCTGATTTCCCAAAGGGCTGATTTTCTGATACATTTCCCCCCTCTTTTTTTAAAAGAAACTTATTTAAGTTTCCAAGGATCTGTTCAGCTAGTTCCATACGTGTGTGCCAGTGTCGCTTGTGGTTGTGTGTGTGTGTGTTAGGGACAGCCTGCTCGCCCACCCCGGCAAATATTTCCGTAACTGCAGGAAGTGTAGGGTTTTGCACAATCTGCTGTTGGATTAGGGATTTTCCTGCAAATGTGGAGTTGACTCAGTTTCCCTGTTTTGGCATCTCAGCTTTGCATCCGATGAGACTTTAAGACCTAGTTTTGGCTTACCTGCGGAGTTCCCGAAACAACCCGAAACAATCTCTTTCGGTATAAGGGAGAGAAAAGGTTGTTTTTGCTTTGTGACTTCCTACCTGGAATGAAAGTTCGGAATTCGTCAACGGGTTTTGGAAAGGTGCAACTACATATTTCTTCCCCCAAATTTCTGCGTTCCAAGTGCAACGCCCCTGTTGCTTGAATGGTTTTTTTTCCCCCTGCAGTCTTTGCATGCTCCCAATAAGACAAGGGCCTTCAAACTCGACAGCTTGGAAGACTGGTGGACTTCCCAACTCCCAGAATTCCTGAGCTAACATGACTGGAGGAGGAATTCTGGGAGTTGAATTCCACAAGTCTTCAAGCTGTCAAGTTTGAAAACCTCTGCAATAAGACATGACAAAGTGCTTCCAATCTAGTTAAGGTGAGGATGTGTGTCTGTGCATGTGTGTGTGTATCGATCTTTTTATCATCCCTGCTTGAAACTAGCTTGATAGGACAAGAGGTCCATTCCTTGCAGAGTCCCATGGAATAAACCCATTCTATCTCCCCACACGCGTCTCATGCTCGGCTCTTTCTCTCACTATTTTACCATTGCCCCTGTATTATTATAACAATAGGGTTGTTTTTAATGAAATGTATATAGAAGCATTGTTGCACTGTATCTTCTACTACTTCATGAGCTCATAACTCTGGGTGTTCATGTGGGGTCAGGAGGGGGAGCTTCCTAAAATTGGGATTTGCAAATTGTTTAAGCCAACATTTCCCGACCCTAGCCACTTGGGAGACGTGTGGACTTCAACCCCCAGAGTTCCCCCCCCAGACAGGATGGCTTAGGGAATTCTGGGAGTTGAAGTCCACGCACCTTCAAATTGCTGAGAAACACTGTTATATAGGGTTCTTTCTAGACCTAATACTCCTCTCCTTCCTTGATTCCCAATCCTTTAGAAAACAAATAGTACCACCTTTTTTTTAAAAAGAAATTCTCGGCTACTTTTAAATTTTGGTTGGTGCAATCTGTTGAAGATACAGTATTGCGCCGCCATCTTATGGGCAGATGGAATGAAGGCCACCCCAGACAGAGGCGATCCTGGCCTTTTTTCTCACGCTCAATCTCTTCTTCCTCATTAAAGTGACTGCATTTGGGTTTTATCGCTAGTGTATGTATCAAAACCGTCTTTTTAAGTTTTCAGAACCATTTAACTCAAAAAGTGTTGTAGTACAAACTGCTGTATTAGAAACCAGTTATTGTGTGAGACCAGAGTGGTGTTCTTTGGCAGACTTTTCCATGTATAGAAAGCTCCTGTAATCCAGCATGTAAGGGAAGAGGGTAAGGCGAGTTGGCTGGGCTATGACTGAAGGCTTGTAAGTTTCTTTTTTTATTTTATTTTATTTCCCCCCCCACTCCCTCCATCATAAAAGACCTCCATCTCATGCTGTGGAATTAACTGTTCTTAGACTTCATTGTAACTGGCGGACTGTTCCGTATTAAGGCTAATCAGAAGGAGAAACTGCGTTCTAATTCTAATAAACTTTTATTTTATTATTTCATTTGTAATTTTTTTTTAAAAGAGTGTTTCGCTTGCAGTGATTTTGCATCTTCTTGAGCAGGTTAACAGCTGGAAAACGCCAAACAGATGTTAGCCCTCATTGGGATGTATAGCTTTTCATATGCAGCCTAATCTGCCTTTTGCCTTGCCATAGGCCCATAGTCACATCACCTTCTGCCATCTATCTTGATTTTGGTACTGTTTCTCCCCCCTTCCCCCCGCCCAAATCTAATTCAGAAGAACATAGCTGGCTTTTCCTTTAGTATTACCGCAATCTTGGCTTAAACCAGTGTTTCTTCTTCCACAGGTTCTAGAACAGCGGTCTCCAACCTTAGCAACTTTAAGACTTGTGGACTTCAACTCCCAGAACTCCACAAGTCTTAAACATGGCTAAGGTTGGAGACCCCTGTCCTAGAAAACCCAAAGACTCTCCCCTCTCAGGGAGCCAGAATTATTTTGCCAGTCTTGTTGAAAAAGAATACAATATTAAAATCCAGTCAAGGGTGAAAAATGGTGGCAAGTGCATCGGTTTTAATTGTTAATGCAGTAAATATTGATAAATATACAAACTTTTGGGGTCCTGTTAAGTTCCAAATGGGACTCCTAAGAGAAAAATAAATTAAAATAAAACAGTCCAGACTAAAATTAGCATAAACTTTGATCAGTGACCTTCATAGATGATGGAACTTAAGTTCAGCAGTTAAACCATTACCTTACTGCTTCATTTGATAAATTTTAGATTAGCTCTTCAGATTCTGCCTCTTGAGCAAGTAACTGACTTTGTTATCCTTGTCTAAAATCTCTTTCCAGCAAAACCTGTTGTAAACAACTCTTAAAAACCTATCCAAAGCTAGCCCATTCTATAATAACCCTCAAGTGACTTTGAGTGGAAAAGAAATCTAATGACTATGAATGACAATGTGAGCTCCACTTCTTGCAAATTCAGAAAAACCGTATTTTCTAAATGTCTCCAGTAAGAGGAATTCTCAAGGCTCATAAAATCTTTTACACCAGCATTGAAAGAAACTTAAAAGACACCAGTGAACCAGGCCAAAGTGTTGAGTGAAAAGACCTTGATTCTTCACTTCTCTCGTGCCCTGCTTGTAATGCTGTTGAATTTTTGAGAGCTATATGTGGATATTTTAAATTTTTCAATCGCTAGCAAATTTAACCCTGCCAACATGGCCCGTATTGTCCAGACCTGTTCCCATAGAAACAGCAGCATTTTCTTGGTGCCGATCAGAATATTGTTTTCCATCATTGGAACTTTTTTAAATCACTTGATTAAACGTTGGCACAAGTGCAATTTTGCAATGGGTGCGTTGAATACAGGCCTTGCTGAACAACACAACCAGGCTTACCAATATGCATTGTAGGGGAGTGTTTTTTCTGCATCCTGGGTAAACAAGTTCCATTAAATGCTGCTTAATGATTGATGTTTAAAATTAAACCTCGGAGAACAGGTTAAGTTATGAAGGAAGAAAACAAGCACTTCTATTTCCTAGTTATGCAAGCTCTCCTTTGAACTGTGCCCTATTTAAAGCTTGAATGAAGTCAACATATTTTTTTCTCCAACAGGTGAGGTCTATAAATTTTTGTCCTCCTACTTTGGACACCCAAGAATCCTTAATAGTGGACATCATAAGGAATAAACAAAACCTGAATGGCTTCACTGAATTTGCTGTTTTAATCTTTTATACCAAACTATGCAAACCAACAAGTAAGCGCCATGTAAAACCATGTAAGGCACTTTCCCAAACTTGGTAACTTTGAGATGGGTGGAGTTGGAACACCCAGAATTCCCCCAGTTGGCATGCCACTTGGGGAATTCTGGGAGTTGAAGTCCATCCATCTTAAAAGTTGCTGAAGTTGAGAAATACGGTCATAATTGGACAATGGCAGTACCTGGATACAGCAGAATAGAAAAGAATAGAAAATAGAGTGTGGCAAAAGAAAGCGAAGATAATACCAATAGTGATGGGTACCTTGAGTATGGGTATCTTAAAACATCTGGAGCACCACTGGAGGACCATCCGTCAATTGCAAAAGGCAGCTTTACTTGGAAACAACTTCTACCCTTTCACACCATCAAATATCCACCTCTGCCTATCCCAAGTCTTTGGGAAGGACTTAATAGGTGGATAAAAATGCGAAATCCAGACTAAATACTTGGTTGACTTCGATAGAGTCAGAATAGAGCTGGTAGGGACCTTGGAGGTCTTCTAGTCCAGCCCCCTACAGACAGACAGATAGATAGATAGATGATAGATAGATAGATAGATAGATAGATAGATAGATAGATAGATAGATAGATAGATAGAGACCTCCAAGGCCCTTTCATATATATAAAACTCTCTAGATGGAGTGATTCCCAAAAAAGGCTATTCTATTCAGGGTGAAAAAATATGGAAATTGGCTTCAACCTCAGCAACTGTAAATTTATATGACTTCAAGTTCCAGATTACCGGCTGGGGAATTCTGGGAGTTGAAGCCCACCTATTTCAAAGTTGCCAAGTTTGGAAACGTGATTTTAAGGGCATCCCAATATTTCTGGCTATAGCAACTGTTGCAAAAATCTGGAAATCCCACCGCAATAATAATTTAAAAAAAAAAACACCGTTGGCATTTGCAAGGATTTTAGACCGCTCCAGGGGAGACATACAAATGCAAAATAACGCATACAAAAAATTCCGATTCCTCGAACTAGCAGGATCCCCCAAAAGGCAAGACAAATTATTTCTGTCTGCAAGGAAGGGGATTTTGGATTATATTTTTCTCCTCCCCCTCTGGCTGTTCAAAGTAGCTCACTCCCTCTTGTTGCCACCAATCACGGTGGGTGAGTCCAATTCCCAAAAATGGGGGGTGGACATGAAGAAGTCGGCCAAACCTTGGAATATCTCGCGCTCGAGCGGTCCACCCCTTTCCTCGAGCCCGCCCTAATCCAGACCGAGATACCTGACGTCACTTCCGTCCCCCCGCCTTGACGCCGCGGCCCGCTATAGGGTTCTGAACCTACCCGGAGAGGTTGAGGCTCAGAGAGACCCGGAAGTTCTGGTAACCCTTGGCAACAAGACATCCGGGCCCTTTCGTCCTCGGAGTGGAGCGATTACTTCCGGTCTAACTGGTCACCTAGGTAACGGGCCACTTGGTGGAGGCTTGTAGGAACCGAGGCGCCATGGCGGAGGTGACAGCTCGGCCGGTGAGCGGGATTCTCCGTTCTCGCCTGTGCGCCTCTTTCCCCTTCTGAGGGCCGAGGGAGGGCCTTGAAGGGACGGGACTCTTTTGCCCAGGCCTTTCCGTGGCCTAATTGCGCCTCTTCGGGTCAGGGTGGTTCTGGGTCGGTGGGAACCCAGCTAGCTATGGTTTCTTAGTTACAGGCCATGGCTTAGCTCTTGTGCCAGGTCAGCCCATTGTGGCGTGTTCTGCAAACCGTGGCTAGTCAGGTTAGGGCTTCTATTGGGTGCAAGACCTGGGAGGGGGGCATTTTATGGGGTCCCAGGCTACGTAGATTAGGTCTTATAAAGGGTGCAAGATCTGGGGGTGGGGAGAGGTTATGGGATCCCAGGCTAGGCAAATTAGGGTTTATTTGGGGTGCAGGAGTCGAGGGGTATTTTATGGGGTCCCTGGTTAGGTTAGATTAGGACTTATATAGGGTGCAAAACTTGGGGGCATTTTATGGGGTCCCACTCTAGTCAGGTTAGGGCTTATATAGGATGCAAGACCTGGGGGCATTTTATGGGGTCTCATGTTAAGTAGATTAGGGTTTATTTGGGGTGCAGGAGCCAGAGGGCATTTTATGGCGTCCCAGGCTAGGCAGATTAGGGCTTATAAAGGGTGCAAAACTTGGGGGGCATTTTATGGGGGCCTAGGCTAGGCAGATTAGAATTTATATGGGATGCAAGATCTGGGGGGGGCAGGGTTTATTTTGAGTGAAGGAGCCGGGGGGGCATTTTATGGGGTCCTTTGATTCCCGTGAGGGTCAGTCTCCCTTCTTCTCTTTTCCTTCTCATCCCTTTGCAACCCCTACAAAGACACGCTTCATCTTCGCTTGGTCCTCCTGCGAAGCCCCTATGACTTTTTAAAAGTAGCCTTTCCATCTTTTTATTTATTCTATTTGTACGCTACCTAATTCCCACTCATTCTGAGCTCTGGGCAACTTGGAACCCTCTCTTTAAGCCTACCCTCGACTTTTGTGGCAGCACAGCTTATTAAAGGAGGAAATATTGACGTGGGAGATTGGCATACTTGAGAGCCAGTTTGGTGTAATGGTGAAGGGATTGGCCCAGAAACCAGGAGGTTTTGATTTCTGTTACATAAAATATTGCCAACATTGTCTTGTCTTGTTGCTGTCTTGAGTTCTCCATAAAAAAAAGATGGGATGAAAATATAACAATGACCACACAATGGTTTGGTTGCTGGAAGCTCTCCACCTGGACAAATAAGCATCTCATGCTCTGATGTTTTATCAAAGCAGAATATAGGTTCAAGTGGTTGTTTTAAAATTTTATTTAGAATAAATTCCATCTTTAGACTTGATTTCAAGTACATCTGTGTGGCTAGGTTTTTGCTGCCGTGTTTTGACTTCTGGATTTTGAATGATCAAACCCACATATATACATTAGCGTCCTGTGGTATCCTAAAAACCAAACCTTCTGTTTAGGGAAAGGCCAAACTCTTCTCACTTTTTCTAGAAGGAACTCAACAATACTGAATGATCAATAAAAAGAGACAATTTTTGCAGTAAAGTCTAGAGATCAAGAAGATGTTATAGAATGAAAAAGATACAGAGTGGGGCATCAGAAGGAAAAGTAGAGACCTCAGATACCATTTCTAGCTATTACATAAATTTCAGTTTTCCCCACTATCCCCACTATCCAGTAATGATTGCTGGATAATCACCAATGAATTTACCATTTCACCAAAATGGTAAAAAAAAAAAAAAATCACACCTAATTGCTTTCCTATTGTAATACCCAGAAGGATGATGGCAATCTTTTTATTGTTTCTCTGTGCTCAGTACCGTACTGTAAAATATATATTTTTTTTAAAAAAAATCTTCCCTCCCTCCCCCCCACAGTGGTGTTTCAAAAATTATAATACTGTAGTCCATTCTACAATTTCAGAAGTTTTACATTTTATTCTGCTGTGAATAAAAACCAGGCCTTAGTAAAGACAAGATCACACACACACACACACACACACAAATGCATCTGTACCTTTGCAGATTTTAAACTATGCTTTCTGTTTATGGCAGCCTGGTTTAATAAGGAATTTGTTAAAAAAAAAATGTATTTCTCTTCAAAAGACATGACTCACGGATATGCCTTTTTTCTTTTGATGGTCAAGTTGGAGAGTGTACTTAGAATCTTGGTTCTTTATGAACACATTCCAGGATTTTTAATAGTTCTTTTAATAAAAGCTCTAGCACAGTATGCTATCTTGGGCAAAAGAATTACAATGTAGGAACCAACGGATTATCTATTCTGCTTGACTATATTTGGTGCTACAATAGGAAAGTTGGATATTTTAATTGGAGTAAGATTTTTACACTGAATTTTTCACTGGAGCACCATTCTCATCCAGCAGTTAATTCTGCATCAGGGTATTATGGAAAAAGCTTCAAATTGGTTTTAGAAATCTCTCTGTTTATTTGTTCTGTATTACCTTAGAGTGCTGTTTAAGTCTGAAGTGCTTAACAGCTATGATTCTAAAAAACTTGAAATGTAAATGTAAAAATTCTTCTCTGAGTTGTGAAACACATGGGCTATAAGAGATCAAAGCAACAGTTTACCTAAACAAAGCTTATTCTTGTTTCCAGAGTATGAACCCTTTTGCCTGAATTCTAAGCTATTTTGAAATTCTATCTATCATCTATCTATTTGTCTGTCTGTCTGTCTGTCTATCTATCTATCTATCTATCTATCTATCTATCTGCATAATTAAGTTAATCACAAATGAATATATCTTGTAAAGCAGCATCAAACCACAGCAGCATATAAAGCCTTACAAAACTTCACATTTTAGTATAATCTGATAAATGTTTACTGTTGGTTATAGATTTTTATCCCATTCTTTTTATACATATTTCAAGGAAGTGAACATTCATAATATTCGGGCCTTTTCCCCCAGCAACAAGAACATTCCTGTGAGGTAGATTGTGCCAAGAGCAGGTGTCTGGCCCAACCTGACCCAGATGGCTTTCATGCCTAAGGCAGGACTAGAACTCACATGTCTCCTGGTTTTATGCTGCCATCTTACCCACCACACCAAACTAACCTTCTAAAAAGTCTTAAAAGAAAGGTGGAGTTGCTGCCAGCTCAAATCGGCCCTGGGGAAAAAATCATGTCATAAGCAGTGAAACCCAACTGAAAAATGCCCTTTTACGGGGTCATCGGCAAGGAATCCAAATGAAAGCATCTAAAGAGAATCTCAGGCACCCAGGAAGTTTGTGTGAGAGGTTGTAAATTAGTCCATCTCCTTTTCGTATGCCATACACAAGGCTGATTTTTTCTTTGAAAAGAATTCATCCGCTCCCTCAGCTGCCTACTTTTAAGGCTGCCTTAAGGTAATGTCTCACATGAAACAGGGTTCTAAGTCAGTCTTTGCAGACCAAACTGGAAACCACGGATACCTTTGGGATAGCTGAAGTTGCTTTATGGTTGACAAGGTGTATTCCATATAACTGGAGTTTTATTAGGTAAAGATATACATTACCTATAAACCTAGGTGATCGTTGTTTTGTTGGAGTTGGGTTTAGAGAGAGGAGCTTATTTATTGGAACTTCGGGGTTAAGGCTAAATCAACTGAATTGAAAAGGAAAACAAGACTCTCCTACTTGCTTTGTTCTCTTGAGTTAGTGACGTCACTGCCTGTGATTAATGCCACTATTTCTTCTCGAAATGGCCATGTTTTAACTGAATGCTGAGTCCACAAAGGAAGACTCGCTCACAAAGAGACTAGCGACTTTTTTATGCTTTGCTTTGAACCTAATCAGCACTTCTGCCCCTTCTTATCCCTGGTGTATCTTCAGCCTTCGGAGGAGAACAGGGTTGGTTTAAAAAAAGCAAAATGTGCTTGCCAAAAAGAAGTGCAGCTCAGCACCTTAAGCTGTCCTTAAAGATGAGTGTATACGTTCCCCGTTTCCAAAAAGGTAGCTTAATTAGGTTGTTGCAGCAAGAACGAGGAAGTATCTGAAGGCACCTTAATGTCAAGTGATTGTATTGTGCCATGATATATCCAACATATTATTCTGAGTGATAGGAAGGGGAAGAACTGTAACTAATGAAGTCAGAGGGAACGAAATGCAGGAAATATTGGCTGTGACAATTACCTTATTAATAGTGTAATTATCACTCCCTGTATTCTCTGCATTTCATTTATCTGATCTCATTTTTATCCCCCTCAATGAGTGGGGGATAATCTTTGTATAGTTAATTACATAGTTGGCAGTTGATTTATCTGCTCTACATTTATGAATATAGCAAGATATAAATATGTATGTGTGTGTGTGTATGTAAGTATATGTGTGTATGTGTACATGTGCCTGTATATTTATTGACTTTTTACTTGCTATTTTTATGTACACTGTGAGCTTGTGTGCCGACGACAAATTCCTTGTGTGTCCTATCACATTTGGCGAATAAAGAATTCTGTTTTATTCTATTCCATTCTATTCTATATGCACGCGCGCGCACACACACACACACACAGAGAGAGAGAGAGAGAGAGAGAGAGAGAGAGAGAGAGAGAGACTAAAGAAAGTATGACTTCTGCTTTCCACAATGGAAAAAAACTCAAAACTTTTCTGGATTTTTTTTCATGCCATTGCTGTTGGTAGACACCAGGCAAGAAACAATATCTCACATTTGAAAATTCTGCATCTCATAACCTTCAGATTTAATAATGAAAGAGGGAAGATAACAAGCGGAAGGGAATTAAATTATTATATTGCTAATGATAGCTAATCAGCTAATACCCAGCTGATTATCAGCAATTTTGTTGTTAATAGAGCACATTGAGGTATGTTCTCTTACAGCACTTCTAACATCCATTCTACAGAAACCTCAATTACTGAGAGTGTGGGTTTGTTTATCTTCCCTCTGAGAAAATAGTTGTGTTTGGAAGGGGAGTTATTTTGGAAAAGGAAACATAAAGTATTAAGATGGCAAAGTTGGATACAATTTGTAGTATAATTCAGTTTCTGTAATTCAAAGAGTTTCAATTTTCCAGTAACAAAATTCAAATATCTGGAAGATTTAGAGTAGGCAAGATAAAATACAGTTTCATATAGAATGCCATTTGTGTTTGGAATTCGCAGGAGCAAAAGAGGGCTTTGGGTTAAATAACTTCTAAAAGGCATTAGAATTTAAATATATTAGCTAAATCAGACCTTTGTGTCCAGAGACAGTAGTACAATACATTTGAATTCTTAGTTCTAACAAAGAATAGGCATGAGAATGCGCTGTTGGCTTTTCTCCTCTTTGTTATTTCCTAGAGTGCTGTGTATTTTCTGGTCTAAAGCTTGGAACATGGGAGGGTAAATAAGGTGATTTCTTCAAAGTTTTTAATTCTGACATGTGCTACTTTTTAAATCTTATTTCAGACTGCATCCCTGCCAGCAGCAGCAGAACTTCCCAGAGCCAGGTCAGGAAGAGGTTTGTTCTGATTTATATCTCTATAGTTATTTCAGCCATTTTAAACTACTGTCTCCAGTGCATTCTGTGCAGAAAACACTTCAGTTTAATAAACTTTGATTGATGGCCTCAAAATGGTTATTTAGGGGACAGACTGATTCTAGGTATTCACTGATATTAAACTACAGTTGCCTCAGCTCCCATAGAATGGCCAACTGTGCTTTCCTGAAACTAGAATGCTGAATATCATTTTCTAGAGAAGGCCTGGGTGGTTGAAGGTGATGCTGGCATCCTCTTTGATTGCCTTCCTGGTTTTCAGGTCTTTTGATGACCTAGATACCGACCAAGGAGGTAGGGGGTTGGTCATTTAATCTCAGAATACCCAGCCATATTACCCCGAACGATTTAACCCTTGGTTTTGTGGGTGCTTCGATTAATCTTAATATGTGGTATTATTGCCAGCATAGTTTTATAGCCATTTATCTACTGAAGTCCATAACTCCTTTAAAGGTCTTGCATTACTTACAAACGGTGGTATTACCTAATTGCCCTTCCAGTATATTAAAGATGATTTTTTTTAAAAAAATGAAGAATTTAACAAGTGTCCCAATGAGATGGGTTTATCGAGCGACATAATGCAATAGTTAGTGCCTGTTTTATCCCTTCGTAATGTATGACATCGGAAGAGGTGGCAGTCTCAGATTCATTTCGAAGCTCAATAGCTTGCTTTGTGCACTGTTTCCAAACAGGCAAAGGAGAAGAACAGAGAAAAAGCTCTCTTTCTGGAATTTATGAGTAATGCAGAGGCAGTTGAGTATTAAGTATAAACTTCCTCCCTTTGAAATAATTCAAACCAGATGTTGTGGGGGGGGGGGAAGAGGGGGAGGAAATCCTGCTGTTATAACATTTTGCAGCTTAGCAGCAGCAAGAACAAATAACTGTGGCTAAAATAGTTTATTGGAAACCGTAGTTGTTGGAAGTAAGCTTGGGAAATGTAATAATCCACTCTGTTTTCTGGGCGTTTGCGGCCTGGAATTTAACTGGAACCAACTTCTGTGAAGCTTCGGATCACTTGGAGTCCATTTTTCCGTTGCTTTAAGCCGTACTTCGACCGCAATAGCCAGCCAGTTTCCAACGAGCAATGGCGGAAGCTGGATTCGCTTAACGGCCTCCTGATTCGCTTAACTTCAGTGATTCGCTTAACAATCGTGTGGGGGGGGGGGGTAGGGAAACATCCTAGAAGCGGGTGCAACTCACTTAAGGACTGTCTTGGCTCAGCAAGGGAAATTCTGGTCCTAGCTGTGGTCGTAAATCGAGGACTATCCATAATGGCAACATTGCTATTGCATGAGGGCAATAAATACAGAGAGAAAAGAAAAGTACGGTATAGGCAGTCCTCAACTTATGACCACAATTGAGCCGAAAATGTCCGTTGTTAAGCGAGAAATGCGTTACGTGAGTTTTGCCCCATTTCTGGCCACCGTTGTTAAGTGAATCCCTGCATTTGATAAGTTGGTTGTGAAGTGAATCTGGCTCCCCCATTGACTTTGCTTGCTAGAAGGTCACCAAAAGGGGATCACGTGATCCCCCGGGACACCAACACGGTCATAAATCTGAAGCGGATGCCGAACATCTGAATTTGGATCAGAAGGCTGTGGGGATGCTGCAAAGGTTGTGACTGGTAAAAACATTCCTATGTCCCTTTTTTCCCCAGTGCCACGGCAACTTTGAACGGGTCACTAAACAAACTGTCCTAAGTCGAGCACCACCTGTATCTACAACTTGGCATGCACAACAGTTTTTGCCATCGTGGCTCAATTGCCTGTTTTTCTCGCCTGCCTCTGATTAAAAACGCTCCTTATTTTCCTCGCTGGGTATTTTGCAGTGGAGAGAAAAGACGGATGTATCCGAGCAGTCGGAGAACACAGGATAACGCAATTAGAGGGTGACATTATCCATAAAAGTCTGTGAACGGTTTCAGAGCCAGTGAAAGAATCAGCCCGGAAGGATCCTGGTTTTTCAGGCAGATTCATCACAGGCTTTTTAAACTGTACACAGAAAGCAGAAGGGTAAATGGAATTGCTGGTTTGGATTTTTTCCTCACTGAAAGAAACGCGAGCGGAGTAAATCTTTTCTGATGGAATAAGGTTGAGGTAGATTGAATTTCCCGCTGGGTGAACGCAGAGCCCGTGGATAAATTTATTCATGAGAATGCTTTTTTTTCCCCCCCCCT
The DNA here is from genome assembly GCF_049901735.1 of Notechis scutatus. Lineage (NCBI taxonomy): Eukaryota > Metazoa > Chordata > Lepidosauria > Squamata > Elapidae > Notechis > Notechis scutatus. Next base: position 2,993,886 of record NC_142019.1, on the reverse strand, counting down.
TCTTCTTTTGCTGCGTTTTATTTTATTTTATTTTTTGTTTCCAGAGCTGCATTTTGTAGCGTTTCCCACATCCAACGTGGTAGCACCCCGAGAGATTTTGAAGCATGCTCCAGCTACGACTTCAAAAGGGCCAACGGGTTTGATAGGGGATTTAAACTGCTACTTGCTTTCGTCGGCGAGATGGTAGCACAACAAAAAGTTTCGGTTTGAAAGACCCTCCGGGCCTTTAGAAGCATTGAGGGGTAGAGCTTGCCTGTTTTATAACTCTATTCCAGTGGAAAGATTAAGACAGTGGCAGAATTGATTCCCGTGGAAAGCAAATACTGTATGCTTAATGGGCCAGATTGTATACTTGGAGGTTTATGTTGCCACACAAGCCTTATGAAAGCTGATTAACTTTGGGGGGGACTTAAGAATAACTGTTGTGTAGATGAGCACCGCCGTTTGATTTCTTTTTAACCCTTTTTTTTTTCCAACACCATTCAGGGTACAAAGTTATAAAATTCATTTTAATATTACCGGAACGCTCAGATCTAAAGAAGAAGGAAATAAATGTATAATCCTACATGAAAATCCTGTTCTTTCCCCCCCCCCCCTCTTTTTTTTTTTTGAAACTGTTTAAATGATTTGTATGCTTGGTGTTCTGTCAGAGTAAAATGGCTTTAGATATCGCCCTAAGCCACCATCGCTTTTACTGGCTTAATGGGCTGTGTGAACTGAGCCCCTGTCAGACAGAAGTGCCAATGGGTTAGCTCTAACTGTAAGGCCCCTGCTCAGTTTGGTTTCAGCCATGGTGGGTGTTTCCAAATAATTTCGCTACTGGCAGTAGTCAGTCCTCGGCTTACGACACAATTTCATTTGCTAATAAGCAAGGTAGCTGTTAAGTGAATTGCACCTGATCTTACAGCTTTTTTTTTTTTTGCCACAGCTTGTAAGCAAATCACCCTAGTCGTTAATAGCAATAGCACTTGGACTTATATACCGCTTCACAGGGCTTTTCAGCCCTCTCTAAGCAGTTTACGGAGTCAGCCTCTTGCCCCCAACAATCTGGGTCCTCATTTTATCGATCTGGGAAGGAGGGAAGGCTGAGGCAACCTTTGAGCCTGGTGAGACTTGAACTGTTGGCTGTGGACAGAGTTAGCCTGCAACTCTGTATTCTAATCATTGGGAAGGAAGGAAGGAAGGAAGGAAGGAAGGAAGGAAGGAAGGAAGGAAGGAAGGAAGGAAGGAAGGAAGGAAGGAAGGAAGGAAGGAAGGAAGGAAGAGCACTTAGACTTATATACTGCTTCACGGTGCTTTACAGCCCCCCCAAGTGGGTTACAGAGTCAGCCTCTTGCCCGCAGCGATCTGTCTGCAATCATTTTGCCTACCTTGGAAGGATGGAAGGCCGAGTCAACTTGAGCGTGGTGAGATTCGAACTGCCAAATTGCAGTCAGCCAGCAGTCAGCAGAAGTAGCCTGCAGTACTGCCCTCTAACCACTGTGCCACAGTGGATTCAATTAACAACTGGCTCACCCTAGTCGTTAATTGAATCATGCAGTCGTTAAGCGAACCCAGCTTCCCCCAAACTGGCTGGAACAGTCGCGCATGATGCTCGCATGACTCCGGGATGGTACAACCGTCATAAATTCATGATGGTTGCCAGGCGCCCAAATTTTGATCCAATGATTATAAGGATGCCATGAGCATTGTAAGTGCAAGGACCAGCCATAAATAACCTTTTTCAGTGCCATTGTGAATTCTAACCGTTGCTAAACAAATGGGTGTAAGTCGAGAACTACCACTATACCAGGAGATAAATTACTTCTAATAATTGCAGAAATCTCCACATTATACCCTGTCTTTCAGACAGCTGGAAAGAAAAAATAGATCTTGCCGTACTGCTTGTTTTCCACTAAGGGGAGATGCAGAGTCAGAAAATATCTTCCTTTTCTTTGTTTGCTTAAATGCGCGCGCTCTCTCTCTTTCTCTCTTTCTTTTTGCCATTTCAATCACACTTTTTGCCTTTCTGGTGTACAGGGACTGTTAATACAGGATAGTGAGATAAATTACAGCTTTGTTGCAAGCATCAGAATTGTTTATGACAGGTTTTATTAAACCCAGCTGACTGTAAATAACTGTAAGCCATACAGGTTTATTGTTTGATTTAGAGTTGATTCCAGTGGCTGTTTGGAGGGGAAAAAAAAAAGGGAGCAAAGAGAACATTAAGCACGGAGACAATAACAGTGGTTTGGGAATATGGAGATTTCAAAACTACCTGCGCCGTGTGCTTAGAGGAAGAAATATGCCCCTAGCCTTCAGATACTGTATCTGGATAATGTACAGTAAGGTATCTCTGGTTAGAGAATTGATTATGCATCTCTGATTAACCTCGGCCTTCGGTAAAGGGAGCCACCTATAAATCAGCCACCTGGAACTTTGCAGAAATGTTGGACTGCAACGCCAATCCCTGAGTTTTGCCAGTTTTAAAGCAGCCAGATATAATACGGGGTACCTTGATTGATTTTTTTCCTTTTTCTCTTTTTAAAAGCATATAATTTTAACAGAATAACAGAGTTGGAAGGGCCCTTGGAGGTCTTCTCAAACTACATCATTTCACACAAATGGCTGTCCAATCTCTTCTTAAAAACCTCCAAGTTTTGGAGTACCTACAACTTCTGAAGGCAAATTTGTTCCACTGATTAATTGTTCTTACTGCCAGAAAATTTCTCCTTAGCTGTAGGTTGGTTCTCTTCTTGATTAGTTTCCATCCATTGTTTCTTGTCCTGCCTTCAGGTGCTTTGGAGAATAGACTGACCCCCCTCTTGTTTGTGGCAGCCCTCAAATATACGAACAGTGCTATCCTGTCGTCCCTAGTCCTTCTTTTCATTAAACTAGACCCACCCAATTCTAGCAACCGTTCTTCCTATGGTTTAGCCTATCCAGTCCCTTAATCATCTTTGTTGCTCTGCTCTGCACAATTTATAGAAGTCTCCACATCTTCTTCTTTTTTTTTATATTGTGGCAACCAAATTGGATGCAATATTCCAGCAATTTTGAAATGATGGCCTGCAAAGAAAACGGGGAACAACATATTTACCTATTCTAATTCGCCCTTGTTCCTTGCTGAGGGATAATCAAAGGCACCTGGCTGTCAGTGTAAGACCAGTTCACTGTTAGGTATAACATTGATACCAAATATGGTTTGGGTGAATAAATATATAAAACTTAGATATCATGGTTTAAGTGCTTATCACTTTAAGCACAATGCAGCAGGCAATTAGCCGATTAAGGGTGCGGTTAGAAGTTACAATATAAGGAAGCATTAGAAGCTGGAAAGCTTACTGACTGTAACTGTAACTGTGTGCTGCTGCGACTTACTGTGTGTTGCTGTGACTAACTGTGATTACTGACTGTGAGTGCCTGTGACTGAACTGTTATTGTTTGCTACTGTTTGCTGATTTACTGCGTAATTCTACTGAATATCCAGCGTTTGTTTCTCTGGAGAGTGAAACCGGAGGAGGAGAAGATATCTTTATCGGCTGATAAAGATATTGCAAGGACTCTTAACTTGGACTATACTAGTGAGTCTTACTGGATGGAAATACTGTGAATGACTTAATGGACTGAATGACAATGCTTAAACTCTAACTGGATTAAAAACTATTTAAACTACAAACAGTGTTTGTGTTCAGTGTGTGTATACTCTGGGCCCTTCCTGGCTTGACTACTGCTGCAATACTCTGCTAGGGGTTAATCCCCAAACCCTAACATTGGTTATGGGCCCAGCAGCATAGTCTAACTAACCAGGATATAGCAGTGAGAGTTGGTGTGAGTTGCACATTACTGTAAAAACAAACTGTTTTAATTAGTTTAAAATAGTCAAAATATCTGAAGAGTAATGGCACAAGTAAATTTGTCACAACTGTCCATGATATCCAGGCTGGATGGAACAAACTATGTTTCATGGTCAATGAAATGTAGTTTACTTCTACGCAGAGAAGGTTTGTGGGACATTATAGCAAACCCACCAGATGTGAGTAGCTGGGATCCTGCTAATGATGATGATAAAGAAAAGTTACAAGACTTTAACCTGAAGAATGAGCAGGCTTTATGCATCATAGGACTGACTCTCTGTGATCAGCAGCTTGTCCATATTCGTGGAGAAGAAAATGCTGCAAACTGCTGGGAGAACCTCAGGAAGATTTATGTTCGGGACAGTGTAGGAGCACATATAAATCTTACACGGAAGCTTTTTCGAACGCATCTTCAGAGGAATGGAGATATGTTAGTTCATTTAAACTGTATGAAGAGCATTTTTCAAGAATTGCAAGAAAAAGAGCTTATATTTAATGAACTGCAACAAGTCTACATAATATTATCTTCATTAGATCAAAGCTATGATGACTATGTGACTTCGTTAGAGGTATTGCCAAAAGAAAGCCTCTCATTAACCGAGATTACAGGCAGGCTACTAGAAGAAGCCAGAAGAAGGCGTGAGCGTGACGAGCTGAGAGAAGATAAGAAAGAAGAGAAATTATCTTCAAAGTTTGAAAGAAACCAGCAAAGCAAAGTAAAGCACCTGGAAGAAGAGAATTTATCTTCAACGGCATACACAATTAAAAAGTGTTTTAATTGTGGAGGCAGAGGACATTTGGCAAGATTCTGCAAAAAGAGAAAAAGCCAGAATGTAAAAAGCCAAAGAAAGCATTTGAACTAGCCACGTTTAGCAACTCTGATGTGAAGAATAATCTATGGGTGGTTGACAGTGGCGCATCCCACTGCATCACAAGAGATAAGACAAAATTTATAAAAATGTCTACAAGCTCTCAACATATATCTCTTGCTAACGGCTGGAACCTGAAAGCGAAAGGTCAAGGTTTTGCACGTTGTCCGTACATAAACCAGGATATAAAAATGTTGTATGTACCGCAACTAAAGTTTAATTTGCTTTCAGTAAGGGTATTAGATAAATTAGGTTATGTAATTACTTTTAAAGATAATAATTGCATAATTGAAAAAGATAACAAAAGGGTAACTGCAGCTTTAAATGGAACATTATATGTCTTAGATAATAGTAAGAAAGGGGAGGCACAAACTGTATTTAATAATATAAAGCCTCATGAAGAATGTATCCATTTATTGCATAGGCGTTTGGGGCATGTAAATTTTAAAATGCTAAAACGTACAGTTGAGTTATCTGAAGGAATAAGGTTAAAACCTTGTGATAAATATTTGCGTTGTAATGTTTGCTGTGAAGATAAGAGCAAAGTATTGCCTGCAAATAGGCTAAATGGTTTCAAAACAAAAGAACCTTTAGAAGTAGTATTTGCAGACATAATAGGTCCAAAGAAACCCAGTATGGGGGTGCTAGATATATACTGAGCATTATGGACCATTATTCTAGATATGGGTTTTGCTATTTAATGAAAAGCAAAACTGAAACATATCAACATTTTTTCAATTGGCTTAGGTTTGCTGAAAGAAAGTCTAAACGACAACTGATAACCCTGGTGACAGATAATGGCACGGAATTTGTTAATAACAAATTCCAGAACAGACTTAAGGTATCTGGAATAGAGCATAAGAAGTCTGCTCCATACAGGCCAGAACATAACGCTTTTATTGAAAGAAGAGGCCAAACACTACAGGCAATGGTTAGAACAATGTTAAATGATTCTGGGTTACCTGATTCTTTGTGGGGGAGGCTACAATGTGTGCTAATAACATATTGAACAACGTTGTTAATACAACAACAGGTGAAATTCCATTCACCAGATGGCATGGCAGGAAACCTGATCTAAGTTACCTGCACACATTTGGTGCACCAGCATGGGTGCATATTCCTGCACAACTCAGAAAAAAAGGGCAACATAGAGCTAAAAGATTTTTCTTCGTTGGTTATCAGGCAAACCATAGGGCATATAGATTTTGGGAGAAAGGCACATCTAAAGTGTTATGTAGTGCTAGTGCCCAATTTCTAGAACATGAAGGATGGGAGAAATTAGAACAGGATGCCAATAAAGATGTAATTATTGAATCCTATAGAAATCCCATTAGTTATCCCTGTAACTTTAAAAATAAAGTAAAGAGACAAATACAGGATGAAATAGTGCCCATAAAGGAAGAAACAGATTCAATAGCTGAACAGGATGAGGAAGATGAACAGGTAGTAGTTCAACAAAGTCCTCCTGTAAGCCCTGTAATTCCCAGAAGAACTACACGTATATCTAGACCGCCTGATAGGTACCAGGCTAACACAGTGTGCCAGATTAATCAAGTTCCTAATTCTGTTGAAGAAATTAAAAAGTATCCTAATAAGGAAAAAGAAAAATGGTATGCAGCAATGAATAAGGAACTGAATTCATTAAGAGATATGAAAGTGTATGAAAATGCCAAATTACCTGTAGGTAAGAAATCCATTGGCTGCAAATGGATATTTAAGGTAAAAACAGATAAAGATGGTAATTTAATCCATAAGGCAAGGTTAGTAGCCCAAGGTTTTAGGCAGAATGCTAATGACTATGATGAGGTGTTTGCACCTAGTCTTAAGGCAGCAACCTTGAGAGCAGCTTTAGTGTGGGCAGCTAGTAAAAACTATATAGTTAACCATTTAGATGTGGAAACTGCTTACTTGCACGCCACATTAAAACATACTATTTATATGAAAAAACCTGTTGGTATTAAAAGTGAAAATAAGGATAATAATGATTGTTGGTTGTTAAAGAAAAGTCTCTATGGTCTTAAACAATCAGGCTATGAATGGAACCAGTATATTGTAAAGGAACTAGACAATATAGGATTTAAAGCTGGTTTAGCCGATCCATGTCTGTTTAAGAGGGAGACAAATGGGAAAGTATCATTATTATTACTGTTCACAGATGACATTGCATTGATAACTGAAACTAATGATGAAGCAAATAAAATAATAGCATCATTAGGAAAGAGAATAAAGATCAAGCAATTAGGGAGATAAAGAAGTATCTCGGTTTGAATATAAAGAAAACACGGAAAGGTTATAAGATATCTCAGGAAGATAAGATAAGCAAATTGCTAAAAGATTACAAGATGGAGCTTTGTAAGCCAGCTAAGACTCCAATGAGTCAGGAGTTTAGCAACACTGATGAACAAAGCCCTGAGTTTGATAAGGTGATTTATCAATCTTTAATTGGTAGTTTGAGTTATATTAGTAATTGGTCTAGACCAGATATATCGTACTGCGTGAATCAGTTGGCTAGATTCAATTCTGCACCATGTGAAAGACACTGGATTGCAGCTAAGAGGATATTAAGATATCTTAAAAAGACAATGAATTATTCATTGTATTTAGAACCAAAGGATGATTTAATTCTGAGTGCTTATGCAGATGCTAGCTTTGCATCAGAAAGAGACACAAGAAAGTCGACTTCAGGAACAGCCATAATGCTGGGTAATACATTAATAGGCTGGAAGTCAATAAGACAACAGCATATAAGTTTGTCTACTATGGAGGCAGAATTCTCCTGTTTATCATTGTTATGTACAGAATTAATAATGTATAAACAAATGTTAATTGATATAGGTATAACTGTAGATTATCCTATAATTATACATGAAGATAATCAGGCAGCAATTCAAATGGCCACAAATATTGGAGTAAAAACAAGGAGCAAGCATACAGATCTAAGATACCTAAACGTGAGACAATCTGTAAGAAGTAAGATGATTCAGCTAGAGTACTGTATGTCGGAGGACAATTTAGCTGATAATTTTACTAAAGCCCAAGGTGCCAGTAAGCACCAGGAGAGTTGTGAAAAATATGGGATTAGATTGTAAAAGGTATTTTATATTTATATCACCCAAAAAGGGAGTATGTTAGGTATAACATTGATACCAAATATGGTTTGGGTGAATAAATATATAAAACTTAGATATCATGGTTTAAGTGCTTATCACTTTAAGCACAATGCAGCAGGCAATTAGCCGATTAAGGGTGCGGTTAGAAGTTACAATATAAGGAAGCATTAGAAGCTGGAAAGCTTACTGACTGTAACTGTAACTGTGTGCTGCTGCGACTTACTGTGTGTTGCTGTGACTAACTGTGATTACTGACTGTGAGTGCCTGTGACTGAACTGTTATTGTTTGCTACTGTTTGCTGATTTACTGCGTAATTCTACTGAATATCCAGCGTTTGTTTCTCTGGAGAGTGAAACCGGAGGAGGAGAAGATATCTTTATCGGCTGATAAAGATATTGCAAGGACTCTTAACTTGGACTATACTAGTGAGTCTTACTGGATGGAAATACTGTGAATGACTTAATGGACTGAATGACAATGCTTAAACTCTAACTGGATTAAAAACTATTTAAACTACAAACAGTGTTTGTGTTCAGTGTGTGTATACTCTGGGCCCTTCCTGGCTTGACTACTGCTGCAATACTCTGCTAGGGGTTAATCCCCAAACCCTAACAAATGTCAGGTTGTTGAATGTGTGCCAGGACCCTTCCTTTGCACCTCTGTTGCTGTCCTCTCTCTCCTTGTCCCTGCCGTTCTCTTGGCTTCCTCAAAAGGTGATGCATGAGTCCAGCTGACTTAGAAAACTCAAAGGTGGGCACAAAATGGAAACGTTCATATATATATATTTTAATGTCCTCCCATTTTTAGTGCAACAAAGCAAAACTAAAAGGAGAAAAGCAGCAACAGTTGGCTTCCTCTGAAACCAGGAAAGCAAACATTCCATATTTGGAGCTGCTAAGGTTGGGGTTGCCAAGATTTTGTGCTTTAGAGAGATTTATTGATGCGCTTGTTGGACCGTCCAGAACAGACCTTAACCATTCAAAGAGCCATTGGGACCCGTTTGCCACAGAAAACACCGGGAATTTCAAAACTTGGGTGGGCGTGGCCAACTCAACATCACTTCCACCCAGTCATATGACACACACACCCCCTGCCACGCCTACCCTTGTTTTGTGGCTCCCGGTGTTTTCGGTGGGAAATGGGTCTCTCTCTCTCTCTCTCTCTCTCTCTCTCCCCCTCCCTCCCTCCCTCCCACTCTCTGATTTCTGTTTTTTTGTGTTTACCTTCTCAGGCCAGGCGAGGAGTGACTGGGAGGGCAGGGCAAGGGGCATGGCCAGCCAGTGTGGGATCACCCAACAGGGAGCCACAGCAGAGGGCCCAAAGAGCCGCATGCGGCTCCAGAGCCGCAGGTTGCTGACACCCGGTCTAGAAGAAGGATGCAGCGAAGGATATTTTTACCAATTTGCTTCACTGGAAGGGTTGGATGGTCTTGCAGATTCAACTAAAGGCAACCTGAAGCAGAGTTACAACAGCTGGAGGAATGTGGCTAGGTCACGTGCTCTGAGAGATAGTGACCTTGCAGACGTATCAGCCGAGAAAATCCTAATAATTATAATTATTAAGATAGAAGCAGTAAGCCTACCTGTAGGTGGAATGGGACACCTCACCACAGCCAACTTGCCATGGGACCCTTCAACAATTATGTAAAGTAATTTAAAAAATATTTTAATTTTTGTTGTTCCCATTTCATGTGGTCCCTCCTTTGGCATCCTTTCTTTTATGATTCTATTACACCATTGTTCCCCCTCAATATTAGTATAATTCTTGTTCCATGGCGAGTTGACTGTGGCAATTTGGCCACGGTGAGTTGTCCTGGCCTATTCCATCCCAGACAAAAGTGTCTGTGTCCAATCTCTTCTTTCAAACCTCCAGTGTTTTTAAGGAACGTGGAGAAGGAAAAAAAGGAGAGGGAGATAGAGGGAAACAGCCTATCCTCAATCTTTGGGTAATGAATGAGAATAATGACAGAATAACAGAGTTAGAAGGAACCTTGGAGGTCTTCTAGTCCAACTCTCTGCTCTGGCAGGAGATATCAGTCCCATTTCAGACAAATGGTCGTTCAATCTCTCGTGGAAAACCTCTAATCTCTTCTTAAAAACCTCCAGCGTTGGAGCATTTACGACTTCTGGAGACAATTTGTTCCGCTGATTAATTGTTCTCACTGTCAGGAAATTTCGCCTTAGTTCCAGATTGCTTCTCTCCTTGATTAGTTTTCTATCCTTATTGCTTCTTTATTTTATTTATTTGGTTTGTCAATTGCTTACAAGGTAATAGGTATAAGTAAAAACATAGTTATGAATACATGGATACATATAAGAAAAATAAAAAAAATAAAAGAAACAATAGGACAGGGACGGTAGGCATGGTGCTCTTATGCACGCCCCCTACAGACCTCTTAGGAAAGGGGTGAGGTCAATAGTAGACAGTCTAAGGTTAAAGTTATTGGGGTTTGGGGAAGAAACCAGAGAGTCAGGTAGAGTATTCCAGACATCAACCACTCTGTTGCTGAAGTCGTATTTCCTGCAATCAAGTTTGGTGTGGTTTTACCTTGAGTTTGTATCTATTGTTTGCTCTTGTGTTGTTATGGTTGAAGCTGAAGTATTCATTGACAGGTAGGACATTGCAATGTATGATTGTATATACTATATTTAGATTGAACCGAAGGCGGCGTAGTTCTAGGTTTTTTTCTCCTGCCTTCAGGTGAGTTGGAGAATAGCTTGACTCCCTCTTCTTTGTGGCAGCCCCTTGTTCTCATTCTCCTTAATACTAGGTTGGATCTCTCGTGGATAAGCTTCCACCCGTTGCTTCTTCTTCTCCTGCCCTCAGGTGCTTTGGAGAATAGCTTGACCCTCCTCTTCTCTGCAAAGGTTTTTGCATTGTGAGTTGCTTGCTTCCAACACCTGTCCTAGACCTTCTTCCCCATCACCTCTGCATTTGCTGCCTCAGCAGCCCCCCCAATCCCTTATTTTCTGCTGAGCTCCTTTATCATCACATCCACTTACAAACAGGTTTTTTTCTTCTGGCCTCCCTGTTAGTTGCTATGGTTACCTTGGCTCACCAAGCTCTCAGCTGCAGGGATGAGTTTGGCACACTTCAAGTTGTGTTGGTAGGACGTGAATGGCGGCGTCTTCTTAAGAACTTCCAAGCCAGCATTTATTTTTATTTATTTGATTTGTCAATCGCTTACAAGGTAATAGGTATAAGTATAAACATGAGTAAGAATACAGGAAATAGGTACGAATAAACGGGGGCAATAGGACAGGGGCGGTAGGCACGATGGTGCACTTATGCACGCCCCCTTACAGGCCTCTTAGGATTGGGGTGAGGTCAACATAGAGGTGGTTGAGTAAAGCCATATCGGATCAGGGTTAGTTGCTGGGGGCTCTCCCTCCAATTGATCGTCTTGTGAGCCAGAGTTGCTGGAGAGCTTAACATTGACCTCTTTCTCTCTCTCTCCCCCCCAAAAAAAACACCCCTCAATAAGAGCCAAAGATTTGTCATGCTATCTCAGTCTCACTTCTTCCCTCCTAGCGATGACCAGCCTGATGTTCCACAGATTTCAAAAGAGGAGAGAAATGGACTCCGCTTTAAAGTGTCGATGATTATCTCTAAAAGGCTTTACGGGTTGGTGTTGTTGGTTTGTGGTGTGTTTTTTTTTTTTTGAACAGGAACGAGCCACTATTTCCAAGCCAGCAGCTATAATCGTTGTTGTTTTTTTTTTTTTAAAGCGTGAAGCAACAGGACCAGAATAAGAAACTACATTTGGGTTTAACCCGTATGCCGTTAAAAATAAGAGGAAATAGATAGATTGATCAACGATTTTGTCAATGGCAAAAATCCCCCAATGATAGCCCGGGCGTGGAAGGTCATTTCCCCAGCTCTCCCAGGAAAATCGGCCATGTCTCAGCTGTTTTTTGGAAGGCCACTGAGGGTTGACAGATGGGAAACATGCTGCCACTCACCTAGCCTTAGACCTTGGCATAAAGCAGGGGTGTCCAACCTTGGCAACTTTAAGACTTGTGGACTTCAACTCCCAGAATTCCTCAGCCAGCTTTGCTGGCTGAGGAATTCTGGGAGTTGAAGTCCACAAGTCTTAAAGTTGCCAAGGTTGGACACCCCTGGCATAAAGGATCACATATTCCTACGGATTCAGCTCCTCTGAAAACCCGGTTGGACTGGTCCAGTAAAAAGGGATTTTTGCTTTTTTTGAGAAGGACATCATTCCGTTTATTGGAACCTCTTTTCTGCTGTTCACCTGAAATACAGATGAATGTCTGTTTGTTGGCTTGGATAAAGGAGAGCATTTCTGCGGGATGCAGGTAGTCCTTGACTTACGATCACAACGGAGCCCCAAATTGATGGTGCTAAGTGAAGGGAGGCATTTGTCAAGTGAGTTTTGTCCCATTTTTATAACCTTTTTTGCCCCCGCTGTTAAGTGGATCGTCACAGTTGTGAAATTAGTAACAAAAGGGTGTTAAGTGAATCTGGCTTCCGCATTGAGTTTGCTTCTCACAAGGGGCTCGCGGGACAGGGCAACCATCATAAAGACGAATCCGTGGCCAAACATTGGAACTTGGATCAAGTGACCACGACGGTCACTAAACGGACTGTTGTAAGCCGAGGACTGCTTGCGTTGCCTTTGTTTTTTGCCACAAGGTTGTTTTCAGTGAGAGGAGAATTGCTTTGAACAACTCAGAAAGGAGATTGGAAGGCAAGATCATTGGATAGGGGCTGCTTGGGCGGGGCAGGAGGGGTTGGGCTAGATGACCCACAAGGTCCCTTCCAACTCTGTTAATCTGTATCTAATCTGCATCTGATAGGAACAGCAGCAGCGGTTGCCATGACTTCGTGACATCTTCAGCATCTCTGGGTCTCCCGCAGCAATCTGTCAAAAATCTTCTCCCGCTACATAGCACGGTCTCTTGTCTCCTGCTATGTTGGAGCAAGACAAGCAGATTTTTGCTTCATGTCTCCCTGGTTGGAAGCCCGAGTTAGTGGTTTATTTAAATCTCAACCTTGGCAGGTTTCAGATCTCTGGCTGGGAAACTCTGGGCGTCGAAATCCAGAGATCTTAAAATGGTTCAGGTGGAGAAACACTGCTCTAAAGATCTGTCCTGCCCTCCTCTTTTCACAGTGCCCGACCTTCCCATTCTGGAGAAGAGGAACTGGCTGATCCACCTGTACTACGTGCGCAAGGATTACGATGCGTGTAAGGTAGGAACGAGTTTGGTGAGGTGATTAAATCCTCTGGGCTTAGCCCTGCCTTAGGCACGGGTGGGAGGCTTTGAGCCAGTCACTCTTTCTCAGCCCTAGAAAGAAGGAAAGGGCCCAAATATGGCTTGCACAAAGGTTGCCAAGAAGATCGCAGGGACTTGTCAAGGCAGGCATTAGTCAAGACTGAGTGAAGCACCAACCACAGAGGAACATGTCTTACTTCAAACAACCATTCTCAACAAGAGAAGAGGAAAAAAAATCCAGATCTTTGTTCTCAGGAGGGGGTTCAGTTCTATTTTCCATGACTCTCCAAGTCAGGATTTGGCTTCCCTCCTTTGTTTGTGCACAATCCGTTCCCCTCACCCCCCCCCCCAAGAATCTTAACTAGTGTGACTAACTGTGGTTAGCACTAACCAGGATTGCAACCCAGTGTACCTTTTGAAGCTGATTGGGGCACTCTAACTCTAACCAGGGTGTAATGCTAAACAGTGGGGGAGGGAATAAGTCTTCCATTAGCCAGTAATTTGTCAGAGATATCTGGAATCAAGTTGCAAAGTATTGTTTGGCAGTATAAAACTTGTCACATAAGAGGGGAAGAAATATGTGACCCATAAGTTGTGTTTTCACTCCAGTGGCCTTTTTCCTGACGAAAGACTGTTTTTGCTTACAACACTTGCATGCCAAAACAATTAGACATAAAGATCATTTTTTCCCTCCCGGGCCATCACTCTGCCGAACACTCAATTCCCACAGCACCATCTCATTTCTCATCTTCTCATTTTTCCTACTCTCCTATTGGTTTCTTGTGATTTATCAAGTTGTTTGTAACTTAGGATTAATGCTTATAATTATGATTTATGACCTATGACTTGCTGTTTATATGTACGCTGTGAGCTTATATTCAACAGAGACAAAGACCAGTAAAGAATTCTCTTCTGTTCTGTTTTATTCTGTTCGTTGCCCTGCCTTTCCTGTTCTGTTCCACCCCATCCCCTCCCATCCTATTGAATCAGGATCTGTCTGGTTCCTTCTTTGCTCTGATTTCACAAACTCAGTGTCTCCAGATGGTCTTTGGTTTGATGAGAAATGTAAGGCAGATAACAGATCATCAGAGTTGGAAGGGACCTTGTAGGCCATCTAGTCCAACCCCCCTGCCCAAGCAGAAGACCCTACACCATTTCTGACAGATGGCAGTCCAGTCTCTTCTTGAAAGCCTCCAGTGATGAAGCTCCCACAACTTCCAAGGGCAACTTCTGTTCCATGGGTTGATTGTTCTCCATCAGAAAGTTTTTCCTTATTTCCAGGTTAAATGTCTCCTTGATCAGTTTCCATCCATCATTCCTTGTCTGGCCTTTGGGTGCCTTAGAAAATAGCTTGACCTCCTCCTCTCTGTGGCAGCCTCTCAAATATTGGAAGACTGCTATCCTGTCTCCCCTGGTCCTTTTCTTCACAAACATAAATCGTAACAATAAGAAAAGCATACATGTCCTATGCCCTCCCTAGCACCATCTTGGGACACCCATTTTAAGTTTCAGTGCCAACTTCCCCAAAGACTCACCTTCCATAACTGAGTGTTGAGTGCCTGTTGTAAAAGCACCGGTCAGTTGGACATTCTGCCTCTCCTCTGAAATAAAACATTCTCATGATTGAATTTCTCTTCCTTTTGGGCGTTCAGATTGCCATAAAAGAGCAACTGCAGGAAACCCAAGGAATGTGCGAATATGCTGTCTACGTTCAAGGTAAGAGAAAACGACTCCATGATTAAACAAAGCTTCCAGCTGCATTGATGTGCTTTGTAAGAACACACAGACACCTCTTTGGGCACCATCGGAGCTAACGGTGCTTTAATAATCCAGCACCTCCTGTTTCGTAGAAAAACCCAAGAGCGGAATATTTGCACAGTCGCTGGTTGTTTGGTGAAGGGAAGACATGAAATTCAAAATTCAAACATTAATTTACCTACAGTGACTTAAGACAAATCTGGATCACGTCTCCATGCAGCCTTGGGGGCAATCAATATGTTACTCATCAGGTTATTTGCTTCCAGTGTGTTTTTTAAAATTAAAAATAGGCGATTTTTAAATGAGAAATATAGCCCAGAGCAGGATACCTGAGTTCCTTGTTCATTCATGTACATATCTGAAACATTTTTAGGCTGTCCTTTAGGACAGAACTGTTCCGTAAAGCATGAGCAGAAATTAAACCATTAATGTTAAAATACGAACACGGGATCCTCCTGATTAACGTGCTATGGCAATGTTGCTTCCAGCTTTGATCTTTCGCTTGGAAGGAAAAATCCACGAATCTCTGGAGCTTTTCCAGACTTGTGCTATTCTCAGGCCTCGATGTGCAGACAACCTCAAGCAGGTGGCCCGCTCCCTGTAAGTGTAATTTCATTCTTCCTCTCTTAAAATGTCATGTGGAGTGGGGTGGGACTTCTGGAGAGGGCGTCAATGGCACTGGCATCCATATGTGCATAATCATCTTCCCAGCACATAATCCCCAAGGTCCTTTTTCAAGAACTGAACTTTCTGGTTTTCCTTCGAAGAGGTTTTGCTTCTCATCCCAGAAGCTTCTTCAGCTCTGACCGGATGGTGGGGAATGGAAGGATTTATCCTCCTTGCTTGACAGCTGATTGTTTGCCGTCTTTTTAGAGCGTTGCGGAGTCCATCAGGAGGTTTGTCTGGGTCCGCAAGCAACAGAAATCCTTCCGTTCCCCACCAGCCAGTCAGAGCTGAAGAAGCTTCATGGACGAGAAGCGAAACGTCTTCAAAGAAAAACCGGAAAGTCCAGTTGCCTCTGAAGAAAGCACCTTTGGGACAACCATGACCTGGATGCGACTGAGAATCTCCATAGAGATTCCCAGCATGTATTTTCCTTGACTGCACGCTTCAGAACTTAGCTGGATCAGCACCATGATTCAGGGATCCATTGCCTGGTGCATCAAGGAAGCACACAAGAAGGGCTGGAAGACAACAAATTATTCTATTATTCCCTTTCTCCAGAAAACCTGTCTGTTGGCATATTACCCTGAGCCAGGGTGGGCAACTATGGCCTTTTATGAATTATGGACTTCAACTCCCAGAATTCCTGAGCAAGCATGGCTTGCTCAGGAATTCTGGGAGTTGAAGTCCATAATTCATAAAAGGGCCATAGTTGCCCACCCTGCGCCTGAGCGATACACTTTTTTTTTAGCCCACCTCAGAGGAGATTACAGGTAGTCCTTGACTTATGACCCCCCATTGGACCCAAAAATTTTCCGTTTCAAAGCAAGACAGTTGTTAAGTGAGTTTGGCCTCACTTTTACGGCCATTTTACGGCCTTTCCTGCTATGGTGGTTGAGTGGATCACTGCCGTTGTGCCATTAGTCACACAATTGTTAAGTGAATCTGGATTTTCCCCCCTTGATTTTGTTTGTCAAGATAGGTCGCAAAAGGGGATCACGTGACCCCCCCCGGCTCACTGCCGCCGTCATAAATATGAGTCAGTTGCCAAGAAGCTTACATTGACCACGGCAGATGCTGCAATAGTTGTAAGTGTGAAAAACGGCCATAAGTCCCTTTTTTTTCCATGCCATTGTCATTTTGAACCATCACCAAATGAATCGCTGTAAGTCAAGGACTATACCTGTTCTGTCTCTTTCTGGTGGTAAGGTAAAGATTCCCCTCGCACATATGTGCTAGTCGTTCTGGCTCTAGGGGGAAATGCTCATCTCTGTTTCAGAGCCAAAGAGCCAGCGCTGTCCGAAGACGTCTCCATGGTCATGTGGCCGGCAGGACTAAACGCCGAAGGCGCATGGAAAGTTGTTCCCTTCCCACCAAAGGGGTCCCTATTTTTCTACTTGCATTTTTTATATGCTTTCGAATTGCTAGGTTGGCAGAAGCTGGGACAAGTAACCAGTGCTTACTCGGTTACGCGGCGCTAGGGATTCGAACCGCCAAACTGCTGACCTTTCTGATCGACAGGCTGTGCATCTTAGCCACTGAGCCACCGCTTCCCTTTCGGGTGGTCAAAGAATATCACTCTTCAGGCAGCCCTTGGCTGCTCTGTTATGTCTGAGAATAGAAGTGGCTTCCTCAAAGCTCCCTTGATCCCAGGACTGACAAACCCTTAATCCCCAGTAAACAAGCCGAGAAAAAAAACACGAAAGAGTGAATGTGTTGCAGGTTTCTCCTGGGCAAGCACAAAGCAGCGGTTGAAGTCTACAACGACGCAGCTCAACACAACGAGAAGGACTGGGTATGTCTGAAGCTCTTCTTATTTCAAAAGAGGGTGGTCAGGATTGGATATGGACAAATCAGCCAAGGCCAGATTTATTCACATATTTGGTTTCTTCTTTAAATGAGTAGTAAGGTGAAGGTAAAGGTTCCCCTCGCACCTACGTACTAGTTGTTTCCGGCTCTAGGGGGCAGTGTGCTCATCTCTGTTACAAAGCCAAAGAGCCATCGCTGTCCAAAGACATCTCTGTGGTCATGTGGCTGGCATGACTAAATGCCCAAAGGCGCACGGAACGCTGTTCCCTTCCCACCAAAGGGGTCCCTATTTTCCTGCTTGCACTTTTTTTTACTTGCTTTTGAACTGCTAGGTTGGCAGAAGCTGGGACAAGGAACGGGAGCTCACTCCGTTATGCAGTGCTAGGGATTTGAACCACTGAACTGCCGACCTTTCTGATCGACAAGCTCAGCGTCTTAGCCACTGAGCCACCGCGTCTCTAAATGAGTAGTAGCCGCTTCTTAAAAATATGACTCAGGTGGGGAAA
This sequence comes from Notechis scutatus, assembly GCF_049901735.1. NCBI lineage: Eukaryota > Metazoa > Chordata > Lepidosauria > Squamata > Elapidae > Notechis > Notechis scutatus. The sequence continues at coordinate 2,976,097 of NC_142019.1, read as the reverse complement.
CCCCTAAGAGGAAACTGGTGGACGGTTTCCAGAAGAAAATGAGGTTTCAGTATCCCAAAAAGTTTGTGCTGTACAGGTAGTCCTCAACTTACAACAGTTGGTTTTTAGCGACTGTTCAAAGTTACAACGGCCCCGAAAAAAAGGGACTGTTTTTCACACGGTCATTGCAGGATCCCCATAAGTGGTGCGGTGTCCTAGAAGCGGAGCTCTTGCCTCATAATCAGGAGGCTGTGAGTTCGATCCTAGGTAGAGGCAAATATTTCTCTGTCTGGGCACGATGAGAATCTATCTGCCAAACAAAACTCTGCGTTGGGAACAGGAAGGGCATCCGGCCATTACAACACTCTGCTCCACTCAGTTGCCCAGACTCCACCCCGCAAGGGATTATGGGGGTCGTTAAAAAGAGGATGATTGCAGCATCCCCACGATCAGAATTCAAGCACTAGGCAACGGATTCCTATTGACGACGGTTGCAGTGTTCCAGAATCATGTAATTCCCCTTTTGCGACCTTCTGACCAGCCAAATCAAGAAGGAAGCCAGATTCACTTAACAAACAGGTCACCGCTGCAGCGATCCGTTTAACAACCGTGGCAAGAAAGGTCGTACGGATGTCTCACTTAGCAAGAGAAATTGTGGTTTTAAGTGGAGGACTACCTGTATAAGTCCACAGCTTTGGCTTAATATGGGATGAGCACCTGAGCAAGGACAGGCTGTTCTTCCGTTATGATTAAGGCAAGGTTCGGGCCCTATGAAGTAAAGTCTGAGATGCGACAGCCATCCATCTCCAGAGGAAGAACAAACTAGAAGAAGCAGGATTGTCTCTGGTCGATAGATACAAGGCTCCCATCTCCCAATTTTTCCCCATCTGGAAGAAATAATTTTCCAAGTGGATAGACCCATATCCTCTTAGCATGCATTCTTTCATTGGGATGGATATTAACTAGACTCAAATGTTGGCCAGATGTGCGATTCATTATATTTCACTGTGGTGGCTCAGTGGTTAGAAAGCAGCATTTCAGGTTAACTTTGCCGACTGCCAGCAGTTCAAATCTCACCAGGCTCGAGGTTGACTCAGCCTTCCATCCTTCCAAGGTGGGTCAAATGAGGACCCAGATTGTTTGGGGCAAAGATGCCGACTCTGTAAAGCGCTTAGCAAGGGCTGTAAAGTACCATGAAGTGGGTATATACGTCTAAGTGCTATTGCTATTTCAGCAGCAAACCTGGCAGCTTGAAATAACATAGTTATATGCTAAAAGGACCCACCTTTTCGTTGCATAATATTGCTACTGAACCAAAATTTTATTTCCTGCATCCATACAGTCCATTCAAATTTAACTTTTGAAATCAGTCTTTCTCAATCTAGACACTTTTAAAATGTGTTGACCAACTCCCAGAATTCCCAACTGGCTGGGGCATTCTAGGAATTGAAGTCCCCCCACCCCCCCCCCAAAAAAATCTCAAAGCGGCTGAGGTTGAGAAATGCTGGTCTACATTAAAATTGAACCTGAGGCGCTTTATTCCTAATTCAGCCTTCCAGTCACTGCACCGTGTGTAGGTTACTGGTCTCAGAAGAAGGTTTAATGGACATATTTAACTAAATCTTTACTAAGTTTCCCTTTTCATCATATTTGTGTCTTGGTAACCTTTCCCAACCTCCTGCCCTGCAGATAGGTTGGATATCCCACACCCTGCATTCTCGTCTAGGGTGTCTTTCAAGAGAGCAGCAGGTTGGGAAAAGCTTATCTTAATATCTTTGTCATGTTTGGCTGACATTGCATCGTTCCTGGTTTTTCAGCTGATTTGCAAGGTGTGTGCTTGCTTGAATTTTGTGGTAGAGTATGAGCTTTGACATCGGCATTTTGCCATCTGCAACGAGAAATGGTTCCACTTACTTCATAAACCTCCCTTCTTTTTATAACTAGGAGATCTTCCATAACTTGGGAGTCTGCTACATGCAGCTGAAATATTTCAACAAGGTAAAACAGACCCTTCGGCTATATTATATGCTAGGCCAGGGGTCCCCAAACTTGGCAATTTTAAGACTTGTGGATTTCAACTCCCAGAATTCTGGGAGTTAAAGTCCACTCATCTCCAGTCGACCAAGGTTGAGTTCTATTGGGTGGAGTTCAACTAATTGAAACGCAGAGACCTGCTCCTAAAAGAGCACAATATGGCAGGAAATATCTACCCATCTTCCTAAAAAGATTCGTTCCTTGCAAGATGGAATAAGGCGGGAGGCAATTGGGAGGCCCAAAGAAGATTCTGCTCTGCTTAAATCTCCAAAATCCCACCCAGACTTCAACCACACCAATTCTGGGAGTTTGAAGCCCACAAGTTGCCTTAAAGTTGCCAAGTTTGGAGACAATCTCTGCTAGGCAATCCATGATGGCTCAAGGTCCCAGCTTTCCAGAAATCCTCCAAAATTCAAAGCTGCTTTAAAAAGCCAGAATCTGCATTTCATTACTTAAATGCCCTTAAGCTGAAAGAGAACCTCCAAGTTAGACTTGGGCCACCTTGAAGCTTCCGCTAGCCCTCTGAAGGGCCCAGCTGGTTCCTGTCTCTTCCCAGTTCAGACATTTGGGTGTTAATGATGCTCCCTGTCCCTTAAACCGAGGTTGCTTCTTCCAGTAACGTTGCAATCCACGAGTCAGAACTTGTTTGTTTTGTTCTACCAGTAGTTGCTAAGACCAAGCCAAGATTTTATTATGGGAGAATTCTTGGCTTGCTTCTCTCAAGCCATGAAAAAAACAGCGTGCCTTCTCTGTCATTGGCATGGGGTGATGTTTGCCTTTAAAAGGGAAGTTTGTTAGTGTATTTTGCTGTCAGCCTGAGGATTTTTCTCTGTCCTTCTGATGGTAACTTACACCAAGCCTATAAAATATAATGAAGTCTACAGAGTGTTGTGCTATTTATACCCTTTAGTAACGAACATGCTATGTTACATAAAGTCATCCTTTTTTTCAAAAATAGACAATTCCTCTCTCTCTCTCTCTCTCTCTCTCTCCAACCCCCCCTCCCCCCCTTTTTTTTAAAAAAATGGGCCTGGGGGAGAAATCTCAAAACCTGCAACCTTTTCCTTCCCATCCCACCAGCTGGGTCTGGGGGAGAAGAAAACACGGCTTTCCAATCAATGCCTTTCGATGGGGGGAGGGTTTGGGGCAGGAAGAAACCGTGTTGTCTCTGGGCACTTCATCAGTCCTGAAGTTCATGCTGGCATCAGCACTTTTGGGCAGAACGACCTATAAAACCCTGCTGAGATTTTTGGTCTCTTTACACTTTACTCAAACTCACTGCAACTCTAGTCTCAGCCCAGAGCTCCCCCCCACCTCTCCCCCACCAGCTTGGTTAGTGGCATTTAAGGGGGGGCAGGATGGGGAGAAGGAAGAGAAGGAGAGAGAGAGAGAAAGAGAGAGGTGGGGGGGAAGCAGCCTATCCTCAAACTTTGTGTAATGAATTAGAATAATAACAGAATAACAGAGTTGGAAGGGACCTTGGAGGTCTTCTAGTCTAACCCTCTGCTCAAGCTGGAAAGCCTATAGCATGTCAGACAAATCACTGTCCAATCTCTTCTTTAAAATCTCCAGTGTTGGAACATTTCACAACTTCTGGAGGCAAACCATTCCCCTGATTAATTGTTCTCACTGTCAGCAAATTTCTCCTTAGTTCTAGGTTGCTTCTCTCCTTGATTAGTTTCCATTCATTCCTTCTTGTCCTGCCTTCTGGTGCTTTGGAGAATAGCTTGACTCCCTCTTCTTTGGGGCAGCCCTTGAGATACTGGAACACTTTATTTTTTTTATTTATTTCTTTTGTCAAGCAATTATAAGATAACAGGTATAAGTATAAACATGGTTATGAATACATGAAATGGATATGAATAAAAAAGAAACGATAGGACAGGGACGGTAGGCACGTTGGTGTGCTTATGCACGCCCCTTACAGACCTCTTAGGAAAGGGGTGAGGTCAACAGTAGACAGTCTAAGGTTAAAGTTTTTGGGGTTTGGGGAAGAAACCACAGAGTCAGGTAGAGTATTCCAGACATTGACCCCTCTGTTGCTGAAGTCGTATTTCCTGCAATCAAGTTTGGAGCGGTTAACCTTAATTTTGTATCTATTGTGTGCCTGTGTATTGTTGTGGTTGAAGCTGGAGTATTCATTGACAGGTAGGACATTGCAATAGATAATTTTATGTACTATACTTAGATCAGACTATCATGTCACCCCTAATTAGTTTTACAGGAGGGTTGGGCGGGATAAAACACCAAAGACTTGGAAGTAGCACCCGTAGAGGACAGATACGGCTCCTGCCTTGAGCGAAGGGTTGGACTAGATAGAAGATATATTTGGTGTATTTTGTTCCTTCCTTCTCGCCCCCCCAAGCAGCTGCTTGACATCGCTGGGGAGGGACAGACCTATATCAGCTCAAGCCAGAATAAAAGCCACGTTGGGAGTGGCTCAGGTTGATAGTGATGAAACCAAGCCCATTCTCTCGCTTGCACTCAGGCCAAAGATCAACTGAACAACGCCTTGCAGCTCAACCGCCATGACCTGACCTACATGACCCTGGGGAGAATCCACCTGATGGAAGGGGATAGAGACGCAGCCATTGAAATCTATAAAAAAGCAGTGGAGTAAGATATTTTCTTCCCTTCTACTCTTTTAGGGCAGGGTTTTTCAAACTCGGTTGCATTGAGGGCTGCATCAGGGTTGTGTTTGATCTCAAGGGGCTGGGGTGGGCATGGCCAGCTCACAAAGGCCTCGCAAGCTCCTTTTCCACTGGCAGAGGGTTGTAGGAGGCTGTCGCAGCCGAAAACACCGCAGGTTGGTCCTTCACTGTTTCCCCATGGGACCAGATCTAAGCACCCCACAGGCTGGATCCTTGAATTGACACCCCTGCTTTAGGGGGGGGGGGAGATGTCCTTTTCCAATTAATTTTTGGCTCCAGTTAAGTGCTTTATTTTGACTGTGTCGTTATTTTAATTAATTCAAGAAAGGAAAATGCCTTCCCATCCTCTAGGAAATCCCTTTAGCCTCACACTTAATTGGCAGACCCATGGTCCTCCCCCATTATCTGTCTATATAAAAGCGAAACACCCCTCATGCATCATCACAAAATCTCCAGAACCATAAAGCCTACAAACTTGGAAATTTGGCACCTATGTTCCACTTCGCTTCTAGGGGCTCACTAAGAAAGGATTTTTCGAAATGACTATCAGATCATTACTATTTCTTAATACAGTAATTAACACGCTCTGATGCTAAGGAGTTCTACTCCCCCTCCCCACCTGAAAAGAACTCTGTTCCAAATGCAAAACACAAGCAGAGGAGAGGAGTTTCAGTTTCAGTTTTACAGCAGCAAGCAGCTTTAGTACAGAACAGTTGAGCTAAGCCACGCCCTGGCCCCTTGCTGGCTCCTTGCTCACACAGCCAATACTGTCTCAGTTTCCAAACAGCCCTCCACTCTCTCACACACTGACGGGACGCTAGCCAGATGAATACTGATGGATCCTGGTAGGCAGAGGCAGATTTTTTTCCTCTCCAAAAACTAACCCCGACCACATAGTTTTGTAGCAAAGCATTGGGTATTGAGCTAGTTCAAAAATAGAGCTAACTGTGCCACCACAGAGAAGACTAACCTGAGTCCTGCAGATCCCCCAAAGAAAAAGGAATCGTTTTGGAGGTCTCCCAACCAGATGAGTGGAGTTAACTGTGGCAAGGGAAAGGATACTGCACTGTACACCTACAGAGAGTTACACCTGTACACCTACAGAGAGTTAACTGTGGCAAGGGAAAGGATACTGCACTGTACACCTAATACCTAACAAACTGGGATTGGATTGTAATCAAAACACTGCATGCTAAGGATTATAAGTCCCAAAGAGTGACACTACCGCCAACTTTCTTCTTTTCTTTTCCAACACAGGATTTTGGTGGAGAGGGAAAAAGAGGGGAGACAGGGTATTTGGTGCTGAACACATTCCTCTAACTGCCAGCCTAGAACTAGGGGTCTTGAAATAAATGTAAGACAGAAGGGATTTCCTGGAGGATGGGAAGGCGCCTTACTTGAATTTGGAAAGATTATGAAAAACATCGTTTTTTTTTTTCCAATTTTGGACCACGGCCTCCTCCATCTGCCAGCCTAGAGCAGAGGCCAGCACAATCTCTGGCACACTCGTGGGTTGGTCAGCCCCTAAACGTCTAATCCAAAGCCAATTAAATGGACTTTAAAATGGAGGCAGGCCCATTTTGACTGGCTAATTATGGGTTGCCATGAAAAGGAGGCTGTATTATTAATCACTGGCATAGAAAACATCGATATTCCTCAAGTACTCTTAATATTTTGGGCCACCTTCCTTCCTTCCTTCCCCTGCAGAAGAATGAATGATTGTTTGGCTTTAATGATGGCAATGGACGCTTTAAAACCCTGCAATCTGTATTTCTGTTTTTTTGTTTTTTCTTTTCAGATTCTCTCCTGAAAACACAGAACTCCTTACAATTCTGGGCTTGCTTTATCTTGAGGTATGAAAAGTTGGTCATTAAGTCATTAGGTACTTTTACAGGTCCTCGCCTTACAACCACAATTGAGCCCAGAATTTCTGCTGTTAAGCCAGATGGCGGTTCGGTGAATTTTGCCTCATTTTACCACCTTTCCTTTCCACCGTTGTTAACTGAATCAGGGCAGTTATTAAGTTAGTCACATGGTTGTTAAGTGAATGTGGCTTTGCTTGTTGGAAGGTTGCAAAAGAGGATCACACATGACCCCACAACACTGCAACCGTCATAAATATGAGTCCATTGTCAACATCTGAATTTTGATCACATCACCTTGGGGATACTATAAAGTTCGTAAGGGTGAAAAACAGTCAGGTCACTTTTTTCAATGCTATTGCAACTTTGAACAGTCACTAAAGGAACTGTTGTACGTCAAGTTGTAGTTTAGTTGTAGTAGATGTTTTTCCTTCTTTGCATTCAAAGTAAACCTCCTCTGTGGTACCCCCTCACCCACATCTGACGTTCTAACCCAGGCTTCGTCAAATGTAATCAATCACAAACTTGTTTTAAAAGCAAAACCTGTTTTATTGCAACACTGGGAATTGCTTTCATTCCCAGCTGGAACTAATATTAAACAGTTCCCCAAGATAAGCACACACCTTTCAGTTCTGTGGAATGCTGCCAAAAACAGAAGTATCCAATTAACTATAAAAGAAACCAATTGAAGTACCAGGGAAAAAAAACAACCAAAGTACACAGAGCTTGAGGATGACTCAGAACCGATGGAACTACTTTGCTTCCTGCAAAGGTTTCGTCATTTTGGCCTGACTTTTATCCCTGATGGGAGGGGCAATCACCTCCCAGCCTTATTCCCGAGTCACCCCTGCTGCTTTAGCTGCTCTTCTGGCAGCTCTGTGCATACGCACACTGGGAACAGGCTCCCCTTGTTCCTCTGCCTCGCTGCTGCCAGACTCTGAAGGCTCCAAAGGCAGCACTCCACTCCCAGATGGTCCCGGCCTCATCCCTGCATCGGACACAGGATCTGAGTCCTCTCCAGACTCCCTGACTGGTTCCCATTCTTCCTCACTGTCTGATTCCGCCGCCGTCTGCACCAGCTACCGGCAAACTAATTTGTAATTTGTACTAATTTGTAATTTATAATTTTACTAATTTGTAGCCTGAAAACTCTAAGACCCAAAGCATAATGTGTAGGAATGCCTCTCTCTGGATGCAATGACAGGAGAATAATCCATAGTGCTAAATAAAATGTCCCTTACATATTTTTTTCCTTTCTTAGCTTGAGGTTTATCAGAAAGCCTTTGAGTACCTTGGAAACGCCCTCACCTTTGATCCCTGCAACTATAAGGTAAATTGGAGAATAGGAAGACAAGCTTAAGTTTTGAGCGCTTTGTACAATGTATAAAGTTAATTGTTCAATACATCGAGGAATAGTCGAAGGTGGAAGTAAAAGGAGGCATGAAAATGCATGGCTTGCTTAACAAATGGCTTGATGCTAAGACCGAGTTAAGACGTCGTATATCCCCTTGTTGGTTTAATGTATTTATGATGAAATGTACAAATGTGGTGGTGTTAGAGGTTAGAAAATGAATAACTGCACGTTATGCATAAATGACAAGTCAATTGATTTATCTTGCTAGGCTATTTACAAAAATTGGAAAACAGAAATATTAACATGTGCAAATGAGGGTAAAAACGTTCAGAGTGATGAATGTTTTTTTTTTCTAAAATAAGCAAAAAAAATTGGCAATGTGTGAAACGGGTTTCTGTCCCCTTTGTTACATGGAAATCAGAGCTGAGTATTTTAGCAGCAATGGGAAAATATGTTGGATACAGCAAGAATGGGGTAGCTGGGGGCATGTCGTAAAACGAGAGAACCAGAATGAAAGGGTGGTAAATGCATATAAGTAGGTTTATACATGATTTTGTATTTATTTATTCTGTCATGTTTATGTAGTGCATATTAGAAGTGGAGACCCTTTGAGAGCTGTATGCCACGAAATTTCATTTTAATGTATGCAGCTTAGTGTACATTCAAAATGACAATAAAGTTAGTCTGAGTCAAAAGTGAATGCCTAGCATAAAAGAAGTATATTGGGAGTAGTTGGATCCAGAGAAGGAACTGATGCGGTTTGAATCTCAAAACATTTGATAAGCAAAAGGAAAGCGAATAATTTCCATTAAACTTGTGGGTGAATAGAGTTGAGATGCTCATTGTATTAAGTAAAAGCAAGCCTACTTGATAGGGTAAGCGGTGTTGGTCAACACTAGATTTAGTTAATTCCTTTTATTTCGCTTACCTCATGGCAAGATTTCCCTGGCTTCCTGTTTCTGATTGCTTCCCTGCATTTTGTATAACTTTGCTCACCTCCCCCAAAAATCCTGTATGCATGTAAATAAACAACTTTACACAACAAGCATAATGGAAGAGTGTGAACGGCCTTCCTCCTCTCTCCACCTCCCAGACTGCAAGAAGGCAGTTGTTTGTGGTTTGTAGTATCATCGTACTTTTCTCGCCATTTGGGCCATAGGCTTTTGCAATGTGTCTGCCTTCAGATGCATTCCTGAATCTTAAGACAACACCTCTCCATTTTGGCCTCTTGAAAATATGGAGCTTATGCCATATTCACTTACTTACTATAGTGCATCCACACTGTAAAAAAGAGGTTGAGACTCGAGAAAGAGTGCAGAGAAGAGCAACACAGATGATGAGGGGGCTGAAGATTCAAACATATGAAGAACGGTTGCAGGAACTGGGCCTGGCTAGTCTAGGGAAGAGAAGGACCAGGGGAGACAGGAGAGCAGCCTTCCAATATTTGAGGGGCTGCCACAGAGAGGAGGAGGTGGTCAAGCGGGGGGGGGGGGGGGGGGGGGGGGGGGGGGGGGGGGGGGGGGGGGGGGGGGGGGGGGGGGGGGGGGGGGGGGGGGGGGGGGGGGGGGGGGGGGCGGGGGGGCCCGGCGGGGGGTGCTGGGGTAGGGTTTTTCTAAAGCATCTGAAGGCCAGACAAGGAATAATGGATGGGAACTGAACAAGGAGAGATTCAACCTGGAAATATGACAGTGAGAACAATTAACCTATGGAACAGAAGTTGCCTTCAGATGTTGTGGGAGCTTCATCACTGGAGACTTTCAAGAAGGGATTGGACTGCCACCTGTCAGACACGGTGTAGGGTCTCCTGCTTGGGCAGGGGGTTGGACTAGATGACCTGCAAGGTCCCTTCCAATTCTGTTAATCTGTTAAAGGTTTTCTTCTTTCTGGCCTACTTCATTTGGGCTTCTTGTCTTTCAAAGGCCATTTTGGCAGCTGGCAGTATGATGCAAACCCATGGGGACTTCGACATGGCTCTCAGCAAGTACCGAATCGTGGCTTGTACCGTTCCTGAGAGCCCCCTGCTCTGGAACAACATCGGGATGTGCTTTTTTGGCAAAAAGAAATACGTGGCGGTGAGCATGTTGCCTTCCTGTTCCTTGTTCCCCCTGTATGTGTCGAGAGGAGGAAGAACAGAAATTCTCTCCCTCTGTTTCCCATTGATTCTTTCTCCTCCATGGCGGGGAGGTGTATATAAGTAGTCCTTGAATCACAACAACGATTGGGGCCCAAATTTCCATTGGTAAGCCAGGCAGTTGTTAAGTGAGTCATGCTCGATTTTACAACTTTTTTTGCCATATCAATAGCTACAACTTATGACTTTTCTATTTAGACTTATATACCACTTCATTATGCTTTACAGCCCTCTCTAAGCGGTTTACAGAGCCAGCGTATTGCCACCCAACAAGTCCTCATTTTACCAACCACAGAAGGAATGGAAGGCTGAGTCAACCTTGAGCCACTCAGAATCGAACTGCTGGCAATCAGCAGAGTTAGCCTGCAAAACTGCATTCTAACCACTGGGAGGGAGGGAGAGAAGGAGAGAAGGAGAGAAGGAAGGAAGGAAGGAAGGAAGGAAGGAAGGAAGGAAGGAAGGAAGGAAGGAAGGATATAGCAATAGACTTATATACCACTTCACAGTGGTTTACAGCCCCCTCTAAGCAGTTTGCAGAGTCAGCCTCTTGTCCCCAACCATCTGGGTCCCCATTTTACTGACCTCAGAAGGATGGAAGTCTGAGTCAACCTTGAGTCAGTCAGGATCGAACTGCTGACAGTGGGCAGAATTAGCCTGCAGTACTGCATTCTAACCACTGCGCCACCACGCCATGATTGCTAAGCGAATCACTGCAGTTGTTCAGTGAATCCAGCTTCCTCCATGGACTCTGCTTGTCAAAAGCGGGCTGGGAAGGTTGCTCAAATAGCGACCACATGACCCCAGGACGCTGCAAACCATCATAAATACACGCCAGTTGCCAAGCGGCCCAAATTTTGATCGTATGACCCTGCGTGGATGCTGTGACGCTTGTAAGCGCGAGGACCGGTCGGTCTTAAGTCACCTTTTTTTTCCCCCCAGTGCTGTTGTAACTTCGAACGGTGGCTAAACGGATGGTTGTAACTCGAGGACTATCCGTCTGGGTTTCTCGCTGTGCTCCTTTGGTCGTGAGAAAGAGACGGAGGCCCTTCCTTCACCGTTTTTTGTTTTTGTTTTACTTTTGTCTGTTTCCTGGTGCATTGCTTTCCTTTCAAGGCCTCTGGCTAGGGAGAAGGGGGGGGGCGGCTACACACACACACACACACACACACACACACACACACGGAGAGCGGAGGAGGGTGTATCTTGCTTGCCCCGACATTTGGAGAAAATAAGAAACGCCGGCCGAAGGGAGGGACCCCCTGCTGCTTCTCAAATCTCCCCATGCTGTTTTCTGCCTCCGGCATCTTCTCCCCGGAGCCTCCTGATTGGAAGGATTTGCGAATAACTCCCTCCACCAGGCGCCAGAACCCCTCCATCACTGAACCCTCCAACCTTGTTCTTTGGAGGGTTTGGGGCCGTGCGCCTCACTGGGGACACACACACACACACACACACACACACACGGTTCGATGTGCAGCTGTTCCAAGAGCCAGGGGTCCGCGTTGTAACAGGGTTCATTTCCCCACCGAGCAATTAACGGCCCTGGCACCTCTTTCTATTTAAACCTGAACTATTTAGCTATATATTCTACACTTGGTTGGCCCTTCTCCAGCAAAAAAAAAAGAAGAAGAAGAAGACCACGAATGAACTACGGTCTCTGTGTCACACATGATCTTCGGAGCAGTTGTGGGGTGTTTTTTTTTTTTTTTTTGACTACCGGTTCTGTGGGCGTGGTTTGGTGGGTGTGGCAGTGCAAAGTTTCTGCCAAATCCCATTCCCAGCTGATCAGCTATGGGCATGGTTTGGTGGGTGTGGTGTTCTGTGGGTGTGGCTTGGTGGGGCGTGGCAGGGGAAGGATCCTGCAAAATCCCCATTCCCTCCCCACCCCACTAACCTGCTTTCCAGCTCTGTTCTCCTGGGCAGGGCAACCAAAGAAGACCCAGCCAATCAGCTGTGGGCATGGTTTGGTGGGTGTGGCATGGCTTGGTGCGCGTGGCTTGGTGGGCGTGGCAGGGGAAGGTTACTGCAAAATCCCATTCCCTCCCCACCCCACTAACCTGCTTTCCAGCTCCGTTCTCCTGGGCAGGGCAACCAAAGAAGTCTCAGCCAATCAGCTGGGACTTGGGAGGCGGAGAATAGATGGGGGCGGGGCCAGCCAGAGGTTGGATTTGCCGGTTCTCCAAACTACTCAAATTTTCCGCTACCGGTTCTCCAGAACTGGTCAGAACCGGCTGAAGACCACGTCTGCTTCGGAGGTCTGCTGTGCCACCCAACTCAGATCCGCATTGCCCGGTTGCTGGGGTTGGGAGCACCCTCGAGCTGGGGAAGAGGAAGAGGAAGGGAAATTGTCCTCGCCTGCTCCCTTCCCTAGTTCAGCACAAGAGAGAAAGGCATGTGCCTTTGCACTGGCACTCATGTACCTATGTAGACCCCTGGATTTACTCCTGGCACACTGATGGTACTCTTGAGAGGAGAGCAGTTGACAGATTTCCTACATTGCAAACTCATTGTGCCACAGGATGGATTTCACTTCGTTCTAATGAACAGACTGAGTCAGAGCGCAAAGTATTCATTTATTTTATGTTTAAAGATGTTGAGACTCCAGAAAAAATGCAGAGAAGAGCAACCAGGATGATTAGGGGACTGGAGACTAAAACATATGAGGAACGGTGACAGGAACTGGGCCTGGTTAGTCTAGTGAAGAGAAGGACCAGGGGAGACACGATAGCAGCCTTCCAATAGTTGAGGGGCCGCCACAGAGAGGAAGGGATCAAGCTGTTTTCCAAGGCACCTGAAGGCCAGACAAGGAATAATAGATGGAAACTGAAGAAAGAGAGATTCAACCTGGAAATAAGGAGAAACTTTCTGACAGTGAGAACAATCAACCCATGGAACAGAAGTTGCCTTCAGAAGTTGTGGGAGTGCCATCACTTGAGCCCTTCAAGAAGAGACTGGACTCCCATTTGTCAGAAATGGTGTAGGGTCTCCCGCTTGGGTGTGTGTGGGGGGTTGGACTAGACGACCTACAAGGTCCCTTCCAACTCTGATTATCTGTTATCTGTTAATCCCACCTTTATTATTCTAGAAGTAACTCAAGACAGCAAACATACAGAATTCCTCTTCCTCCTCCTACCCCACAATAGCAACCTTGTGCGGTGGATTTGGCTAAGAGGGAGTGATTGGCTCAAAGTCATCCAGCCGGCTTTCAGGCTTAAGATGGGACTAGAACTCACTATCTCCTAGCGATTGGTCCAAAGTCACCCAGTCAGCTTTCAATGGCTAGGGCAGGACTAGAACTCACAGTCTCCCGGCCGGCACCTTAACCACTACACCAAACTGCCTCTCAATGGTTTGATCAGTCATAATGGATTGAATCACATCTCGTTACGTTCACCTTTGCCAGGGTTTGCAAGTAAAGTCTAGGACTTCTTTTGGAGAAAGGCAGTGTTGTTATTGTAGGGGGAGCCAAGGTCCAGAAGGTGGCCTTGGGACATCCCAGTCTTCTCCTCTGGTGACCCAACCATGTTCTTCCACAGGCCATCAGCTGCCTGAAACGGGCAAACTACCTCGCGCCCTTTGATTGGAAGACCCTGTACAACCTGGGACTGGTCCACCTGACAATGCACCAATACGCTTCCGCCTTCCACTTCATCAGCGCAGCGGTCCATCTCCAGCCCAAGCTGGCAGAACTTTACATGTTGTTAGCAGGTACCAACGCTGCACCTGTCCTCCCCTCCTCCTTACCTATAAATCCTGATTCCTGGCCTCCAGAAACATCTGCTTTGCTACGATACCAAGTAGTCACTGATATAGTACTTTAGACATACAGATCTTATTAATTATCTTCTTAAAACAATTGTGCTGAGATAATTTCACTTTACGAGCGGGGAGGACGTTCGTTCTTTAAATTGAAAATGTCACTGGTTTAAGGGTAAAATAATTCAGTGCTCCTCCACATTAGGAAGATAAACACTTCTGTTTGGGTTTTTTTCCCCCCTTTATTTGTTTTAGTTGCCTTGACAAATCTTGAAGATCTTGAAAATGCGAGGCTAGCGTATCAGAAAGCTTCGTCCCTGGACACGTATGTCTTCTCTACTTAATTTTAGGGAGGGCTTCCTCTGAACTCAATGAAAACCGGTGGTACTAAAGCGGGGGTGTCCAGCCGTGGCAACTTTTAACAGCTGTGGACTTCAACTCCCAGAATAGCAGTGTTCCCATATTTGAGGGGCTGACACAAAGAAGGAGGGGGTCCGTTTCTTCTCCAAAGCCCCCGAAGGCAGGTCAAGAAGCAATGGATGAAAACTTACCAAGGAGAGATCCAATTTAGAACTAAGGAGAAATTTCCCAATAGTGAGAACAATTAATCAGTGGAACTGATTGCATTCAAGAGTTGTAAGGGCTCCATCATTAGAGGCCTTTAAGACGAGACTGGATAGCCACTTGTCTGGAATGGTATAGGGCAGGGGTGTCCAACCTTGGGAACTTTAAGACTTGTGGACTTCAACTCCCAGAATTCCTCAGCCAGCTTTGCTGGCTGAGGAATTCTAGGAGTTGAAGTCCACAGTCTTAAAGTTCCCAAGGTTGGACACCCCTGGTATAGGGTCTCCTACTGGAGCAGGGGGTTGGACTAGAAGACCTCCAAGGGTCCCTTCCAACTCTGTTATTCTATCATTCTCTCTCTTCCTATCCTTACCCTGATCCACTGCCTCAAACCTGATCACAAAAATCAAGCCTCTGTAATGCTTTCTGCGTGAAAGTCTTTGGTGACTACAACGCAATTGGTCACATTTGTCTACTTTTTTGATATTTACCGGCCCAATAAACCAATGTTTGTTATTTCAAGGTTTCTTCTGCCTTACAGGGGCAACCCACTCATCAGTCTGAATTACGCAATCCTGCTATACAACCAAGGAGATAAGGAGGCGGCTGTGGCTCAGTACTACGAGATGCAAAGAAAGGTCCATGCGTTAAAAGAGAGCAGCCTGGATTTTGACTCCGAGGTATGTTGATGGTAAACTACTCATGGGAACTTTCACAGAGTAGTTGACTGAAATCAGAGGTTTTCTGTTAGAGAAGATACGTCTGGTATTGGAAGTGGGCGTCTTAAACCTCTACCTTATCCAAGCCAGAGGATTCAATTTCTGTCCCCCCCAAATATTAAAATGGCTTCTGGCAACCGCCAACCAAATTGGGACCTTCTTCTGAATGGATATATAAGCATCTCTCACGCTTCTCTTATTTCCTTCAGTGAAGGCAAAAAATTGGCGCAGGGCTCAGGTAAAATCTGCCGCAGGATTGGACCAGGCATTCAGTTTTCCTCCTTCTTTTGCTCTTACGTGGTCAGATGGTGGACATAGCCCAGAGACTGGGCACTTCCTTACAGCTTGGAGAGGTTGCAATCTGGGCTAAACCTGGCAGAGACTCAAAACCGAAGGCACGAGGGGCTGCTGCACCCAGCACCCAGCCGTTGGGTTCCAATCAAGCTCTGGGGCAGGCAATGTCTTCTGCGGCTGGCTACGCAAAGACCATGAGTCAAGGTAGGTCTTCTAGCCCTCGTTGACTGAAGCAGAATCCATCCTGCCTTCTCAGTTCTTCTTAAGAACTCTCGAGAACTGGGAGCTACTCAGTCAAGCTTGGTTTCAAGGGCTCCTGACTTGTCGTAGTAATGGTTGGTTGGCTGGTTTAGCCCAGGGGTCTCCAAACTAGGCCAAGACATGGGCACTTCTGGGGAATTCTGGGAGTTGAAGTCTACGGGACTTAAAGTTCCCAAGTTTGGAGACCCCTGGTTTAGTCACATCTTTGTATCTAGTGTTTCCCCTGCCTAGATTAAAAGGAAGGGTGACCATAACTAGAGATAGGTAGAGCATTGTATCTTGATTCTATAGCCATGTCTTCCCCTTCGTATCAGATATTTATTTATCTATTTTGATTGGGAGCTGCCCAGAGTTGATGGAAAGATGGGCGGCTTATATAAATGTTTTAAATAAATAACTATTTCAAACCACATCAACTCCCATCTCACAAAAGTGACCCCCGGCACCCCTAGAATGGTTAAAAACCACAACCACAACTGGGGCCACAAACACAACGCGAAAGGGTCAAAAAAGCATGACGCAGCAGAGCTCATTTGACTCAAATAAAGGGAAGGATAAGAGGGGGAACCCTCCAATGAAGACTCAGCTGCGCAGAAACATACCTGCCTAAGATTTCCCTTTTGTCTTGTTGATGGCAGGGAAGCAGAGGGAGAAAGAGAGAATGTGAAGGCTTGGCAGGAAGAAGTAGGAAGGAAGCCCTACAGCACGGGTCTCTTCAAGGTGGTAACCACGGAGTATGGGAAGGAGAAGCAGTTGAGTGATTTAAGAACCAAATTCAGAGTTGTAAAAATGTACATAAGAGAAATTTTTCATTAAAGAAGGAAGCCAATAAAAGAAAAAGGTGGCAGGGGAGAATGAGAAAGTGGAAAATTCTTGACTGAGTTATAAGCCCTGATTGGGTCCTTCAGTGCATCCCCGTCTCTGACGGCGATGGACAGTTAAGGAATACAAAATATAAATTGATCAATCCTCAAAGGACATCCAGATGTCTCAAACATCTGTGGAAGTTTAGGTTCTTTGCCAAATTTCCGATCCTTCGGTAATGAGAAAGCATGACAGATCTATCAAATAAACTTAAGTGTGGTGGAGATCAAGAATGAAGTACATAAATTTTGACCTTCCAGCATCATAAAGGAAGTGATAATATCAATACACGTCACCACTTTTTAAACTGGAAGAGAAGAATGTTGGTGTCACTGCTTTGTGCTCTCTCTCCTTCTCCAGTTATTGGAAGCTCAACTCATCCGGCCAAGGTTCCTTCCTTACCTTTGGAGCCTAAACCCAACCAACATCCCCTTCCTGAGGAGGTCTCATCTACTCTAAAACCACAGGAGCAAATTCAGCCCATTGAACAAGCCGAGGAATCTTGAAGAGACGGCCAACTTGGAACGGCTTGTAGAGTGGCCTGTTCAACCTACTGGATGCATAGGGACAAGGTGCATTTGGTATCCTACAAACTTTGCACCAGACCAAAGAGCGCTGCAGTCCTTTCGGCTCACAATTAGCTGAGGAGATTCTCAGAGGCTGTGTTGTTTCCTTAACATTCCACACGTAGGCTAATGAAAGATGCCACAAAGATCGGGACAGGGTTTAAGTAGCTTTCCCTGGAAGCCCTTGGCCCTTCATAACACGAAGAGAAGTGAGTTTATTAAGTTTAAAGAAGTGAGTTTATCTAAGAGATGTCTCTAGATTTTGAGAGTGTAAGCCCTTTCTAGTCTTAATATTTTCATAGTTTTTAGATAGCTAGATAGAATCCTTTATTGGCCAAGTGTGATTGGACACACAAGGAATTTGTTTTGGTGCAGATGCTCTCAGTGTACATAAAAGAAAAGATACATTCGGCAAGAGTCAAGAATCAAGAATCATCAGGTTACAACACTTAACAATAGTCATAGGGTATAATAAGCTATCAAATCATACTAGAAAACAGTCAATAAAAATAGTTAGTGAGGCTGAGTTACTTCTTTGGTAACATTTCGAGCCGTACGAGCCATGGTGGCGCAGTGGCTAGAGTGCAGTATTGTAGGCTAATTCTGCCGACTGCCATCAGTTCGATCCTGACCGGCTCAAGGTTGACTCCGCCTTCCTTCCTTTCCGAGGTCGGTGAAATGAGGACCCAGATTGTTGGGTAGCAATATGCTGACTCTATATAAACTGCTTAGAGAAGGCTGTAAAGCACTGTGAAGTGGTATATAAGTCTAAGTGCTATTGCTGGTGCAATTTCTGAACCCATCACCCAACTGTTCTGTTGAACCCGAGGCATCTATTTGTATATTCCTTAAGCAAATAACTTTGTTTGGGATTGTTGAACTTGGGATAGAACCCAGCTGCTTCTGTCGGATTTCTCTGGTTCCTGCCACTTCTTTGAAACCCTGTGGGAGGAGGAGCAGATTCATTTTCCTTCACCAATCACTTGGCAGTGGAATTTACTACTAGATACGTAGTAGAACTACATATGTGCTCGCTTGGGCAGAACATATACTAAAATTGAGAAGTATTGTATATTGGATGGGTTGTGGATTCTTTTATATAAATAAAAATGTGATGAATTGACTAAAATCCCTTCTATATATTACTTTTCCGATGTTATTGAACTCCCTTACACTGTGAATATAGCATGGTCATTCGGCTGGTGCACAACCAGAAGCACCTGTGGGGTACAGATGTATGAGAAATAAGAAAACAAGTGTGGTGGCATAATTCCCACCCTTTCGGTACACGCCTCTTATTGCATGGAGACACAAAAGAGGCAGGGCTAGCAGTGTGATGGCATGTGTTTGGTTGTTTAAATGAAAGCATCAGATCCTTTGGATGTCTGTCCACACCTCTCTCAGAAATATAAAACGGCTGGAAAACTCAACAGCAAGCAGGAATTACCCTTGGGGAAATACACACATTTGAGCCAGCTAGTGGCACACCTAAAATTAGTTACAACTGCTTGAAGCAACCAAGAGAGTTTCATATATGTTACCTTGAGCAAAGCTTTTCCTGGGAAATCTGGGATATCTGTAAGGGAAAGCAGAGACCAGACTATCTTAGGTATATTAAAATCCCGCTTTTAACTCGGAAAATGTATCGCAGTAAAGCAGGGATGACCAACCTTGACCACTTTTTAAGACTTGCGGACTTCAACTCCCAGAATTCCCCAGCCAGCCATGCAGTTGACATACAGCTGGGTTGCTTTGTGATCATTTGAAGCTATGACAGCCCACTCCCCCCCCAGCAATATTTGCAACCCAGGTCTGAATTTCCATCAGCCAGTGCCCCCTCCCCAAATTGCTTTCACATGACATGTCAGGCAATCGGCAACTGGCCCCCATTTGCAGGTGTTTGGAGCATCCTACGGTCCTAATTACGATTTAAAAGAGTTTTGCTGGCTCATAGCGAACAATGGTTCATTTAACAACCGCAGGCTCCATTACAGTCATAAGTCGAGGAATTAGCTTCAGCCTATATCACGATTACACTCGGATAGAGCAAACTGAAGCTTGGACATTGAAACCATGGCCAACACATGGAATTTTATAGACAAGATTTCAGTGAAGTAGACAGAACAGTAATTTCTCTCCATGTAAGCAGGAACTCAGCTGAAGTTGGGAAAGGCAGTGGCTCATTGTGTGCTGGGCGGACAGTTTCCCAGCTTCAGTCACATTTCTCAGTAAGTTTAGAAAACTAAAGTTCCTTTCTTTGAAACCGTAGAGCCGTGGTGGCGCAGTGCTCAGAATGCAGTACTGCGGGCTAATTCTGCTGGCTGCCGCCTGCTGGCAGTTCGATCCTGACCGGCTCAAGGTTGACTCAGACTTCCATCCTTCCGAGGTCAGTAAAATAAGAACGCAGATTGTTGGGGGCAACAGGCTCACTTTATAAACTGCTTAGAGAGGGCTGTAAAACACTGAAGCAGTATATAAGTCTCTAAGAGTTATTGCGCTTCTCTGTTTTGGCGAGAAGTAGCATCTCATTCCCCTAGCTTTTTTGGGATCTCTGTGAAGTATATTAAAAAAAAAAAAACCACAGGAGAGGCCACTTTTGCAAATGCAAAACAACATTTATTGAAAACATCCTTGCACAGCATCGTAATATTTTTTTTACACCCATATATATATAATTGAGACCTCGTACATGATTAAAAAAATACTTATTTCATAGGAACTGTGCAGGCAGAATATTTTGGCAAGAAAAGCTATTCAAGTCATCTCTTTAGAGAAGGCTCCTAATATGGTCCACTCAATCCCTGCTATTATTTATTGGAAAGGGAAGGGAAGGGAAAGGAGAAAGGAAAGGAAAGGAAAGGAAAGGAAAGGAAAGGAAAGGAAAGGAGGGAGAGAGAGAGAGAGAAAGAGAAAAGAGAAAAAGAAAGAAAGAAAGAAAGAAAGAAAGAAAGAAAGAAAGAAAGAAAGAAAGAAAGAAAGAGAAAGAAAGATTTAGAAAGAAAGAAATTTGAAAGAAAGAAAAAGAAAAGAAAGAGAGAGAGAAAGAAAGAAAGAAAGAAAAAGAAAAAGAAAAAATGCAGTTTCCATGTCACAGTTGAGTTTTGCAACTGTATGTTTCACAACTGCCTGGCACCAAGAAAATGGATGCTGATCCTTTACCCCAAAGGTATCCAACCTTGGCAACTTTAAGACTTCTGGACTTCAGCTCCCAAAATTCCCCAGCCACCTGCCTGGGGAATTCTGGGAGTTGAAGTCCACAGAACTTAAAAGTTGCCAAGGTTGGATACCCCTGCTTTACCCATTTACTCTACCCAGTTTAAAGCACTGTATCCTACATTTGGACCTCCGGCCAACAACTCCCTGAGAATTTGGGTAATGTGATTGCAATGAAATCCATTTTGATTTGAATGAAAAGGATCAGGCAGACACTATGTACAAGGGAACCTCAGGAACAAGCTCATCAATGTATAATTACAATTTCTTCAGCAGTCATCTGGGGCCATCACCTTGGAGCTGGGTTCTCCCCTTCAAATATATTTGGGCAACTACAGAATTTCTACCTCAGGTGTGTCAGCTGGGAGTTTTAACTCCCCCACACCTGGAGGTCACGTTAAGGAGGGCAAAGGAAGGTATGTAAATCTTTAGCTGGTGTTGCTTTAGTGTGGGGCTTGGAAACTTTGAAGACTTGTGGACATCAACTCCCAGAATTCCCCAGCCAGCTTGGCTGGCTGGGGAATTCTGGGAGTTGAAGTCCACAAGTCTTCAAAGTTTCCAAGTTTGGAGGCTTTCGCTCTACTGTGGTGTTTCTCAACCTTGCCAAATTCCTCAAGTCAGAATTCTAGGAGTTGAAATCTACAGGTTTTGGCCAACGTTGAGATACACTGTCCTAGTGAAACGGATAGGGAAAGCTATCAAAAGATCTGCGAAAAATGTGCACTTTTTCCACCCCCCAATTTGGGTACAAACGACATACTTGAAAAGAACTCAAGTAAACTTTAGCTATTCCGAAGTAGAAGGAATGCAGTAAAACAGAAAGGCCACAGATAAGGAAACGTGTGAATGGAACATTAGCACGGGCAGGGTCTCCCAATCTAGCCTGGATGACTCTTAACTAGGATTAAATTGCTTTAAAAAAAAAAAAAAAAAGAGGCTGGCTAGGTTTGAACAAGATGGAACAGACCTGAAATCTAAAAGGAACTAAGACAAGGAGCGGAAACAATGGAGTGGTTTTTTTTCCCCACCTAGTAGCCCCCGTGGAATTAAAGCAGTGCATTGTTATAAGCAGCACAGAAACTAGAAGGAAGCTGCCCATTTAACTGACACCATTTCTCTTATAAAAAAAGAGCAACCGCACGCACACACACGCACACAAATACATATTCAAGTCTTCTAAGTTTTGTAGCTGCTGGTTCCTCGATGTATTAAACATCCCCCTTCCTACCGCAGTCCCCGATGAGACCCATGATATCGTTGCTTCCCGGTGAAAAGACGGGGGAAATTTCCCAGAATAGGATGCAAAGAAGCGTTTCAAGTCAGCATCTATTCCGTCTAAAAAAAAATGGGTCCGTTTCGTGGGAATGCAAAATTTTGGTGAATTCAACTTGGGTTAGTGGGACGTACGTACCCCCGGCTTTGAAAACGAATAAATAAAACATACTGCCTGAGAAAAAAAAATTTCAGCAGGTGCTATTTTTCGAGTTGAACCTTGAGTCTGAATAAGTTTACAATGGCACTTAAAAATAAAAAGGGAAAGTCAACGGAACACAGTAGGTTGCTTAATGAATTGACGCTTAACGATCACTTGAATTTATGGGCGGGGGGAGTTGGACTAGATCAAAGGTCTTCAAACTTCGCAAGTTTAAGACTTGTGGACTTCAACTCCCAGAATTCCTGAGCTAAAATGACTGGAGGAGGAATTCTGGGAGTTGAAGTCCACAAGTCTTAAACCTGTCAAGTTTGAAGATCCCTGGACTAGATGACCTATAAGGTCCCTTCCAACTCTGATCATCTGTTATGACGGGCCCCACAAAAGGTACTTACGACTCGATTTACAGTTCCAATACCCTCCCCAGACATGTGACTGTATTTTGGCCGCTTGGCAACCGCCTTGCATTGACAGCCAATTCTAGCCATTCTATGGATACGTAAACCATAATTTTTTTGGTGACTTTTGACTATTTTGGACCTTTACTTTCTGGCAAAAAAACACCCCACCCATTGGATCAAACAGATTTGCTTAACCGCCACAAAAAAAATCCCAAAATCGGGCACAGCCACATGGTGACCCATTTAACTACAACGTACAACCATAATTTCAGACTCCATCGTGATTGCTAAGTCGAGGGTTGTAACTCTGTACATTATTGAGGTCTGCCAGCATTAATCCCATTCTCTCCCAATCAAATGCCGGCCTGAAGATTTCGGGTCCGTTGTTAGTGATACGTTTTATCTCGCCCTTCCCCTCTGGGAGTGAAAACCCTCCCCTTCCTCTCGCAACCACCGTATAAATTACAACCACTGAAGTCTTAACATTGCGGAGTGGGAATTACCGAGCACAGATTTAAATCTGAATTTTCGCAACCGAGCCTCGCACCTGGGCTGGCTTTTGCCCAGCTACCGGCAGATTCTTATTTATTGTAAATTACTCATAGGGCTGAACCTTTCGTAGATCAGAGGCTTTTGTTAGGCTGTCCTGCAAAGAAACAGATGGAATGAATGATTGAAGTCCACCTTCCTGGGAGCCCTTAAGACCTTATGCTAATTATAGCAACCCAGAAATGCTCGGTTTTCTTAAGCAAACTTCAGTTTTTTTAAAAAAAAACCATGTTTGTTTGTGGTTGCTTATTAGGAGCCAAGATCTACCTCGGCATTTTGCACAGATGTATTGCGACTTGTTCTGTGTTACGCTTAGAAGGCAGCAGAAATATAGCTGGTTCTCCTTTCTAGTCCTTGCCCCCCAGCCTTCCCTGTTAAAGAGGAATTAAAACCGCCTGACATTTGAGAATCCCCCTTGCCAAGAAAAGAACTTCGAAAGTAGCAACCACAAAAAGAAAAAAGAAAGAAGGAATTAGCATTGCCCGGGTGAAAGAAATACGGCTGGTGCACCTTTGGAAGTAGGGGCATTAAAGGGAAAATATATTCAGTCTTCCAAACAAATAGAAGGTCCAGGTCTTCCTATGTCAGAAATGTGAAGAAATAAAAGATTTTTATTATTTTTCAAACTCCTGCCTGGCTGATACGATTCTGAAAAGGATCCCTTATATCCCACCTGGAACAATCAGGCACCACGAACAGTCTCCCTTGAGAAATTATAGCAAATGAAATGGGACTTAATTAAAAAAAACAAAAAACAGAGCACTTTCCTGTTGTGGTTCGCTGGCAGCAGATGCAGATGGCTGAGGTCTCGGAGAGCGAGGACTCAGATGAGGGGCCTGCGTGTGATGCAGGGATGGGGCCAGGACCGTCAGGGGGTGGAGTGCTGCCTTTGGAGATTGTGGAGGCTGGCAGCAGTGAGGAAGAGGCCCCCGAGGAGCCTGTGCCCAGTGCGCATGAAGGAAAGAGCAGCTGCAGCAGCACGGGCGACTCGGGAGTAAGGCTGCAAGGTGATGGCCCCTCCCTTAAGAGATTAAAAGCCAGTTGAGAAGCTGCAGTTCTTTGCAGGAAGCTAAGAAGTTTGATACGCGAGCCTGGTGGACGTTAGAATATCTGAGTTGGTGTTTGGAGACTCTTTGATTTATTGTTTAGGAACTTTATCTGTTGTTCTTGGCAGCCTTGCAAAAACTTGGCAAGGCTCTTCCTTGTCAGAGCCTAATTAGTTGGAAGCAGCCTTTTATCTGCGAAGAAACAGGATTCGTAAATGAAACATTAAAAGGTTGTGCTGCTGCCTTGGTCTTGGGTTTAGTCTCTCGGAACCAGGTTTGGGTCAAAGCATTTCCTTTCTCGCTCCGGCCCAAAGGGCTCCCTTTGGATGAAACTTCCTCTCTGACGGTTGCGTTATAAAACACTCCTATGGCAATACATCCCAAGTTCTGGATAGCATTCCTTGTCTCCCCCACACCACTTTGGTTCCTGATCCAATCTGACTTCCAGCCTGTACCTGCTTGGTCCGAATGTTGGGAGTTGGATTTTTTTTTTATTCCGTGCTTAATGGGGATGGATTTCTGAGTACAGGAGTCCTTCGGCAGATATGGCATCCCCGAGGCCCACAGTCCGCAGGGGGCTTTTACACACCAGCACGGGGGAGTAGTGGAAAGAGATGCCGTTCCGGTGCCACACCGATATGGGCTCCTTTGGGTTTAAGGAGATTCTGGAGGCCCCGCCCTCCGCCTTGGAAGTGGCAAACTCCAGCGGGGCCTTCAGGAAGACCTTGTTGGCGTCAATGGTCTGGGTGGCACAAGCTTGGATCCCCGCCACTCTGGCTCCGGCAGCCACGGCCGCCACCTGGTTGGCCCAATACCCATCCACGGTAACCAGGAGGTGGTAGGCCAAAGTATGGAAATGGATCCGGGTGAGATCCGAAGCCCTGGCTGAAGTCCTCCCGTGTTCTCTCAAGATCCAGAAAAGGATGTCGCTGACCGTGCCCACCTCTGGGACGCCGTTCCAGGAAGTCAACGAGGAGTGAGGTCCCGAGGCTGCCTGGGTGAGGAACAGCAGCTCTTGTTCGTTCAAACCGATGGAGTTCACCAGCGGGAAGATCTGCTAACAGACAGACCAAGCGATAGGTTGGCGTCGGAGGAGTCCACCTTCTAAAGACTAAGGCAGGGGCGTCCAACCTGGGGCTTCAGCTTCCAGAATTCACGCCTGGCTGGCTGGCTGGGGAGTTCTGGGAGTTGAAGTCCACAAGTCTTAAAAACGTGTCCTAAGGTGGGGTGAAGGCATAAAACCGCCCTGGAAATCAGAAAGGAGGTTTTATGTTTCTATGTCTTGTTTTATGTTTTATATTTTGTGTGTTTATGTTTGGTTGAGAATTAATAAAACCTTGACAGAAAGAAATATAATTGAATAAAAGTGAAGGGAGAAACAATGAGAAATTTGGAAAAGATATATATGTGCTTAAATGGAAATGTGACAATGTGGAACTATGCTGTATAAAATAATGTTTTATTTGCCTTGTTAAAACCTATAAGTAACTTTTAGAAAGGAGGTTTTATGCTTTTATGTCTTATGTTTTGTTTGTCTTTAAAAAATTAATAAAATTTGTTTTAAAAAAAAAACCGCCCTGGAAATCAAAGCATCGCTTTGGACCAAGCCTTCCGAAAGATAGCTGGAGATCCTGGCCACCTGAAATAATTGGCTTGGGGCCTGTAGAGTCTGTGTTGACCTGCCTTTTGGTACTGTACACCTGGATCTCGAGCTGCGACCACACTGGGTTCCCAGACTCACCATAGGTAAAAATAGGCAGGTCTCAAATCTCCACCCAAGGCCTTCCTGCCACGTTAAGCAATTTAAGTCTTTGTCTACTGCATCCCAGGTAACTTTAAATTCACCTCATAACTTCCATCTCTTCTGAAGGGGAGAAGAGACTCCCGCCGTTGTGATTTACCTGGTGAATTATGTCTCTCATGAGGTCGGGGTCGGTCATACCGGCTAATTCCAGATGGATCGGGACGTCGGTGGGAATGTCAGAAATGGAAGTTACGGCCTGCGGAAACACACCAACACACACACACACACAAAAATTCAGATTAGGAGAAGCAAAAGGCATATAGGAAAATAGCAGAAGGGGGAGGGAACCATCCAATGGAGTCAGTTTCTTTCTGACTGAATGGCTGTTGCGTCCATGAGTGGTTGGGTGAACATCCAAGCATATCTCCTTGCAGAGCCAAAGAAAGTCTTTGATTCATCTTCCCAGACTGTTATAGCGATAGCCCTTAGACTTATATACCGCTTCACAGTGCTTTACAGCCCTCTCTAAGTGGTTTACAGAGTCAGCCTCTTGACCCCCAACAATCTGGGTCCTCATTTTACCCACCTCGGAAGGATGGAAAGCTGAGTCAACCTTGAGCCTGGTGGGATTTGAACCGCCAAATTGTAGGCAGCTGGCTGCAGAAGTAGCTTGCAGTACTGCACTCTAACCGCTGCGCCACAGAGGGCTCCTAAAAATGCTAGGTGCTGGATGCCCACTCCCATCACTGACAACATGGCAGTCGGGAGATGCTACAACCCAGAGGATAATGGATTAGAGCAGGCGTTGGCAGGCTTTCTCCGTAAGGGACCAGATCTTGTCCTTCCTCCATCTTTCGGGCATGGTTAACACTTCCGTGAGCCAAGGAGCATGGCAGCCATTGGACAACATTGGTGCACCAGCAAGGAGGTTGCTGATAGGCCACTACCCGGGATGCCCCACCCATTATGGCCCTCCCCTCACCCTAGGAGCTTGCTTGAGGCTCGGGCTTGACCATCTGCTGCCTGCTCAAATATTCTAACTCGTGGACCACACAAAAACCGGGTGGGCTACATTTTACCTGCAAAGCCGTACTTTGCCAGTCTCTGGACCGCAGCATATCTCATTGCCAGGATCCTGACGCTAAAGCTCTAGCTGTAGTCTTTTTAACTAACAAAATAGTTATAGGCAGGGGTGGGATTCAAATTTCTTAACAACGGGTTCTGTGGGCGTGGCCTAATTTGTCGGTGTGGCTTAGTGGTCATGTGACTGGCTGGGTGTGGCTTGTATGTAAATATTTTGAATATATATATATATAAAGATTGAATTTTTTTATTTTTTAAAAAAGAGCAACTTTTACCCAAAATCAGGCAAAGCAGGCAGGCAGATTGAGTTGCTCACAGAATCACAGATTCACTCAGAGATCTATCTTTCTGCAATCTGCTGCCTGAGTCTGCACTGAAAAATAGAAGCTTCAATCCTAGGAAAGGTTCAGCTCTGTTCTCAGGCCACTTCCCCCTCCCCCAACCCCCTGAATACCATCCCTGACTGGGCCTCAGGGAAGCCTACCTGGGCAGGGTGGGTGGGGAGGGGAGGAGCCAGCCAGTGGTGCGATTTGCCGGTTCTCCGAACTGCACAGAATCGTAACAACCGGTTCTATAGAACTGGTCCGAACTGGTAGAATCCCACCCTTGGTTGTAGGGAAGTTTTTAGAAGAGAAGGCAAAGCCTTTTGGAACTCACCTCTCGGAGCCTCCTCTGGCGTAGCTCTCTGGTCTGTCCTTCCATCATATGGAACCCTGAAAGCACCACCAGGTCTGGCTGGAATTCCTCCAGGCTGGATACAAATACTTCCAGCATGTTCATGACCCCGTTGGACAGGTCATGGGAGAAGATGAATCGGTTGGCGTTGGGAGCTCTCAGCTTTCCCCATTCTTCACCTGATGAGCACAATCCCGCCCCCAAGACAAAAGCCCACCATTACACGGCATCTTTGCAGACACATCTTGCCTTCGTGACAGCTCTTACAGAGAAAAGGAAGACTAGGAGGGACACGAGAGCAGCATTCCAGTATTGGAGAGGCTACCACAAAGAAGAGGGGAGGGTCAACTTATTTCCCAAAGCACCAGAAGGCAAGACAACAAACAATGGAAACTAAACAAAGAAAGAAACAACCTAGAATTAAGGAGAAATTTCCTAACAGGGAGGACAATTAACCAGTGGAACAGCTTGCCTTTTGAAATCATAGGTGCTCCATCACTGGAGGTTTCTAAGAAGGGACTGGAGAGTCACTTGTCTGAAATGGTATAAGTCCTCCTGCTTGAACAGGGGCTGGACTAGAAGACCTCCAAGGTCCCTAGACGCTCTATTCTGATTGGTTCTGTTATCAGGAAAGAAATAAACTCTCTCTGTAGACAGTCTGCCATTAGGCCACTCGTAGTTTTGGAACTTCTGCCAATCAAGTAACTTACAGGTAGTTCTCATGTTACGACGACCATAATGGAAGCCTGTACATTAGGGCTGTAAATTATGATGATCATTTGACCAAGCCAATATTATGACCTTTCTGGCAGCGGTCATAAAGCAAGCACTGTACCCATTAAGCAAATGCCACACTTGCGAAGCGAATAATAGTCGTAAACATCAGTTTTAGGCAAAAACCACTGTAAATTCACATGGCAATCAGTTTTCTGTACTTTCTCTTTTTAAATCAGAGCTTTGCCTATTCACATTACTGGAAATTTCAAGCGTGGGCGGACTCGAAATATTGCTGAATGCAGAACGTGAACATGGCAGGAAAAAGTCCGGTTAAAAAAGAGCAGATCTCGTGAATTAATTTCCTTTTACCTTGGGCAAACTTCCACCGAGCCTTTTCACCACTTGCCTCTCATTCCCCAGGTTGATACCACTGAAGCAGCCAGAATCAAGTTTGAAAGGAAAACCCATTACAGATTTGCCAGTGACGGGTGATGCTTTCCTGCCCGGCAACAGGCTAGTGCATCTTTAAAAAGTCTTGCAATATTGACAAACGTGTTTTTTTTTTTTTTTTGTTTTAAATTTTTGTGCTATTTTTGCATTTGGGCATTTCCCTATTAAGAAATTCAACATAATCAGAATTCTGTGATGATCAAATATGAACCTAAGGTTATAATGGTTAAGTGGTAGATTTGTGATCGTGTCCTGCTGACAACCAGGCTGTTTCATTGGACACATCGGTGCTGGGTTTCTCAACCTTGATGACTTGAAGCTTTTGCTGGCTGAAGAATTCTAATGAGTGCTGAAGTCCACATGTCTTCAAGTGGCCAAGGTCATTCGTAATTACAATATATTCATGATGATAAGTCCTTTACGCCACTCCACCAATGACCCTTTTTTTTTTTGGATCTTCCAATGGCACGTACCTGCTTGGTATTCCAAAATAAGATGATATTCATCTAATTCCTGCAGTGATTCTGGAGGGACCATTACATTCTCATCAAGCAGTTCATGAAGCTTGGGTCCAATTGGGCCACAAAGTAGAACCTACAAGGAAAGAGACCGGTAATAGCTTCTCTCAGATTAACTGCATTCTTAGCGGATTTTCCAATTTTGATCCTGGTCATTTAGAGGCGAAGAGGTAGGCTGGTACAAACATTTCCCTATTGATGAATGAAAAACAGGACATAAAAGTCCATCATGCATATCTGCAAAACCACATTTGTTCTTTTGGGGGTTCAGTTGCTCAAGATCTACACTTAGTGAGCAGACGTGTGTCATTTGTCTATATTATCGCAAACTACATTATGGTATACAAAAAACCAGTGGGACAAAAAACAATTTACTGTTACAGGCCAAAGAATAAAGTTTACCTTTATGTTTGGATGAGATGCGATTTTCTGGCCAATGAGAGCAGCATTTCCTCCAACATACAACTGCAAGAGAGTAAGACGTCACTGAACCCCACTTTCCAGCGAGGAAGCATTAAGTCTTTGGCCAGTACCGTCATATAGCGGGATAGGTGGCATTTTAAAAACCAACTGATTACATTGAAGTATAACGTTTCACCGGCCAATCAGTGGTGGGTTTCCACATTTTCTCCTATCGGTTCTGAAAGTGTGCTTTGCGCGCATGCAGAACTCAAGGACCGTCCTCTGTGTCAACACTGGTGAGCTGTGCTGTTTTTTAGCTCAGTTGAGGAGCGGCAGGGAATATAGGAGACAATAACAGCAGGGGCAGAGGTGGTATTTGCCAGTTCTCCAAACTAGTCAAAATTTCCACTACCCGTACACCAGAACTGGTCTGAACCAGCTGACTACCACCTCTGCGACCTGTGCCATTTTCCAATGCTGCAGTTTTCTGCACTGGACATTTTATAAGTACGTAAAATGGAAGAAAGAAGGTGTGGGAAGAGGATGGTGAGAACAGGTAGGGTTGTTTACAAAGTTCTCTCGATTATAAATTCTCAGTTCCTGCATGTATTTTTTTTTTATCCAAGCTTTCTGTTCCTTGACATATTTGCTGACTCTTGCAACCATTTTCAGTTCCTTGCTGCTTTCAGTTCTGTTTTAGCTCTGTCATCTGCTGGGCATATTCTTCTGATGAAGAACAGAATGTAAACCCAATTAAAAGAAAAAGAAAAAAAGAAAACTAATCTCAACACTCCACTTCCCAGAGAGGACCAGCAGGCTTTCTGTTTCCAGAAACACATTCTGAGCATCAAGCGATCAGCTAATTCCAGTCTGCTACTAAACCTCCTGAAATAAGTACAAATGAGATAACTGTGTGTTTGTTTGTATGGAACCGCGGTCTCGTAAACGCAAGTGTGATAAAAGGAAGAATTTTAAAGCCATTAATCAGGTCCCAAATTAAATGTGAGATTGAGCAATGATAAAATAAGCTTGTCAACTCACAGGGGATTTAGAGCTGCTGGTGTGGCCGGCAGCCAAGAACTAGCATGACTTTGCAGAAATTTACATAGTTGTAAATTTTAGAAGATTCACTATCGGCCTGAAATTATTGAAGAAACACTGGCTCAAGGTAGCTTTGGAAAACTGGCGTTGTCTGTTAGCACTGGGGACAGTTTCACCTTTTCATCCTTTAAACCAAAGGAGGTTTAATTACAAAAGCTGATTTGCTGATACCAATTTCATCCCCACGGCAGTTCGAACAACTGACAGGGAGTGGGAGTGTAGTTCCGTTGGCTGTGGAGGAAACTGGGGAAGGGCAAAGCTGGGCAGAGCAGGGGAGAGGTAGAGCAAGGGAGAGGGAGTTCAGAGGAAGACCCAGGCCCACCCCTTCTTCATCCTAGGGCACGCAGGGAGGAACGGAGAAGAGAGCAATGTGGGTTGCGTGGCTTACTGGGGAGGAAAGGGCCCTGATTCCCTTCATAAGCTGCAGCTGGGAACACAGTGTATAAAAAAAGGCAAGCTGCGTGCGGCAAGCTTTTGGGAGCAAACATGAATTTGTTATCTTGTATCGTCATGGTTTATCTGTGTTCCTGGCGTCTTCCCAACTGTGTGAGTTTTGTCGTGATTTCAAGTTTGAAATTCCTGCTCCTGTCTTGCCAAACTAATTACTTCAGTTTGGACTTTAAGTTACAGTTTGTGTTTGCCCTGTTTTGGACTGAATTTTCTAGAGTCACAGGACTGTTCCTGGAAGAGCTTTTCTCCAGCCAGGAGCTAACCTGGACATTGGGGGTGAAGTTGGAGCTAATAACTCTTCTTGATTACTTGACTGTGTTGCCTTTGTGCCACACCCCTTTGGGTCATATATCCCCAAGTGCCTTTATTAAAAGCAAAATAAAATGGAGAACATTTTGACCACATCCAAGCAGTTTCCTTGGGAGCGTTACATTGGAAGTGATTTGGCAATGGCTTCCTTTGGCTCAAGATGACCTCCTTTGGCACATTATGCGAAGATCCAGCTCTCTGGAAAAAGCTCTGGTGGCTGGGAAAGGTGGAAGGAACCATCTGCACACCTCCAGAAGAGGCCTTTGATCCCCGATACGAACTCAGCCCGGTGGACCTCCTGCCCCAGCCAAGAGCTTACCTGGGCGCCCGGATAACTGGACGCCGTTTGTGCGATGCGGTGGAAGCCATCGGCGTCGTTGAAGAACCGTTCTGCGGCAGCCCCCTTGCCCATAAAATGGAGAAAGGCTTCCTCCAGTTCGGCAGCGGAACGCAAGACCGAATGGTCTTTCCCAACCTCACCGCGGAAGCCGAGGGCCTGCAGCAGCTTCACCCCAGACAGGACCACATCGACGCAGGCGTTGACCCTGAAGAGAAGGGAGGCTTAGATCAGATTAAGAGAGTTGGGAGGGACATTGTAGGTCATCTAGTCCAACCCCACCCCCCCCTGCCCAAGCAGGAGACCCTACACCAGTGATGGCGAACCTTTTTGTTGTGGTGTGCCGAAAGCGCGCCTGCATGCCGTGCACCCACAATGCAATACGCCCTGCCTCCCCCTGCGCATGCGTGCATAACAGCCCCGCCCCCTTACCTGCACTGTGCATGCATGCGCCTCCCAGTTGATTTTCGGCCCATTTGAGGCTGTTTTCGCCTTCCCGGAGGCTCAAGGGAAGCCTCTGCAGCCTTGGGAGGCCAAAAAACGGGCCCGTTTCGGTACTTCCGGAAGGCCCATTTTTCTGCCTCCCAAGGCTGCAGAGGCTTCCCTTGAGCCACCAGGAGGGTGAAAACGGCCTCAAACAGGCCCAAAATCAGCTAGAAGATGCACACATGCACAGTGCAGGTAAGTTTGGCTGGCCACCTGTGGCACATGTGCCATGGGTTTGCCATCACGGATCTAAGCAACCATCTCTTGTGCTTTTAAAAAATGCAAAACCTCAAGAGCCGTTAAATTTGGGCGTCCTTCCACCCTCCATCAACCAAGTGAATCAATCAACCCATCCATCCTTACCCCACAGCGACTCTCGTCCACTGCTTGGCTGGCCGGGTAATAAGGGCATCCCAGGCCTCTGCCATGCTGCCTTCTGGGGACTCCTGGTCCTCCCGAAATTGGTCCAGGAAGGGTCCCGAGAGATGCTCCCACAGGAAATCCGGCCACGCAGGCTCCAGCCAGAAGACGTAGCCGGTGGCCAAGGCCAGCACAGCCACACCCAGGGCCTTGTGCCACATGGCGACGTCTTGGGTTGTACGGAGAGGCTCTCAAAGGCCGGCGGCGATCGTAAGGGGCTCAGGGATCACCCTCCATTCTGGGAACGGATCCCACTCTGAAGAGAAAGAATCGAAAACCAGTAAATGGAGTTTGTACAGACGAAGCTGCTCATTGGCCCCTCCTTGGGGGAGAATTCCAGATGTTTCGGTTCCCAGTTGTGGCTTCGGTTTGGTGCTTTGGAAACTTCAAAACAACCAGCAACGAGGGGAAAGAGGCTTAGAACAGGGGTCTCCAACCTTGGCAACTTTAAGCCTGGCGGGCTTCAACTCCCAGAATTCCCCAGCCAGCTTTGCGGACTTCAACTCCCAAAATTCCCCAGGAATTCTGGGAGTTGAAGTCCACCAGGCTTAAAGTTGCCAAGGTTGGAGACCCCTCTGGCTTAGAGGAATGGGCTGGTGGGGCAAAAAAAAAAAAAAAAGGTCAAAAGCAGAAGAAAAACTGAGTGATTCCTACCAGCTTTACAATGGCCTATACGAAATTTAAGAGTAACTGAGTTGTTGTTTTTTTAAGTTATTTTTATTGTACAGGTAGTCCACGACTTAATGACTCCCAAGGGAGCCCCAAAATTATGTTGTCAAGTGAGACATTTGTTAACTGAGTTTCGCCCCCTGTCACAGTTGTTAAGCGAATCACTGCAGTTGATTTCAGTTAGTAACCCGGTTGTTAAGCGAATCAAGCTTTTCTCCCTTGACTTGGCCGCTCAGAAGGCCACCAAAGATAATCCAACGACCTTGGGAGACAGCAAAGGTCGTAAGTATGAACCAGGTTGCCAAGCCTCTGAATTTTGATCCTGGGGAGGCTTCCAAGGTCCAAGTCCCTCTTTTTTCCAGCACCGTTGTAACTTTGAATGGTCACTAAATGAGCTGTTTGTAAGTCGAGAGCTTTCTGTCTTCCCTTTGGTTATTTTGCCTTACAAAGGAACACACAATGTGGCTCTGTGAATGAGCGTTGGCATTAGTCACGTTGAGGGCGGTTTTGTGTGTGTGTGTGTGTGAGAGAGAGAGAGCTTTGTGGATGATGGGTTTTTTAGTCATTAAGCATCTGGGCCGCCATGCCACATCTGGAGGTCTCGCCGGCTGGGGATGATGGGAGAAGCAGATGAGCCCATCTCCAGGCTGGAGGAGGGAACAACTTATCTGGGACAGGGGGAAAGGCTGTCATGGCCGGGGATAATGGGAGCTGCCGAAAAGGAAGCACCCTGCCTGAGATGATGGGGGCTGTAGTCCAGCATAGCTGGAGGAAAGGAAGAGGAGCAAGCGGGCTGGGGATGATGGGAGCTGCAGTTGCATAAGCCCGGACGTCGATAGGACAAAAAAAAAAAAAAGAAAGGGGTTGAGATGCTGGGAGAAAGGGAAGGGACCATGCTGGCTGGGGATGATGGGAGCTGCAGCTGCACAAGCCCAGAAGGCGATAGGAAGAAGGGAAAGGGGGTTGAGATGCTGGGAGAAAGGGAAAGGAGCACGTTGGCTGGGGACGATGGGCGTCGGAGTCCCATCTACCTGGGGGGCCCTGAAAGATGCTCAGCAGCAGGGAACCATGCCTAAGCCCATCTGGGGAAGGCCAGGAGTGTGGGGATGATGGGCTCTGGAGTACTACTCAGGGCCCAACAGAGGATCCTGCCTCCCCCCCTCCACTGCCAAGCAGGCATCCCGGATTTCTGCCGCCCTCCGCCGAGACACCCGGGGGAGCCGGGCAAGCAGGAGAGCCGCAAGGAGCGTTACCGTCCTGGGCCGCCTTCGGCCAGGCGCTCCGTCCCGCCGCCGCCGCCGCCGCCGCCACCACGTCAACCGCGAGCGCCCGCTAACGCCGTTTGCGTCCCTCGGCCGCGCCACCCCGCGGCCGCCGCCGTAACTTTCGGTAGGGAATAAGCGGAGCTGTCAACGGAAGCAGCGTACCGGCAAGGCAGGGGCGCCTCTCAAGGGCGCAGCGCCCTTTCCAGAATGCGGCAACGGAAGCGTAAAAGCGGCCGGCCTTCCAGCGGAATATACCAACTTTCCGCAAAAACGCGGGGGGGGAGGAAAGAGGGAAGTGAATTGGAAACGATTAGGAAAGACTTGTATGAATCGTAAAGTAAGACGAAGCGCCGCCTTTCGGAAGAAACCATTGGGAAGCGGCGGGGGTGGGATTTGAGGGATAAAGCATGAGAGCATGAAAGGGGGAGAGAGCGTGCAGCTTTTATGATGTTTTTTTCCCCTTCCTGCCAGCCTGCGTTGGTAACGCAGATATGATCTGATGGCTCTCTCGGTGCAAAGGAGCGAGATTTAACACGTGCATCCATCATGCCTTGGCTAACCTTGGCTCTCATTCAGCAAAGCGGCCCAGAATCAGCGAAATTTAGGACTGAATGAAGCAGCTGAGTGGGGGAGAGGACAAAAAAAAAATCCATACTTGCATGATGGATTCACGAGTTGGACAGCTTTGCGCATCGTTTAATAACGGGCACTTTGAAATATGTTCATTAAAAAAGAGGGAGAGATTACAAACACCTGCCCTGCTAAGAGCAACCCATCTGCTACTTGGACCTCGGTTCCCATCATAGATAGAAGATAGAAGATAGAATCCTTTATTGACCAAGTGGGATTGGAATTTGTCTTGGTGCAAATGCTCTCAGTGTACATAAAAAGAAAAGATGTATTCATCAAGAGTCAAGAATCATCAGGTTACAACACTTAATCATAGTCATAGGGTACAATAGGAATAGAATAGAAATAGAATAAGAATAAGAATAGAATAGAATAGAATAGAATAGAATAGAATAGAATAGAATAGAATTCTTTCTTAGCCAAGTGTGATTGGACACACAAAGAATTTGAATTGGTGCAAATACTCTCAGTATACATAAAAGAAAAGATATATTTGCCAAGAGTCAAGAATCATCAGGTACAACACTTAATGATAGTCATAGGGTACAATAAGCAATCAAATCATACTAGGAAACAGTCAATATAAATCATAAGGATACAAGCGACAAAGTTACAGTCCTACAGTCACAAGTGGGAGGGGATGGGTGATAAGGAGTGATGAGAAGATTAACAGTAATAGTAGTACAGACTTTGTAATTGTTGAACAGTGTAAGAGGGAATTATTTGTTTAGCAGAGTGATGGCGTTTGGGGGAAAAAACTGTCCTTGTGTCTAGTTGTTCTGGTGTGCAGTGCTCTATAGCGTCGTTTTGAGGGAAGGAGTTGAAACAGTTTATGTCCAGGATGTGAGGGGTCTGTAGATATTTTCACCGCCCTCTTTTTGACTCGTGCAGTATACAGGTCCTCCATGGAAGGCACGTTGGTAGCAATTGTTTTTTCTGCAGTCCTAATTACTCTCTGAAGTCTGTGTCTGTCCTCTTGGGTTGCAGAACCAAACCAGACAGTT
Source organism: Notechis scutatus (assembly GCF_049901735.1). Taxonomy (NCBI): domain Eukaryota; kingdom Metazoa; phylum Chordata; class Lepidosauria; order Squamata; family Elapidae; genus Notechis; species Notechis scutatus. The sequence goes on along the minus strand of NC_142019.1, from coordinate 2,940,161 downwards.
ATAGAGGTGCAAATGACAGACTCAATAATTCCTCTGTAGAACTGGATCAGCAGCTCCTTGAGCAGTTTGAGCTTCCTGAGTTGGCGCAGAAAGAACATTCTTTGTTGTGCTTTTTTGATGATGTTTTTGATGTTAGGTGTCCATTTTAGGTTATGTGATATAGTAGAACCTGGAAATTTGAAGGTCTCTACTGTTGATACTCTGTTGTCTAGTATTGTAAGAGGTGGTAGTATGGGAGGATTTCTTCTAAAGTCTACCACCATTTCTACAGTTTTGAGTGTGTTCAGTTCCAGATTGTTCCGGTTTCACCATGAGGCAATTTGTATAACCTCCTGTCTGTATGCAGATTCCTTGTTGCCTCAAATGAGACCAATCACTGTTGTGTCATCAGAAAACTTCAGTATTTTAACAGATGGATCGTTTGAGATGCAGTCATTGGTATATAGGGAGAAGAGAAGTGGAGATAGCACATAGCCTTGGGGCCCCTGTGCTGATTGTACAGGTATCGGATGTGATTCCACCTAGCTTCACCTGCTGCTTCCTGTCTGTTAGGAAGCTTATGATCCACTTACAAGTGTGTTCAGGTACTGCTAGTTGGTTTAATTTAGTTAGAAGAACTTCTGGAATGATGGTATTCAATGCTGAACTGAAATCATCATTGCCAAGATCCCAATTGGTTAGGGGAAAATAGGTTACAACTCTGAAGAAGAACCGGAGCTCAGGCAGGGCGATGGTTATTGTAGTCCAGAATCTCTGGGGGGGTAGCAGGTTGAAAAAAAAAAACCCTTTCTCCCTTTTTATCTCAAAAGCCAAATCCTGCATCTGAATCGAGTCAGGATGGAGTTTGAAGGGACCATAGAGATGTTCTAGTCCAGCCCCCAGCTCAAAGCATGAGATGCTATATCATTGGTTTGGTGTATCTAGATTGCATCAATATTAGAAATAATCTTATATATATATCCACATTGCAATAAAAAAGATTTTTTTCCCCCCCAGATGTAGAACTGTCAGTGGTCCAGTTGGGGTTTTTACATTTGCCAAGATCAACCGTTCCAAAAACGCTTTGTCTCCCTTTTGTTTGCAAAACCTTGCTTTTTGCTGCAGCCTTTTTCCTTTCTCCTTTTGTGATGTTTTTTTTTTCTTCCTTCCCCTACTTGGGGCTTGAATTGTTGTGTTTGTTCTTGAAAGCTGTAAAGAAAAATGAAGTGAAAAAGCACATTAAGAAATATTCCCGTGCTTTTTATTAGCTGTTGGTTTCTCTTCCAGGACTCCTACCTTTTGCAGCTCCTGAAAAAAAAAAAATCAAAGATATATAACACCTAGGAAGGAAAATTGCCCTGGAGAAACTCTTAATAAAGCTCACCATCTTTTTTTACTATAAGCGGCGGTAAATTTTCTCTGAAGTGGCAAAGACAGAGAACCAAGTCCCCAAAGAAGCAATCCAGACATTTTATCCGGCGGCTGCAGAACAGAGCTCTTTTCAACAGCGTTTCGTGCATCACCATTTTGTCCCCATATATACAGGTGACAGGTCAGTGACAAGAAGCAGAGGCTCACCTATCCATCACCACCAGCACAGGGAATTTACAGCCGTTGCAAATAAGGCTGGCTGGAAATGGCTCCAATCAGACCAATGACTCAAAAGGCAACATGTTTTTTTTTTTACAGTGGCCACAAAGGAAGTTTACCTGCAGATAACGAAAACCAGCACCCACTAAATCAATCAATCCATCAGAATAGAGCTGGAAGGGACCTTGGAGGTCTTCTAGTCCAACCCCTTGCTCAAGCAGGAGACCCTACACCAGGGATGTCAAACTCAAGGGCCAAGGGTCAGATCTGGCTTCCATGGTGCTTAGATGTAGCCGGCGAGGCTGCCCTGGAAACAGCGAAGGACTGGCCCACAGTGCCTCTGCCAGCAAAAATGGAGGTTAGGAAGGCTGTACATGCCACCCCCACCAGCTTCATTTTTGTTGGCAGAGGGTTGCAGGAGGCCATCGCAGCTGAAAACAGAGCTTGGGACCCTGTTTTTGCTGACAGAACACTTGGGCCACAATAGGCATCCCTGACATGAGTGATGTCGAGCTGCCCCCCCTCCCCAGGTCAAACACAGCCCTGATGCAGCCCTCAATGAAATCGAGTTTGACACCCCTGCCCTAGACCATTTCAGACAGTCTTTTCTTCAAAATCTCCTGTCAGATCCGTGTATCTGCCCTTCTTCAATGGGAGGGAGTTGGTACAAGTAATCCTTCTTTATGTAACCTGACTATATTAAATCCTATATTGATTCTGTATAACTTGCATATGATATACAACCGAAGGAGTGGAGCCAGATGTCTAGAAACTTGTCACCTCTTGAAGAGATAACAAGATCATAATTTATTTTTTTTACAGTGGCCAAAGGAAGTTTACCTGCAGATACGAAAACCAGCACCACTAAATCAATCAATCCATCAGAATAGAGCTGGAAGGGACCTTGGAGGCCTTCTAGTCCACCCCCCCTCCTTGCTCAAGCAGGAGACCCTACACCAGGGATGTCAAACTCAAGGGCCAAAAAGATTCCAGCTCCAGAAGACAATCCTGGGAACTCTGCTAAGATACGTTCCCAGAGAAGGGGAGGGGGGAAATAAACGTGTTGGTTCTTTGTTTGACTAAATCCACATCTAAAAAAGGGGAGGAATTCTAACTTCCTTTATCTATGACTGTATGCCTGGAAATATCTTAGACTCTGCTTTTTTGACTAGTGTTGGGTTTAAATCCCTTTTAATAAAGGATTCCTTTTGAAACACCTGGTTTTCAGAAGTTCGTTCTTTTCGGTTGAAGGGAAAAAGTCCAATGCTTACACCTCCTGAAGCACCCACAATTTCTGCAAGGAAGCTTTTCCATTGGTTAAGGACAGCGCTCCAGAGGGTTAACGTCATTGCCCAGAGGATCCTTGGCTGCCCTCTCCCCTCTTCGGAAGAGCTTTATAGCTCCCGCTGCCTCAAGGAAGTTCAAAACATTCTCAGTGATCCATCTCATCCTGGGCACCTTTATTTATTTCTTTTTTTGGAACTATTACCATCTGGCAGACAGTGCAGGATAATAATAAAAACAAGGACAAATAAGCTGAAAAACAGCTTCTATCCCAGGGCATTAACTCTATTGAATTCTACTGTATAGGGCAATATGAATGCAATTATCAGGGGTTTTCAATTCAGGTGTATAGAATGTGAAGGATGTGTGTTTATTTTCAGTCATAATGTACACTGAAGATGGTATTTAATTTCGTTGCATGAGGTGCAGTGACAATAAGCTAAACTAAACTAAACTCAAAATGGTTCTCACCATTAGGAAGTTTCTCCTTAATTCCAGGTTGCTTCTGTCCTTGAATTAGTTTCCATCCGTTGCTTCTTGTCTTGCCTTCTGGTGCTTTGGAAAATAAGTTGACCCCCTTTTCTTTGTGACAGCCCCTCAAATATTGGAAGTCCCCTCAAATCATGGTCCTTCTCTTCATTAAACTAGACGTGCCTAATTTTGGCAACCGTCCTTCACACGTTTTTGATGAATGACTGCATGGTTCAGCTAATTTCTGTGATTTACTGAACTGTGGCAAAAAAGGGTTTTGTTTTTTTTGCAAAATCAGGTATGACTCACTCAATGACCGCCTTGCAAAGCGAGAGAAATCCCGGTGCCACGTTTTGATCATTGTAAGTCAAGGACTATCTGCATTTTGTGCTGACTTCCAGGAATTTCCTGGCTGGCCTCAGCTGAGCAGCCAGTACCAGCCAGAGGAAAGCGGTGCCAAGTTTATTTTATTGGAATTGCCAGATTAATTTTCACTTGTCACCTAAACAGGATACACAAACCTCCTTTTGCAAATGGGCTGTCAGCTGCAAGGAACAATTCTTTTCTTGACTCCCCACCGGGCTGCTAATTATACAGCTGAAGTATTAATGGCAGAGTTACAACTGTAAAATGCATGACAGTTTCGCAGTTACTCACATCGTACAGGAACAAGGTGTGCTATTTTTTGGGGGGGGGCGGTCAATGAATGCAATCCGTCGCTGAACCCTCATTGTCAATATTTGGAAATTAGGACTGAACTGGGAGCAAGCTTCTCAGCTGGGAAACTGGAATTGCACCTACTCTGGAAAGCTGTTGATCATCCCAACTGTTGGGCCAACGAAGAGATCCTTTCCCCTTATCAGTCAAAGGGGTTTCCTTGGGGATGCCAGGTCTCTGGAATAGTCTCTTCCCCTCCCCCAGATCCTCATGGCTCTCACCCTAATAGCTGCCGGGAGTCTTTAACAATCTGACTCTTCTCCTAAGCCCTGGAAGACGTAGGGTGCTACTGAGCGGCCTTGGCTTATATCTTATGTACTTTATGGAGTTTGCCCTGCGTGGACGTCACGGGGTGTTTTTTTGTGTGTGTGGCTGTTGTGGTTTTTTATTCCTTTATAATTCAGTTGGTCTTAAGAAGCCTCCATCTGCTTCTTCTCAGCTATGCTTTCCTCAGCTAATTTCTAATTAGAATAGAATAGAAAATAGAATAGAAAATAGAATAGAAAATAGAATAGAATAGAAAATAGAATAGAATAGAATAGAATAGAATAGAATAGAATAGAATAGAATAGAATAGAATAGAATAGATTCTTTATTGGCCAAGTGTGATTGGACACACAAGGAATTTGTCTTTGGTGCAAATGCTCTCAGTGTACATAAAAGAAAAGATACATTTGTCAAGAGTCAAGAATCATCAGGTGCAACACTTAATGATAGTCATAGGGAAATAGAATAGAATAGAATAGGATAGGATAGGATAGGATAGGATAGGATAGGATAGGATAGAATAGAATAGAATAGAATAGAATAGAATAGAATAGAATAGAATAGAATAGAATAGAATTCTTTATTGGTGTCCAAGTGTGATTGGATACACAAGGAATTTGTCTTGGTGCAAATGCTCTCAATGGACATAAAAGAAAAGATACATTCATCAAGAGTCAAGAATCATAAGGTGCAACACTTAATGATATTCATAGGGTACAATAAGCAATCAAATCATACTAGGAAACAGTCAATAAAAATTGTTAGGATACAAGCAACAAGGTTACAGTCATACAGTCATAAGTGGGAGGGGATGGGTGATAAGGAAGGACGGGAGGATTCATAGTAATAGTAATAGTAATGCCGACTTAGTAAATAGTTTGAATCTTTCTCTGGCATAAACTGAAGATCAGACTGGCCAAGTTCTGTAGCCCAGCTGTGTCTCCAACCTTGGCAACTTTAAGACCTCAACTCCCATAATTCCCCAACCAGCAATGGCATGAATTGGTCCTTAGGTCTTAAAGTAGCCAAGGTTGGACCCCTCTGCTCTAGCACCTAAATCTGTCAGGTGCATGCAACCAGAACTACCCATAAAATAACAAGAGCACTTAGACTTACAGTATATACTGCTTCACAGTGCTTTATAGCCCTCTCTAAACGGTTCATAGAGTCAGTCTGTTGCCCCAACAATCTGGGTCTCCATTTTACCCACCTCAGAAGGATGGGAGACTTGAGTCAACCTTGAGTTGGTCAGGATCAAACTGCTGACAGTGGGCAGAATTAGCGTACAATAAGGCCTTCTAACCCCTGTGCCATCATGGCCTGTCCCTCCCTCCCTCCCTCCCTCCCTCCCTCCCTCCCTCCCTCCCTCCCTCCCTCCTTCCTTCCTTCCTTCCTTCCTTCCTTCCTTCCTTCCTTGTGGTTAGAATGCAGTATTGCAGGCTAATTCTGCCAATTACCAGCAGTTTGATCCTGACCAGCTCAAGGTTGACTCAACCTTCCATCCTTTCTGAGGTCAGTAAAATGAGGACCCAGATTGTTGGGGGCAAGAGGCTGACAATGTAAACCACTTAGAGAAGGCTGCAAAAACACTGTAAAGCAGTATATGTCTAAGCACTATTGCTATTGCCCTTCCTTCCTTCCTTCCTTCCTTCCTTCCTTCCTTCCTTCCTTCCTTCCTTCCTTCCTTCCTTCCTTCCTTCCTTCCTTCCTTCCTTCCTTCCTTCCTTCCTTCCCACTTAGCAATAGCACTTAGACTTATATACTGCTTCACAGTGCTCTAAGCAGCTTACAGAGCCTACTTTTCTTCTTGATGCCTGTTGACATCAACCAAATATCTTTGGAAGGTTGGTTTAATTCTCTTTATTCATGTCTGAGGAAACCTGGGGACTTTGGGTTGGAATTTGGGTTGCCTGCCTGAAACAACCAGCATATTTATGGCATATTTAGAGCATGGATGGGAAGTAAAAGTTCGTGGGAGAGAGTGCATGTGTGCAGACAGCAGGGCGTCCCTGCAGAGTTGTTGGGCAAACACCAGAGGGCGCTCTGCCCTTTCGCTTTTTGGACTCCCTTTCTGGTATTCCTGGCATGGCAAATCCTGTTTTTTCTAGCAGATTTATGGCCACATTACATATTTCATCGATTAGTAACGGCACACAACACGAAACAGGCACCATGAAGCAGAAAAAGGGGAGTGAAGGACTCGTCACGAGGCTCAGGAAATGGAAAGAGATGGTGGCAATGGGTCACGGTGGTGGCTAAAGGCTTTGGGATCCCAGGAGGCGGCAAGGAAGAGATCATGGCAGGGTAGGAAGGGATCCCGGCCGCTCTCTGAGCCTGGTGGTTTTCTTGCGGATGTTTCGTCCTCTAACTAGGTAACTTCATCAGTGCAAGAAAGGAGAGGAGGAGGAGGACTGTGAGGTCCTAGGTGGTCTATGAGCTTGGTTGATTTCTGGCAGACATTTCATCACCCAGCTCGGTAACATCATCAGTGTTAGAAGAGAGTGGGATTTGTGGAAAGGAGGAAGAGGGAGGGGGAAGGAGAGGGAGCAGGAGGAAGAGAGTGAGGAGGAGGAGGACAGTGAGGTCCTTGGTGGTCTCTGGGCTTGGTGGTTTTCTTGAAGATGTTTCATTACCCAGCTAGGTAACGCCATCAGTGCTAGAAAAGAGGAGGAGGAAGAGGAGGACTGTGAGGTCCTTGGTGGTCTCTGAGCTTGGTGGTTTTCTTGCAGATGTTTCATTGCCCAGCTAGGTAACATAATCACGTCCACCATGGCCACGCCCACCCAGCAACCAGGCAGAGAACCCCCTTGCTAAATTTTTTTGAAACTCTACCCCTGGGGAGGAGAAGGAGAAGGAGAAGAAGGCAAGCACACCTGCCGAGAGGGGGAAAACCCTATTTTATTTTCCTTGATTTAGTCTTCCAAGTCGAATTTGAAAACACCTTGAGAACGATCCCTTTCCTTGCCATCTCCTCCCCGCCCGGTGCCAGCCCCCTAAGTGAGGGGTAAGGATCAATGGGGCCCTTTGACAGCCCTGATTAATTAAAACCCATCCTCCCCCCCCGCTGGGGGAATTGATTCAAATCACTCTCCGAGCAGCCTCTGCTGTGCATTACGAACCAATAACTCCCTCCAATGAAGAGGGTGGAGGTGGTTGACCTAGGAAAAAGCAAATTAATTAAGAATCTAAAGAATTCCCATCTGAGAGACTGGTAAATATAGGCCAGGACACGATCTGCAGTGCCAACATTGCATGTGTGTATGTGTGTGTGTTTGTGTGTGTGTATGTATGTATGTATGTATGTATCTCTCTCTGTCCCCATCCATCTCTCTCTCTCTCTCTCTCTATCTATC